>NC_073745.1:126230988-126550916 GCF_029784135.1 Toxorhynchites rutilus septentrionalis
GCTAATTGCACTTGATTGAAAGATCACAGAACAAAATGTATTTGGTCGCAGTGTTATATGGTTAGAAAACATTAAAATAAACTCTTTCGCTTGCATGTTATTTTCAAGTCCAAGGGGAACTGGCAGATTATTTTGCAGCAGCGATATCTTTCCGGATTCTTCTCAAAGTCCACCACCAGTGGTTAATGCTAACTCGATAACCACCTGTTAATTGCACTTGATTGAAAAATCACAAAACCAAATGTATTTGGTCGCAGCGTTATATGTTAGAAAACATCTAAAAAAAAACTCTTTCGCATGAATGTATTTTTCAATTCCCAGGGGAACTGGCAGATTATTTTTCAGCAACGATAATATTTTTCCGGAATTTTCTCGATGCTGGATGGAATTTAAACGAAAGAAGTTCCGCACGTATATATATATATATATATATATACGTGCGTATATATATATATATATATATATATATATATATATATATATATATATATATATATATATATATATATATATGTGTGTGGCGGCTGCTTCGATGTCTCAAACGGAACCGTTTTTCGGTGCTGATACTCTCTCGGTCGTCTTCTCTTCTTTTGATGGATCGGCTTTTCTGCGCTTCCTGACAGTTCCAAACTAACTGAATTCTTTTCAGGTCAGGCCAAGTAATGAATCGCTTGATCCCTCGTCGTCCAGCTCGTCCAGCACGTTCAGCTCGTTCAATAACGATGTTGCCTTGTCGATGTCGTCACGAAAAATGAATGCGTTTCACCACCAGAATGTCGCTTAAGTATGCTTCTTGTCCGTTATTGAATCGAGAGAAGGTGTGGTTTACGATGGCAATTTGGAAGGCAAACTAGAGGGGAATGAACTCTCTGAGTTTGAAACTTTCGGCGACTGAGCAAGCATATGGATAGAAAACATTAGAATAAACTCTTTCGCATCAATGTATTTTTCAATTCCCAGGGAAACTGGCAGAGTATTTTTCAGCAACGATTAGTTCTTTCCAGATTTTCCTCGATACTCGAAGTCCACCAGTGGGTAATGCTAACTCGATAACCACCTGTTAATAGCACTTAATTGAAAAAAAATTTGTTCGCAGTGTTACATGGATAGAAAACATTAAAATGAACTCTTTCGCATGAAAAGTTGGCAGATTATTTTTCAGCAACGATTGAATCTTTCCGGAATTTCCTCGATGCTGAATGGCATCCAAACGAAGAGTTCCGCGCGTGTATGTGTGTGTGTGTGGCGGCTGCTCCGATCTCTTCCCGGGGAACCGTTTGTGGCATCACTCTCCTCCTGATGGATTCCCTTCTGGCCTAAGATGCATAAACAAGCTCTTGGTGACACCGTTTATCAGCGCTTTCATGATAAACGAAGTTAGCTTCATCACAACAGCGACAACATGCTCCAACCGCTGTTCAATTATAACTGAGTGGATTTCCGGGCGGCGCTCGCTTATATACCGATTGGTGATTTCAATAGCCTGTTTTCAAAGCAATTTTAAGACTATTGAGACATGTTTTTGAATCAAAAAGTAACAAGTATATAACGCGTAGTCACTTTATCTTTCGAATGAAGTATTTATCATACCATTTCATTCAGTTGTTTAAAAGCTATTAACGCTCAAAATCTCGGTCTCCGGCGTAACGCTTTCTTTTTTGAAATTTTGATTTTACACCCCTTTCATAGAAATGAAAAACGTAGTCCTACGTCAAAAATAAAGTTCTTGTGAAAAGCTCATTCTGATTAATGAGAAGAGCACATTAAAAAATCTAAAATATTATATTTTTTTTATTTTAAGCTCAAAGGTCATTCTATGTCTAACTGATACAGTGGATCTAAAATTTTCGTGAAAAGTGGTAGTTTTGCTCCTTACCGCAAAATATTAGACCCGTATTTTTTTAATTTTTCACTAGGGTGACCATTTTCATTTTAGGGTGGTCAGAAAAATCAATATTTCCTCCTTTTTTCCAAAAATGTCTTTTTTTTTAAATTCATAACTTTTGAACTGCGGAACCGATTGAGATGATCGACATATCAAATTAAAACCAATTAGCTTTTATTGTTGGAGAAATATTATGCTTGAGAAAAATGGATTTTGATTTTGTAATTATTGATTGTATTTGTTTTTTATAGTTCATGTGGTCTCAAGACCAAGATCGCTATATTTTTCTATATTTTTCCTTGAAAGCTGAGGATTTTTTAAATAAGAAAGGCGTTATTTTTTGTTCTTGAGTTATGTTTTTTCAAAATTAACCGTTGGGCCAATTGCTTATTGCTAATTGACTTCAATTTCATATAACGATCATCTAAATTGGATTAGTGGTTCGAAAGTTATGAATTTTTGAAAAACGTCATTCTTGGAAAAAAAAAGTTTTTCGGACCGCCCTAAAATCAAAATTAAGACCCTAACGAAAAAATAGAAAAATATGTGTATAATATTTTGCAATGAAGAACAAAACTACCACTTTTTACGGAAATCCAAGGACCACTATATAGGTTTGGCATGGAATGACTGTATATGAATGTATATTTACATTCATATAATTAATTATTTTTTTGTTTTCTATATGTCGAAAATAATAAACAATAAAAAAATTGATGAACATTGGTAAAACAATAAATAAATTGGTGTAATTTAATTTTTTTGTATACTTTTGTGTTTGTTCATATTTTTTTGAAGTAGGGATAGTTTAAACAAAGATGTCCATGAGGGTAATGTGGTTACCTGCTTTTTTGATAATATAACTATTAACTATTGGTGCCGTATTGATAGTCACCTTGGTTTGAAGAGTTTCTTGACTTTTGAGTCATCCTGTACTTCGGTAGAGCTGTCGCATGTCAAAATGTAAATAAAAACAGAAATCGCTCACTCGGTAGCCATTCGGTCGTAGTTTTGCGCGTTTCGTATTGAAAGAGTTTCTCGTGAAACGTTAGTTTACTCGATCTGATATCTTCGACAAATCGACAGTTTGACGCCTGTTCACTGTTCACATATTCTAAGGGACACTGTAAAAAATGTTCGATTTTTCAACTTTTTTCTAACGATGAAAAGTGTACAGGGCGGGTAAGATGGACATTTTTGTATTATTGATAAATTACATATTTATTTTAAATTTGAGTGATGTACAAACTTGCAATACAGTGTATCAATACTTTTGACACTTAATGTGTGCACCTAGCTGGTCTGTTGTCAAAGTTATAAATAAAAACATAAAAATGATGTGCAAAGAGCAATTCGATGTAAATATTTTTGCAGAAAAAAGGTTTTTATTGGTTACAATTATTTTTTGTGGTATTTTTCGTTACGTGAATCTTTTACCAACACTGCTAAACATTCCAAAATATTAATCAAGTCGGGAAAGACGGTACCCCACCGAAGGTTTAGACGAATATGTTGTTTTGAAATCAATTCGATCATCCCCTTCGTTTTTCAACAGTTGTCCACCAACTACGTTTGCAAGATCAACCGGAAGTGACAGAATCGTTGTAAGTATCGACATCTCCTCGACCTATAGAGGAGATTCTATGGGAAGTCCATGACGGGACAGACCGAAAAACGGAGCATTCGTTCAATAAGTCAACTCAGATGACTGGAAAAGCCTAGCTTAGCGGTTTTAAAGCGTAATCCGAATCTACCATTCCAGATGTTGGAAGCCTTAAATAGCTGAAGCCTTTTTGTTCAATCATTTGTAAGGTCTATTTGAAGACCTCAAAAACCTGATGAGTGCATCAACTTGAGTTTCAAAATAAAAACTAATAATGGGTATATTACCTAGGGTGACCATTTTGCTCCCACTTCCCCTAAATATAAAATGTTGTCCTGATTTGTGCGGAATCTTCTCGAGTTGCTGATTCGTCCAAGCGAAAGAGGCTTCGACTACGAACTTTTATTAAATTTTCAGTTTTCTATAGCCGCATCTCATTTTCCCCAACACATAACAATGTAAACAGTAAAATTAATATGCATAACGATTGTAACGATGTGTCGTGATTTTTTTTTGTTCCGTGGATGAATTTAAGTGCCATTTGAAACGTTTCAACTTGACTACTTGATTTTTATGTTTTGACTATTTATTTATTTATATTTATTTATTATTTCATATTCATGTAGACTATAAGTCAGATGGATAAGAGCAGAGAGCAATGAGAGTAGCGTTCACTAAGCACCGCATGCACCATCCAAAGTCGTCCATAGAGAGATTCACTTTACCATGTGTTGAAGGAGGAAGAGGTGTCATTGACATCAAAGCGCTTTGCGTTTCCCAGATCCAGCAGTTGCGAAGATACTTTGTAGAAAGTCAGACCCGCCATGATATCTATCGCGCTGTTTGTGAGGCGAACCACGGATTCAGTGCCTTACATCTGGCGCAGGAGCAGTGCGAACTAAACTGCAATTTTCAGACCAATGAAGAGAAAATAATGACGTGGAAGCAAAAAGAATTGCATGGGACGCACACCCATCGTTTAGGGCAAGCGCATATTAACAAAGCACTGTCCAACACATGGCTGGAGCGAGGTGAACTTTTTTCCGAACAGAAGGGTTTATGGTAGCCATCCTGGACCGGATAATAACAACCAAAACTGTCGGAAGTACATCTTGCACGAAAACGTTGTCGACTGTTGCAGAAATGTCAATAAAGTAGGAGAGACGATTGAACACGTTATAGCCGGCTGTGGAGTGCTAGCCGAATCAGCTTACCTCAATCGTCACAACTCGATTGCCAAGATTGTTCATCAACAGCTAGCATCAAAAAGCAGCTTGGTAAATCAGTTGGTACCCTACTATAAGTATGTTTCGGATCCGGTTTTGGAAAACATCTGCTACAAGTTGTACTTGGATCGCGAGATCATTGCCTATGTCCGAATACCAGTTAATCGCCCTTATATTGTGGTCTACGATAAGAATAAGAAAGAAGTGCTGATAATGGACATTGCAATACCGTTAGACCACAATCTACAATCTACGTTTGCTGCCAAGATAACCAAGTATCACGACTTGGCAGAAGAACTAAAACAAATGTGGCATTTGAAAGGCATCCGTATTATACCAGTAGTGATCTCAGCAACTGGTTTAGTTCCACACTCTCTCACGCAGTCATTGGAGGAGCTGCAAGTAACAACTTGCGGTTCTGCAGAAAGTGATGATTCTTGTGACATGCAACATAGTACACAGGTTCTTGAATCACCATAATTAGAACACGACGATTGTGCAGATAATATTATAAAGAAAAAAAAAGATACCACGGAGCCTAATCCCCCTTGGCATTCAAGATCCGCGGTGCGGATTATCCGCGAAAGTGAATTCCCTAGTATGTCTATGAGTATGAGTGGTAGAGTCTTGCTTTTTAGTTTTGGCCATGGCTCTCACATTATCTGATCACTGATGTACACGACCTTACAGATTGATAGTTCAATAATGTTTGCATTGATAAAACCATGCTTCAATGCTAAAATATCTTTTTTTCGTGTTTTTACCTCATTTTTAATGCTATATTGCGCTATCTGTGATTTTCGTTGTACGCGATGACCTGGCCCGACTATTTCGCGGATAATCTGTCTACTCTATTTCATAAAAACGCTTGTATATTATAAAAGTGATTTGTTCTGCGTGTTCAATCTTATAACTCGAATTATTTACTGTCATTATATGTGTGTTGTCTTCTGCTGATACGATCACATATTTCAGAGTTTTTATTTCCAGTTGATATCTGTATGTATTCGTTTATTTTTTCATCTTCCTCTAAAATCAATATCTTCAATATTTTCTAATTGGCCATCCTCTATACTGATAACATGTGACACTGTGACACATTCTTCTTCTTCCAGATCCGGTACAACTATTCGAGTCTCAGGAGCAGGAATCATAGACATAGAATAGATTGACATAGAATCATATACATAGTGCCGCGACTCGAATAGTAGAAAAAAAAATCCAAAATAAAACATTTCAACGTTCTTTAGAGCCTTGTTCAGTGTTTCAGAATTTGATTTGATTTCAGATCATGTTTGACGATTCTAATTTTTCTTGGTTGATTAGTTTTATATTTCGAATTATTCCTTGCTCCATTGGTTGAGCAATAGATACTGCATTCGACATTTGTATAGAAACCTCATATTAATCTAATATGAGAGAAAGTTTAATCCCCACAATGGTGCGCGGAGCCGTATTCCATCATATTAATAAAACGGTTTTAGGTAGTAGTTTTTTTGTGTTAAAAACTGACAAGCTTTCGAAACAAAATTTTGGAACCATTCACGAAATAGTCGCCGGTTCAACCATCAACAGCATAGCCTCGGTAGTATATTGGAAGTGATAAATCTTAGAAACATCGAAGATCATTCGATCTTCCAATTATTATCAATGACAGTTGAGAAGTATCAGTAAAATAGGAACACGATATGAAAGTTATTCGGTTTTGTCAGTGATGATCTCTGCAACACTGTTTTTCTCCGAATGAAATAATGTAATGTTTCAATATTTTGAAAAGTAAACTAGATTCGTCGTCTTCGAGATTATATACCTGGTTAAAACTATCCATTACCCGATGATCGGTTGGAAACTTTCCGCCACAAACAATATTTGAAGCTTTCGAATGCTGAAACTCCTTTTACAATTAAGGCACTTCTATACTAGAACGAAGCAAGTGCTCCAAAATTACGTACGATTTTTTTTAGTTTTTTTGACGTGGGACTACGTCTAACCGGAGTATATGAGGGTAAAATGAAAACCTAAACACAGAACATGCAGGAAAAAATGAAAGATTCCGAATGCTTATAACTCGAACATTTCTTACTGGTTCGGAAAGATGTTTGCATCAATTGATAGGGAATATTTCTACGCTTCTATCGCAATTGACAAAATGTTGTTTTTCATTAGATAAACAATTGAATAACTGTAAAATGTTAAGCGTTATCTAAACACCTTAACTGCCTCGTTTTGATTGGCCCGATTTACGGATTCCCCAACACAGCCATCAAAACCAAGCAGCCTTGGGGAACTCTGCATTCCAAATACATGAAAGTATGGGTACTTTTGTTCTCACCGAAATGTGTTCCCTAACACAGACTTCAAAACCAAGATGTCTGGGGAAATCGGCTTTGTAAATAAATGCAAACTGCGAGTACTTTTGTACTCGCTTGCCTTTGTGCAGACTTGAATATGTTTCCTTAACACGGCCTCATAAACTTAGGAATCTGGAAAAATCGTTCAGACACCAGAAGCGAATGAACTTTCAAGTTTAAAACCTCTATAGTATAAAAAGTAGAAGTTGAAGTTGTTGATTCCAGCAAGCCAGGGGTACTTCTGCACCCGCATGTTTTTTTTGCACTCCGAAAAGTGTTTTCCTTACACGAATTACATAAGCGGGTACGAACACAACGCTTTGACTCGGTTATTCAAGATTGCATTGAAGGAAATGCCTTAATATCTTCTGTTCACTGAATTTCTACGCATGACATTTGATGATTAGGCAAAATGTTGATAACCATTTTCTGCGATAACGCCTATTGATTAAACAATATGCGTTCGACGTACATTTTTTTTTTATCCAAAATATATATTTTTATTAAGGCTCATATGGCGTCAGCTTAACGGGGCCGGGAGTTCAATATTTCGACAATGTTTGCTTACAACTATGTTAGTAATATGTAACCGATTACTCGCGGTTGGCTCGAGGTTAGTATTACAAGTGTTCTCATAATTGGGATGTTGCTGTCTCCAATGCTCTTGACCTGTGCCCGACACGGGATACTTCCTATTGGGATGCAGCTGATCATTAATCAGCAACGCCCCCTAGTATGTACCCCATATCTAGCGTGGTGCGTCTTCTCGACTCGAGGAATCCAGGATAGAATGGTCACTAGCCGGCGCAATCATCAGCTCGTGTAGAGTGGTCATAAGCGGTACAACCTTTGGCTCTTGTTGAATGATCAGTGGACTGCACAACCTTTGGCCCGTGTATCTGTAAAGAGTGTGTGTATGTATTGCCGCGACTAAGTAAAAGTTTATCGTTTGGATAGGAGGGATATGAAACGGGGACACAACGAAGGAAACATCATTAAACGTTGACATCGGCGTTTCTGAGGAACAGGTATAGATGAAGCAGAAGATCAGGATCACGGCTACCTAAGATATCCCGGACGGGGATATCCGATTGTCTGCCTTGTGCTCTCAGTGCTCTAGAGAGCTGAGAACGAGCAGCATGGAACCGGATACACGACCAGACAATATGCTCGATGTCGTGGTAGCCATCGCCACAATCACAAAGATTGTTTGCTGCGAGCCCAATGCGATAGAGATGCGCGTTTAGGTTGTAGTGATTGGACATAAGCCGAGATATCACGCGAATGAAATCACGACCTACATTCAATCCCTTGAACCATGCACTCGTCGAGACCTTAGGGATAATCGTGTGTAACCAACGACCGAACTCATCTTCACTCCACATGCGCTGCCAACTTACGAGCGTGTGCTGACGAGGAATGTGAAAAAATTCGTTATAAGCAATTTGCCTTTCAAAAAGTGTGCCTTCTAAAGCGCCCACCTTAGCTAGCGAGTCCGCTTTCTCATTCCCCGGAATCGAGCAATGAGAGGGAACCCATGCTAAGGTAATCTTGAATAATTTTTCGACCAAAACACTCAATAGTTGTCTTATTCTTGTTAGGAAATAAGATGAGCATTTATCAACTTTCATTGAGCGGATTGCCTCTATTGAGATGAGACTGTCTGAAAAAATAAAATAGTGGTCGATGGGCAATGTTTCAATGATCCCTAATGCGTAATATATCGCACCCAGTTCAGCGACATACACGGAACAAGGATCTTTGAGTTTGAAAGAGGCACTGGAATTTTCATTGAAGATGCCGAAGCCAGTGGACCCGTTTATGAATGAACCGTCAGTAAAGAACATTTTATCAGATCTAACTTTCCCAAATTCTGCCGAAAATATCGGCGGAATAGAATCGGAGCGTAGGTGATCTGGGATTCCATGGATTTTTTGTCGCATGGACAGATCAAAAATGACAGAGGAATTGTAGAAGTATGGGAAGCAAACTTGGTTGGAGATGCCTGGTGAAGGGTGCACGTCGTGGGTAAGGTACTCATGGTATAAAGACATAAAACTTGACTGAGGAGTCAGTTGGAGTAGATTTTCGAAGTTATCAATCACCAATGGATTCATGATCTTGCAACGGATGAGAAATCTGGAGGATAATTCTGTGAACCGAAGAGTAAGCGGGGGTACTCCTGCCAAAACTTCGAGACTCATCGTATGTGTCGAATGCAAACACCCCATGGCTATACGCAAGCAACGATAACGACGTACATGTCAAAATAGAAACTGAGTGCCTGAAGTTCATCAAATCAAGCAAATTCGCGGTTCGAGAAGTACGTACACTTAAGAGATGCAAACTTCATAGGGAAATGTAATTTTTCCGTTCACATATTTTGCCATATATATATATTTGCCATATTTTGGCATCATCTTCTTCTTCTTATATGGCACTAACGTTCCTAGAGGAACTCCGCCGTCTCAACGTAGTATTACTTGCGTCATTTTTATTAGTACTTAGTTGAGATTTCTATGCCAAATAACACGCCTTGAATGCATTCTGAGTGGCAAACTCTAGAATACGCGTGACCACAGTGCAAGTCAGAGGAAATTTCTTTGAAGAAAAATTTCCCCGACCAGAACGGGAATCGATCCCGAACCCCCGGCATGTTAGGTTTGACACTAACCACTCGGCCACGGGAGCACCATTTTGGCATCATACCAAACGTAAAATGACTGTTATTAAATTTACTTGTAACGAAGAACATAATGTATCATAATGCATGAATTGACCTTACATGGCATTATACAATCTTTTTACTCACAAAACAAATATATTGAATTCAATTGAATCGGAAATTGTTCCATTCAATCAAAAATTTAATCAATGCAAACAAATAATTGCCAAACTAAGATAGTCCCACGTCAACCTTGCGGTTATATCATAGATATAACCCACCCATTTTTTTCGCAAGTGCATAATTTTTGAGTTTCGTTCAAATGTTATCTCTGAAGTCTAATTTTATGATGCTCAGATCACATAATTCTTGACCTGAAACTTCCCATAAAATTCAAGTACGATATCGTACGATATCGTCAAAAAAAGCTCACATTTACTTGAACATCAGAATCATTCAAAGTTGTTGATTCTGAGCTTATGAAATTAGTACGATAGGCTTTCAAAACAAATGCGTAATATTCGCTACAAATCCCAAATTAAGAAAACTTTTCGTAAGCTAAGTGAACACGGCTGATCACTGGAGGTGGTAGGAATACTTAAAAATATTTTTTTCTGCTTAATCCCCATTTTTTGTTCAATAACTCAACGAAGTAAGTAATAGTAATAGTAATAGTAATAGTAATAGTAATAGTAATAGTAATAGTAATAGTAATAGTAATAGTAATAGTAATAGTAATAGTAATAGTAATAGTAATAGTAATAGTAATAGTAATAGTAATAGTAATAGTAATAGTAATAGTAATAGTAATAGTAATAGTAATAGTAATAGTAATAGTAATAGTAATAGTAATAGTAATAGTAATGGTAATAGTAATAGTAATAGTAATAGTAATAGTAATAGTAATAGTAATAGTAATAGTAATAGTAATAGTAATAGTAATAGTAATGGTAATGGTAATTGTAATGGTAATAGTAATAGTAATAGTAATAGTAATGGTCATGGTAATGGTAATGGTAATAGTAATAGTAATAGTAATAGTAGGGTTTTTTACGCGGAATTTCCAATTAACGCGGTTTTCTATGAGGTACGTATCTCCCGCGTAAAAAAACCTGGGTGTATATTTATGCTTGATAGATCTCTGGGATTCAACATTGCAGAAACGAATTTCTTTTAGGACTGGTCGACCAGCTCCATGAAAAAACTGCGACAGTTATCTTTTAAATTTTTCTGTCATTCGTCATCCAATTTCTTAATCGTTTCTTTTGCTGACATCCCAACGGTAATATTGTTTCCGCATTTTCAATGCCACCGGTAACTGACACCGAGTTTTCGCTCAGGCTGCGTCAATCACCGGTGACCAGGGATGCCAGGTTTGAAGACATTTGACTTACTGTGAAGACATTTGATTTTGTGGAGTCATCTTGAAGACATTATGAAATATGTGAAGACATTTCAGTATGATAGCGTATGTGAATTTTTTAGAGATATTATTTTTATAAATTTCTAACTATTGGCCGGAAAGATCGTCAAAAGAAGTAGGGCTTTTGTATCAGTGTCATGCGATCGCTTTTTTTTTATCAATGTCACTTGTTTACTTTTGTTCTTAGTAATCAACAGAGACTTTTGCCTTGGGTTTTTTAAGTGTTCAACTAGCAATAATCACACTTCGGATAAACCTCAATGGTTATGATATCGCCACTGCGCAAAGCTAGCCTCGGAGTCATTCACTCGCTTTTTTCAAACTTTTCCAAGCAGAAAAACCACAAGTATATATAATGAATTCAACAACGAGGGATCTCCAATGTCTCTAGAAGACAGTAGTTTATTTGCACTAGAAAATTTGAATGATTGTGATATTGTATTTTTATTAATTTGGACCTATATTATACAAAAGATTAACTTAGATCTTCCAAATGACCACTTCAGAAATCGAAGGTATTCCGATTACACACCGTTTTAATAATCAGTTTTATGGATATGGTTTGAGCTACAATCAAAACTTCAAAGCTGAAATAAACAAATTGAGTTATCACAGTTCCATTTTGTGGAAAAAACCGGGGCGATATTCACTCAATTAACGGTATATCAGGCTGAATATCATTACTAAACACATGAAAATTAGTTCGCAGTTGTGAAATATATTATGATATGATGAACACTGTATTGTGACTTATTTTCATTATTAAAGTGGACAAATGGGCTAAACAGCAAATTTAGTCCTCGGGAGAGATACTTTTGCTCGATTGCAGACTATTTTACTTTGTCACGCACACTGACACTGTGAGTCTTGAAAACATCTTCGTGGTATCGCTAAAATAATGATTCTTTTTGTTTAATTTGTTTCTATGAACGTTAATGTGTAAAACTCGCATACAAAAGATGAAGGGTAAAACTGCATCTTCGAGTGAGCATAAGTTTCGTGATATACCAATATTACAATACGTCCAGGTTTTATTAGAAGACGCCAGGATTATCTGCACAACACAAAGGTAAATTATCATTGATATGCGACATGAAGAAAGTAGATTTAATCCAACATTGAACATAGTTTTTTTTCTAAACTAAGTATAATATTGAATTTACTCACTATTATGGTGAATACGAATAACTCCACAGATTCATAGACAAATTCACCATCGAACTGGATCGTTGTTGCCGCCAGCAAATGGAGAATGCAAATTTCTTCAAATTTATTTTGTTGGAAAGTTAGAAACCGAACAACATAAGCATTGTACAATCAACCGTGCTATGATAAAAAGGTGACAAATTCAATTGACTTCGAAAAGCGACATATTCATTTACTAATTTCGATTCGGGGGGCTTCGTCTGTTATCAATCGCGAGTCTACAAATTTCGGAGAAAAGTCCAAAACACTATTTTGCGCGGGACGAAGTTCGCTGGATCTGCTAGTTCAGCATTTGTAAACAAAGCCAAAACCGATCGATTTACTCCTATTACTGTTGCTACCCATTAATCGAGCATTTAATAAAAACGTTAAAAGCGCCACATCAATTGCCGAACTACAAAGCAGCACGGTGATATGCTCATGCAGTTAGTACATTCTCTTGCTAAAAACGCCATATCAGAGCAGTACATGCACTGGGCTATTAATGCGAAACGAAAAAAAAGTGAAAAAAGGTAGTTTTTGTGTTGATCTGCCTCCCCTATATTTACATGCACTTTAATTTATTGATTCGCCCCCAGGGTATTAGCACGTACGATCACCGTGGAAAATCGTGTCGGAATGAAACTCATACGGGTCCACTTTACACGTAGACATAGTTGGAAACGCAACTCCCCCTTTTGTCGGATGGGAAATCCGCTGCAACGCTGCAAGCAAAAAGCGGTGTTTCTTAATTACATCTCCTTACAGGTGATAGAGTAGCGATTGGGGATCAATTAAATTTATATCTGTGAGATGATTTTCAACGCGAGACTTTGGTCGATACCGATAGGGGACTCGACTAGCGTTTCAGTGTTGTTGATTTATAATTTTTATCTTTCCAGCACTTTACAACTTAACTTAAACACTTTAAAGAAACATCTAGATATTTTTTGTGGACAAAATAAAAAAAATCCTATGTTTAGTTAAATTTTAAAGCAACTGATTTTCAGTGGTTTTCATATTTTTTCTCTTAAAATTCATAATTAATTTTATTGTTTTAATAAACTGACACAATTCAATTCAATTACTGTTCTACTGTAGCTCTCAGAACCAAACTACTATTTATTTTATTTCCATTGCAGTTCAATGTCATCATTCAACGTCTCCAATATCTCTACACGATTGTATCCGAAAGTTAGTAGAGTAAATATGGTTTATTCTAAAAACGTATAATATAATTGATCATATAACAGTGTGTGACTAAATATGTAAGAAATTAAAATCAAATAATGAACAGCATAAGTAAAATTATTCAAGATTACCTTAGCATGGGTTCCCTCTCATTGCTCGATTCCGGGGAATGAGAAGGCGGACTCGCTAGCTAAGGTGGGTGCTTCAGAAGGCACACTTTTTGAAAGGCAAATTGCTTATAACGAATTTTTTCACATTCCTCGTCAGCACACGCTCGTAAGTTGGCAGCGCATGTGGAGTGAAGATGAGTTCGGTCGTTGGTTACACACGATTATCCCTAAGGTCTCGACGAGTGCATGGTTCAAGGGATTGAATGTAGGTCGTGATTTCATTCGCGTGATATCTCGGCTTATGTCCAATCACTACAACCTAAACGCGCATCTCTATCGCATTGGGCTCGCAGCAAACAATCTTTGTGATTGTGGCGATGGCTACCACGACATCGAGCATGTTGTCTGGTCGTGTATCCGGTTCCATGCTGCTCGCTCTTAGCTCTCTAGAGCACTGAGAGCACAAGGCAGACAATCGGATATCCCCGTCCGGGATATCTTAGGTAGCCGTGATCCTGATATTCTGCTCCATCTATACCTGTTCCTCAGAAACGCCGATGTCAACGTTTAATGATGATTCCGTCGTTGTGTCCCCGTTTCATATCCCTCCTATCCGATCGATAAACTTTTACTTAGTCGCGGCAATACATACACACACTCTTTACAGATACACGGGCCAAAGGTTGTGCAGTCCACTGAACATTCAACAAGAGCCAAAGGTTGTACCGCTCATGACAACTCTACACGAACTGATGATTGCGCCGGCTAGTGACCATTCTATCCTGGATTCCTCGAGTCGAGAAAGATGAACCACGCTAGATATGGGTTACAGACTAGGGGGGCGTTGCTGATTAATGGTCAGCTGCATCCCAATAGGAAGTATCCCGTGTCGGGCACACGTACAGAACATTGGAGACAACAACATCCCAATTACGAAAACACTTGTAATACTAACCTCGAGTCAGTCGCGAGTAATCGGTTACATATTACTAACATAGATAATAAGAAAAATTGTCAAAGTATTGGACTCCCGGCCCCGTGAGGCTAACGCCATATGAGCCTTGATAAAAATATATATTTTGGAAAAAAAAGTCTTGTTCCATCTCATTTGAAAGATCTAAATATTATCTAAAAAAATATTCCAGAAGTGCTTCGGGAAAATAAAAATTCTGTTTTTTTTAATCAACCTCTAAAAAGATACAGACTGTCTCATCCAAGCGACCAATTTATTCTTTTCTCCTAACTACAAATCTGCCCAAGGAACACCATTGAAATGAAATGTGTTTCGCACAACATATGGTTTCTATCATCCAAAAATTAACCCAAAATGTTCGAATGAGCTTTCATCCGCAAATCTTACCAACATCGGTTATAATCTCACTAGAGCTTTTCGCCTTTTTAAGTCATTTGTTGTGGACACAATTGCACTGATCCATACTGATATAAAAGGTGGGAACTTGTAGCGACATTGTGGGTTATGCGGTGCAAGAATCGTGGTTCACCGTTTCAAGTACTATCCCGGTGGAATTCCATAAACAGCCTGCCATGGAAGAAGATTTGCATACATAATTATAGGTATTTGCATGTATTTAAATTATAATAAATTATCATGAAAAATGTATTCATTAAATTTAATTTATATGCTGCCAGTAATCAGCACAGGGATGACCAATCCCAGGCCAAGCATGCATGTGCACTTGGAGGTGGTCTAATGCCGGCAGGCCGGGTGCTTTAAAGTTCCGTTCCGATACTGCCCGGCGTCATTCTTAAATTCCTAGCGGAATTTCCTCCGGCCGCCGGTGGCTAGGACAATGTCGCATTGCAGCTGTCTGCCTGTGCAGTGCCAATAATTGACCGTGTTACCACCCCACTCCACTGTGCCATCCGACCATCCGAGTTAGACAGGCGTGCCGCTGGAGAGAGAGCTAGCACTTGTCCCATTAATAAAGTGTCGTCGTCATCAAATCGATAAACTATCCACGCAAGTTCATTATGAGGGTGTCATTATGGTGTTGATTAATACACATAAATCTCGGAGGAAATGTGATTACCGAGGCTGTAGGTTAATTAACGTTATAATCTAAAATAATTTGTTGTAATTTTGACATTGCTTGAACGTGAGTTATGGTCGTGTGGATGTCGGGTTTTTGCATTGAATGAATATGCAAATTCTTTTTAGTTGATATAGAAAACGACGAGCCATACAATTAACATATTCTAGTAATAATAGTAGACGTTTTAGGAAAAAAATTACATTAATGTTCCCCGATATTTTGTTCATAAATATGGCAAATTGTACGTTCTATTCATTCGATAATGATTTAGATCAATAATAAATTCACGTGATGATTCGGAGGCAGCTGTATATCGCAACAGCGCACAACGTGAATCTCAAATAGCCAAACTGATAGTCGGCTACGCTATCAATTGGAACGAATGAAATGTTGACATATATTGCTGATAGGTTTTCTTTGTCGTACATTCGAATATCGTTCGGTACCCGTTGAACTAATTGTACACTAGCGGGAAACGGAAGTGACAATGAATGTTGAGAATTCCTGGCGGACCGAAAGTGTTTTGATGTTGAGTGCATGCTGATTGTTCCATTCGGCTAGACAAGTAGGTCATTAAAGTGTGTACAATAGGATGCCAATGAATGTATGGGGAAAAATCGACCCTAAAATTTCAAAAAGTTATTCCATACAAAATGTTCACCACCTCGAAAAAACACCCTATGTAAAATTTCAGCCCAATGGTCAAAGTTTGAGTTTTTTGAAAGTCGAAAAATCACCCAAGGGGAGAGTAAAGGAAATCGGGGTTTTAAAAAAAAAAATTTTTTGATACCAAAAGTCTTAAAATTGCATGAAACGTCGAGATCTACTGTCATCTCGAAATTTTTTTTCAAAAATCGACATTTAGTTTTTTTTCGGAATACGATGCAAAACATATGGTTTTTGGTGCCAATTAAAATAATTATCTCGGTTTTTCGTTCGAAATTTGCTGCTCCTATATATTCCAAACGAAAATTAAAATGACTGATCCAGACAATCAGTGAATATGAGCAAATGAACTTTTGTTCTTCGATATGTTTTGAAGTTTATTTTTCCACCCAGTGTCAAATGAATATCATCTTTTGTTTTCTTTTAACCTAAGGCAGCTGTGTGCGTTTAGTTTTTTTATGCCGTTGTTACCGTCTCGCCAAACAAAATCCTGCGCGATTTCTTGCAAAGTTTCTTGACTGATTTTTTAATTTTTAAATATTGACACAAAATCAATGCCCGAACGAATATCGTTTCGAATGTGATGAATATCAATTTGTTGCTTTTGATATTCATAGTATAAATAGCAGCGAAAGTATGAAACCCACTCAATACCGCATTCATTCATTATAGCAAATTTGTTCGTGCATCAGCGATATGGACAAAATGAACTCGTCTGTTATTGTCATTAGTATAATGAGGGCAGTGTGTTTCAAGCTTAAAAAAAAGTCATTTACACTCGAATAAAATCATATTCGTTACTCGTGAATATTTGTTGATATTCTAAGACACTGGTCCCAGGGAGTCGATTTTTGACAATTTTTTTTGAGATTCATACAATTTTAAGACATTTGGCATCAATTTTTTTTTAAAACCCCGATTTCATTTACTCTCCTCATGGTAAGATCATAGATACCACTTTACAAACCTGTTCATATAACGTGACTTAATCTCCAAAACGCCAATGATTTTCACAACGAAAGTCGAATTAGAAGATCAAGAGAAACTGTTCTGAAGATACAGTGTTGGAAGCATTACTTTACCAAGTTTAGAGTAAAAATCAAGCAGAATTTTTTACATAAGTATGTTTAATGTTTTCTTTAAAAAAATACTTTCATTCAATGATGGTTTAATGAATAGAAAAAGGTACATGTTGTTTCCGAGACACGACCGCACAGTAAACGTAGGATTACGTCCTACGTATGAGGTCCTGAAAAAGACCGTTTAGCTTTGTTGTTCGTTATTTTTGTTTTCTTCACCAGTGTTGGAATCGAACGATGATGACAGAAAGATGGTGATTAGTCGTTGGATGGTGCATATCACGATAACAAGATGGTGGATGTGGGATGAGTTATGCTGAATGCTGCACTCTGTGGCCATTAACGAGATAGCCCCGGCGTTCTGTATGGATAAATCTATGATAAGATTGTATGATGGAAGAATGAATAGTTTCTACATTGCCATTTCCGCTTCAAACCAACACAATACGATATCGAACGATCCGTTTTCGAATGATGGCGAATTGTGGCGATTGATTGTAATATTCTAATAATTTAATTCAGCTTGGAGTTAATTAGTGTTGGTTTTAACACTTCTTTGTATAATGGTGGAAATTCCCATCATTACATTGAATGCCCAAAAAGAACAGAACAAGTTCACTTTAAGTTATTCGTGTCGTGATCTCGATTTAATTCACCAATAAATAAAAAAAACATGCAAAGAAGGTTTAAAGAGGCTTCAAACTTTGCAGCTCATTCACCTCTAGGTTCAATTTTGAAGCTATTTCAGCATAACTGTTACACTTATGTACACACTTATGATAAACGTTTTGCAATGCATGATTGGTTGTTGCAATTTGGCGAAGCAACCCAAATATTGTGATAGTTGGCCAAATATTGTGATATATTTTCCTTTATTCTGGGCCGCGACAGAAAAACCACTCCATTTTCGAGATTTCGATGTCAGACTTCGTGTTGGGTAAAACCTCTAGGTTTAAGGCTTGTTACGAACTCAGTTTAGATAGTAGGGCTAAAATTGAATTAAAAAGGTGGGAGGAGTGTCGAACCACCATAGATACATTTATTGCATCCTAAAACCTCCACATGCCAAATTTGGTTTCGTTTGCTTGATTAGTCCTTGAATTATGCGGAAATGTATGCTTCATTCCGAGTCCATAAAAATCAGACAGACAGACAGACAGTAATCCATTTTTATATATAATATAGATTTTTACGGAATCACATGTTTTAAAGGATTATAAAATACACCTTCTATTTGTGTCAATGCGCCCCTCATTCGAGCTAACTTTTAATCGATCACCAGATGATTATTTGGCACGTATTCAGACCTTTTCTGGATTATAAGATTTACAAATATTAGCATAGCAGAAATAAAGTTTCTCTGTGTTGAGTGTGTTGAGGGTAACACTTTGAAAATGCCCAAGAAAAGGCAATATTCTGAAGAAAGCCTAAATTATGAATGGATCAATATGATGACAGTAAACTCAAGCAATGATAAATGCAACATCTACTTGAGAATTCGAATGTTTTCATTCAAAAATCGTGATTTGTATAACCGGACAAACCATGATAATTTTTTGGACAAACCATGATCAGAGATGGTCAAACCATGATCATAATTTCTGTTTGATGAAAATCGTGAAAATCATAAAAATTTGAATAATTGCAATGCCTTATGGTAGTATTACCAACTAGAGACTCAACAAACCCAAACTCGTATCGATTATATGTGATTTTCATGAAGAAAAGTCGATTTGTATTTACTAGTTGCGTAAAAACAACTCAGTTACGAAAGTTACGAATCGTTCGTTCTGAGAGTCGCGTAGGATTTTGTACTTTTGATACCATTTGCGATTAAATGCTCCTCTAACTTAATCCAAACATTGAAAAATCAGCTAGAAAAAACGGCTTAATGTATCAATATGAAACGTTCACAGATGTTTAGGGAATACAGTAGGCAAAAAATCTTCCTGCAAACATTAGATTTTACTGCGATATTTGCAGAATTACCGTGGGTTTTATAAAGCACTAAAAAATTCTGTTTTTGGCCCTTTTTTTAAATCGATGCAAAAAAAATTTTTTTTTTGTCAAAGTAACAAATTATTATTGTGCAGAATTTTTTGGAGTTTTCAAAACTGCCTGTCGATTTGCAGTGTGGTGGTTGTGTATTGAATTATTCATCATCAAAACGAAGGGGTAATTTTTCATTCAAACTAAAATATCTCTGAGCGGGAAGTTCTTACAGGAACGTTCTTGGACCAAAAAAAAACTAGTTCATAAGGTTAATTGGATTTGCTGTTGAGTTGGTTATCAAAAATTTGTGTTAGTCCAGAACTTTCTTGAAAAAAATGAAAAATTGATTTTGTTTTCTTCTCGATATTGTTGCCCACTACACCTACACAAACCAAGATAAAAATATGTACGTACAATATTGTAATACCTGAAATAATACCTAGCTTCAAAATGATGCGCATCCCATCGATATGCGTTGATTTTTCACGAAGTTACAGCATGTCAAAAATCACTTAAAATCTCCGACTTCGCACCCTGTTCCTCCAATTTTTTTGTCGAGTGTAGTTTAACGCAACAGTAGTACAGATAATTAAATCATAAACTGTTGGTAGGAGGAACTGTGCACTTGATCCAGTATTTGTATTGCGCAATACTCCAGCGGCTGCGATCAGCCCATAAATTGGTTTCACAGCATTATAATAAGCACTCCATTGAGTTTGCGACAACCTTTTAACAACACACATGTGTGGCTCGGAAACATTCCTCAGCAATCAGTTGAAACATTTTTGACATAGGACTATGTTTTTGATTTCTATATAGGGGGGTCACTCTACGAAAAATGTAACGATTCATTAAGAGTTTTCAAACGCATATTACTCACGAACACGAAATTATTGTGACACCGAAAATGTCATGTCAATTTTCTTATAATGTTTAGAATCAAATCAAAATTTTAGGGTAGTTTTATACATATATTTACTTTAAAAATCAAAAGAAAAGTTTGTCGATGGAGATTTGAGTGTAAAATTAAACGCATTTTCGCTTGATGCCCTCCATCAAAGTCTTTACAGTGTCATCCGGTACCAGTTTCTCAGTTTTTTTTCCATTTTCTTAACATGTCCTTCTCGTCTTTGACTGTCTTCTTGCTCTTCCGAAGTTCCCGCTCCCGTATTATTGCCCAGTACTGCTCCACCGGGCGCAGCTCCGGACAGTTTGGCGGGTTCATATCCTTTGGAACAAAATGGACAGAATTGGCCTCATACCACTCCAGGACACTTTTAGAATAGTGGCATGATGCCAAATCTGGCCAAAATAGCGGAGCTTCGTCGTGCTGCTGCAAGAACGGCAAAAGGCGCTTCTCGAGGCACTCAGATTTGTAGATATCGCCATTTACTGTGCCCTTTGTCACGAAAGGCTCACTCCTCAGTCCGCAAGAGGAGATGGCCTGCCAAACGAGATATTTGGAGGCGAACTTCGACATTTTCTTCTTCTTAAATTTGTCGTCCACATCGAACTTGCTCTTGCCGGTGAAAAACTCCAACCCCGGAATTTGCTTAAAATCGGCTTTTATATACGTTTCGTCGTTTATCACACAGCAGCCATATTTTGTCAGCAACTTCTCGTAGAGCTTCCGTGTCCGAGTTTTAGCCGTCGATTGTTGCCGCTCATCGCGGTTTGGGAAGTTCTGTACCTTGTATGTATGTAGTCCAGCTCTCTTCTTTGCTTTCTGGACGTAGCTCTGCGACATGCCGATCTTTTTAGCCAAATCACGGCTTGAGACGTTGGGATTTGCTTTAATCATCCGCTTCACTTTTCCCTCCGTATTTTTGTTCTCCGGTCCCGGTTTTCTTCCAGCTCCTTTACCGTGGTCCAACGTCAACCGCTCCTGGAACCGCTTCAACACTCTGGAGACGGTTGAATGGTGAATGTTCAACATTTTTCCCTACTGCCGGTGCGACAGGTCAGGAAATTCCAGGTGTTTGGAAAGAATTTGTTCTCTCGACTCGCGTTGGTTCACCTCCATTTTCGTTGAATCGAAAAACACGACTTCGAGTTTGACAGCATGTAGACAATACACATCAATGAGAAAGTGTGCAAAATTTGGTTGATTTTTACCCAATGGTAAAAAAGTTATGCCCTGTTGAATGTGTCGCAATAATTTCGTGTTCGCCCTTTATGTTGTGTTATATATCATTAGACAGGAAATTCATCCAGAATTTTTTTTTCCTCGAAACATGAACAGTGAATATAGTAAAAAAAGGTAACAATTCGACGATTTAATTGGGTATGTTTTCTTTCGATTGCACTATCCACTCGCTTCCTCTCCGACGCAACGAGCAATCTAATAGTCAGCTTCTCCCATCCAAAGCGAAAAAACTAGGAGTGGGTTACATCTGTGATATAACCGCAAGATTGACGTAGGACTACCATTGGATAAGCAATCATTTTCTTGAAGTTGCAACTAAATTAATTCTCAATAAATTGATGAATGTATATTTTGTTTTCCTTTGGAATTGTCTTCGATCTGTTCAAATATATACGAAATAATATTCTTTCGCTTGTGATCTCTTTTTGACGTTCGACACTCAAATCATCATGATACTCTTATTCAATCTTCCGTATAACCGAAATATCATTTCCATGATATAAAAAATCACCACGTCACCCCTATAAGTGTAGAGGTTGCATCTAGTTGTTGCCGACCAGATGCATGCGGTAGAGAAGCGCGACTAACGACCATTGATTGGACATGAGTCGGGAGAAAGTGTGAATACAATTCCGACACAAGTCCAGACCTTTGAACCACGGTTTGAGGCTAACCTGAGGACCCAGACAAAGGTTAATTACATAACAGCACTTGAATAAAGCACTCAAAATTTCTCGTATCTTCTTAAGAAATTACGGCGAGTGATTTTCCGGTCTCACTGAACGGATAGCTTCGACAGAGCTAAGGCTCTGTCGACACTGTCCAACGCCCACTGTATCGCTGCCAGTATTAAATCTTGTACTCCGTTTATGGGATTCTAAGACTGGATTTGCAAATTTTTCTAGTAATCGGAGATCGGAGACCGCTTCGCGATTCATTGCGGAATCGTTTTACTATATAAGGTTGATAACCTAAAATCACTAGTTCCCAATAATTCACCTAAAGGAGTAGTGTTTCAACTTACACTTAAACATAGACATTCGCGAGATTCCTAACATGCTGTTGCTATTATTATCCGAGCTTTGGTAGTAAAAAAACATTGAATAGCGGAGTTCCCAATTTGCGTAATAGTACCGGTATCTGTGTCAATAAACATTGCCATCCAAACCAATATTTACCGTGCGATAAAGTCGAGAATTAAGACAAACGATTCGTTTTTATTGTGTTTTCTCGAAAACATGGAACTGGGATGCAAGCAAACAAATTGACAACAGTTATTATCAGAACTGAATCAACCCCAAAAGGCAAATGAGTCGATACAACTGCAATGGCATCAACACGAAGTATGAAATGTGAAAAATATGTAAAGCGGCATTTATTAGTCTTAAAACATGTGAAATAACGGTTCAGGCTTAACTTTCGATTACCGTGCTCCAGTATCACTGGCACACAGTTTTTTTTCCTCTGACAGGCCAATAAGAGCAGCGACTTTTATTATGTTCATCAGCAAATATGAGAAGATATAGCTGGCTTATCTTACTCTCAGCCAGATGCAACGACGTTAAGCACAAGACGTAACCTTTTATTACACAGCAGTCAACGAAATCGGTATCACACCTGAAGAAAAACTTACGTAGTCTTTAAGGAATGGAATGTTGGTAGAAATAACTACATTTAATCAGTCGATAGAGGATAAGTGTCAGCTCGAAATTTTTAGCTGTAATAAAAAGGATTATGAATATGAATATGAATATGAATATGTTCACAGGCTTAGCCTCACAGCCTGTTCACAGTTCAAGGAGGAAATGCTTACCAGTTGAATTCACAGTGAAGTGTACCTTAAAAGTTGAGTTGGTATTTAATGAGATGAATATTATATCAACATTTGTTATTTTTGAGCTCATTAAAAAAAGTTTGATGTTTCGCGAATGATTTTGTCAAAAGCAAAGAATCGTCGTTCAAATGGGAAGAGGCCAACAACGATTGGAAATAGTTTGTAAACTCTTCTTCGATGTTCTCGTTTTCTATTATAAAACCTGCTACGGACAGCAGAAAAAAAAACGTATCTAATAGAGTAAAAAAAATCATCATTCGAAAATACCTTGCGTCAAACAGATAAGGGCAATGGCCAACGTTTCGAATCGCATATTCCACTCTAAAGCAAACACTGGCCTTCCTTCGAGCAGCTCCCGAGCGTTGTCCTGAAGACTTAATGTTCCTCTTGTGTCAACTGATCTTTTAGATGAATTTCAATGTAAAAACACGGTCGGGGAAAGTTTCTTTGAAATGAATCTTTTATAAACTTACTATTTTTTCGTTGTCCTTTCGGCTCACCGACTCTGCACTTCGGGGCTGCTCCTATCAGATGAACTGTCAAGATCTTACAGATCAAAAGTTTTGCCCGCTCGGGCGTCGTCCGTGTCGTTTGTGTTCGCCGTTGCTTTTTTGTGTCGGCTGCACTGAACTTTCAGACTAACTCGTCAAAGAACTTTATCATTTTTCAATTAATCACGCTGCATTTCATCTGCCCTTTCGTCGCGTGCAACTATTAACCATTTTTTTTCAACGGCAGTTTATTTCGCCGTTGAATTGTGGATTTTTGCTATTTAACTTTGATGCACTTTTGTACTAGGTTTTTGCTGTTTATCCATTCACTCCCGGTCCAACTGACGAACGGCGTCCAACATGGCGAATACAGTCGCAAGGCGGAATAATCGTGCTTCTAGCTAATAGCACTGTTCCAGTCTTCCACGACATAGGGTATGACAATGAGCTTTATTAGGAAGCAGGAAAGGCATTTCAATAGATTGTATTAATATGAAAATTGGTGCTGCCGATATGACGTTCTATGCTAGACTGAAAACATAACATACCGAACTTTATTCGAATGCTTCATGAGTGCCACGTTGATTCGATTAATGTCAGAGAGATGCACGGTTGTCGTATGTTTTGTTATGTCGTTTTTCAAAGCCGAGTGATTGTAAGTTGTAACAGTGAATGTCGTGGGAAACCGATTTTACTTTGCAAGCATCGGTGATTTGAACTTGTCATGTTTTCACAATTACGAGAGTTTGCAATATGGGTTGTTCAATATTTTGACGGTGATCCCTACACGGTCAATATTATTGTACAATAAATTGGTTTGTACAAAAGATTGTACCGTGTGGAGGCGATATTGAAGGTTGTCGTAAAAAAGGAAAGAAAACGCCTCTCTAATTTTAGGATACAATATATAAAAAACCTCAGTTTTAAGAAAAAATATAAAAAAATATAGCGTTCTATAGTCCAAAGTCATGTAAACAGTAAAATTCAAATACAATCAATAATTCGAAAACAAAATCCAACTTCTTTGCAAGTGTAAGTGTGTTGCAAGTGTGTTTCCTCGAGAAAGACTAGCTAGCTATTGATCATCTGAATCAGTCTAGTAGTTCAAAAGTTGTGAATTTTTGAAAAAAAGTCATTTTTGGAAAAAAGGGGGAAAAGTTCGGACCACCCCAAAATGGGAATGGGCACCCTAATAAAAAAAATAGAAAAGTACGGGTCTAATATTTTGCTATAAAAAAAAAATAAAACTACCACTTTTGGCGAAAATCCGAGAACTACTATATCGGTTCGGAATGGAATGGCTGATATAATATGATCATTCAATATAGTAAGGTAAAGGAAAAGTTGGGGTAGGAGTGTTGAGATTGTTGCAAAGAATACAAAAGAAGTGATAAGCCTTTGAATTTGCTTGGATAGTCCATTGATTTATTGGATTCTCAAAATATGTCTAATTATCAATATATAAATTGTTACAATATTATAGCAGAGGAGATTTAATAAAACTTGTTTGGCATATGATTATTTAATTCGGTTTAAAAACAAATTCATGAGTAACGAGTGCCAATGAAAATGATCATCTTAAATTTACGAGTGGGACTTATTTACTATTGTCGCAAAGTCGCCAAGGTTTGAGTCTTCCGAAAACCGTAAAATCACCAAATATATGAAATCGGAGTTTTGAAAAAAAAAGTTCATGCCAAATGTCTTCAGATTGCATGAAACGTAGAGATCTACTGTCATCTCGATTTTTGTTGTCATCTAGATCCCAATATTATTAAAATTTGATTTTTTATAATATCCCTTGGGTTATTTAACGGTTTTTAAAAAAAAACTGAATCAGCATTCTATATGACTTGACAATGGAATCGATGTGTACATCGTTCCATGCCTCGGCCACCCAAAACATAGCATCCCTTATGTCGATTCACTTAGCCATGTCAGAAAACTCTCCTTGGCATCTAGACCTAGTTGGTCTAGACCATTTGAATAATATTTTGGTCCATGAGCTGTAACAAGGCGATGAATTTTTTTTTTCCAAAACATTACCCCTCCCCAAAGGCGTCAGTCAATTTGTGGCTACAACACTGCAATATACATCTTATTTATTTGTATATCATAATTATATTACGCAAATCATTATTATTTTGCGTTTACCAAGTGATTTTCTTTCAATTTTTTTTATGATTCGATTATCCGGAGTGAAAAAAAACAACATTCCGGATAATCGAGTCCGACTTGTATTCATTCTGTAAACATTCTCAAAAACTCACCATTATAATAGAACATTATTATCAGACACAATTTTAGTTTAATATTATTTCACAAACTCCGAGAAAACGTATTACTCTATTACATAGAATACATATTCGGCACGAAGAAGTAAGTTTTCATTCATAATTTTATTTTAAAAGTGTGTTCATTTCATTCTCAAAATCCATTCTAACTTTCGTTTTCGAAATGGTGCAACACGAAGTCAATGCCGTCAACGCAGATAGGAAAGACGAAACGCTTGCAGCGTAAAACTTAATGAATGTAATGAACGTGTAATAAAGTATCAATATAGCTCACAAACTGTGCACAGTCGTATTGATTTACTTTTGTGTAATTTTAAGATGGCTGCGGAGTGGTTTGGCAATTTGGACTCATTTGGTAGTATACTAAGCGTCTTGATTTACACCAGTTTGAGAGTTTAGCAGTTATTGCGATTGACGTTGGTCGCAAATTGCATTTGCGACCCGGACATATGTGACGCCATTACTTACTATATTATTGCCCTAAGCGTGCCAATGATAATATCGCGTGCATGAGATTTTTTTTTTCTTTATTATAGTGACTTTCAACACATTTCGGCTGGTTCGTCACTTTTACTTCCGTTTTTGGAAGAATGTTGGGAGTGAGAATTGAACTCGTGATCTCTGCGTGAGAGGTATGGATGTTACCACTACGCCAGATCGCCTCCCTACGTGCATGAGATGTTTAGTTCAAAAGACCGCCAGTAACCAACTGACATGATATTGAACAATATTGCCAACAGACGGCACTATATTATCCCGTTTACCCAATATATTTTCAAAATTTTGAAAATAACATAATAAATTTCACAACTTTCCAATATTACCCATTGACGAACAATTATTTTTATCATAATTTGTTAGCTGCCACTAACCATCAATTTCATTCATTTTTATATAACTTTATTGGGCAATAAACTTGAATCAAAACCAGTTTGTCTGAAGGTGTTTTTAATTTCAATGAAAAACCTAATAAAACACAGAAATATGTTAGCATTTCTACTGTATTACGTTGATAAGAGAACACACATTGTAATACAGGGCAAAAATCATACGATTGAGCCTCCTGTAAGAAAATAACAGTTGAAAAAATTGAGTGTTCGAATGATCGTAATAATGCTCATAACGAGCTTTTTTTTCTGTTGATTCAACACCTACACATCTAACCTTTGCAGCACATTGTGATTCACTTACTTTGGAAAAATTCCTCCATTTATTTTTGCATTTTCAATCGAGAATGTTTGTGAGTATCGACGAATTCACCAAATATTGTCGAAAAGATACATTTTTGTCCGCAATAACCTTAGGTGATGGCGATCCGTAGAATTTGTGGAGGAGCTGGAGGAACTTATCAGTACCTGGAATGATGATTCTTTTGATTTTTTTTACCTGGAATGATGATTTTTTGATTACTGGTGCGAATATTCTTCCACCTGATCCGGTTGGCGATCTCATCGACAAAGAAAACCTAAATGACGATTTTTTTCAACTGAATAATAAACTCCCAACCCACAATGCCATTGTTTTATAGCAGCGTATTTGTATTTTGAAGGTTTTGGAAAATGTTTGATTTCCCGGGAAATTTAAAATCGGACAAAAATAATTAATAAGCATTGATAATTATCCACCGCCAACAATAGAAATAACAGCATTAGGTTTCGTTTAAAAAAAGCATGCCGGTAATAACTTAAAACTACATGTAATAAGAAAGGTGAATTAATTCAAGTTTATATTTAAAGACTTTCATCCACCTGTGCTGGTTCGTCCCGGAATGTAAAATTAATGCATTTATGATTGCCGTATATTTACTAACTGAAGTGACTTTTAGTTCGCAGTATATTTTTTGCAAAAAATATCGGGTTTCGGCTATTGTTCGATTTTTCGAACAGTCGATTCCCGGAAAATGGAAGATGGAAAAAAATTATTCTTGTACATAGGGGTTTCTTGAGCGCCAATGATCAAAATTACACCAATGGCTTTTGCGAAAAAAATAATTGTTACGGCTTGGTCGTTAATGGGTTAACCCTTTGAGGCACGGTGGTATTAAAAATGTCCCACCGTTTTGATGCGTAATAACGTATGGTGGAACATTTTTTGACCCACATTGAATTATTAGAATAGTTGCGTGCTCATAATTTTTTTTTTCGGTAGTTGGCAACACCATTAGCAAATATCAGAAATATATTCGATTGCGTTTGCAAGGTTTATCATCATATGACAACACACTATTTTTTTCAATTTTGAATAATATAAAATTTCTGTGCAACATGGGTATTTTTATTTTCTCAAATTCTGTGCCTCAAAGGGTTAAGTTACATCAGAGCGATATAAGGCATGGTAGTTTTGTCTTCTGTAGCAAAATATAAGATTCGTATTTTTTTATTTTTTCATTAGGTTACTCATTTGCATTTTTGAGTAGTTTGAAAAATATTTTTTTCTCATTTTATCCAAAAATGACTTTTTCCAAAAATTCATAACTATTGAACCACCGGACCGATTGAGATGATCGACATATTAAATTGAATCCAGTGTGCTAGTCTTCTTTGATCAAATTTTATATTTGCGAACAAAATGGATGTTGTTTTTGTAATTATTGATTGTATTTGCTTTTTATAGTATACGTGGTCTCGGTACCAAGGGCGATATATGTTTTTAATTTTTTTCTTCAAAGCTGAGGTATTTTTTCCTTTTTGAGTTATGATTTTTCAAAGTTAACCAATGGTCCGAAAAAAAAACAAATTCAATCAACAATTACAGAAACCTAATCTTTTTTCCATTCTACAAACAAAATCAAAGAATACTAGATCATTCCTTTTAATTTGATAGCTCAATCATCTGAATCGGTGTTGTAGTTCAAAAGTTACGAATTTTTGAAAAAAATAATTTGGAAAATGAGGCAAAAGTTTATTGCTCGGACCACCCTAAAATGCGGTAGTTTGAGTTTCGTAAATAGGAAGAAGTCCCACTGGGCCATAGAGTATGGGTGAGAACGATGCTTGTTTTAAAAAAATGAAAAAGTGAAGCAAAAATCAAATAACTTACACCCCTTTCCTTCTGAGCCCCTCAATTTGAAAGACACATTGTACTTCTTGTTGCTCGATTAGAGGAGATCTGTCTAAAACGCACCTATCGGGCAATTTGACCCGCCTGATTTTCTCGTGAATCAGCAAGAATAGAAATGCAATGGATACAGGCAATCGTGCTATTCAATGATAGAATCCCACCATGCAAGTTTTCCATTTGTAACATGCTTTAAAAAAATAAGAAAAATAATTTTCTTTGGAAGCGTCATGGAACAACATCCATGTCATATGATGATTTTCGATGTAATTTTATACATCATTTCTATAAGGTTTTTGTTGCTTGAAATCGATTCAGAGGCGATCACTGTGGGTCATATTTATTGAGTCGAGTTCCCAGTGAATATCTCAGATGAAGAAAATGGTAAGAAAGGATTCATTTCCTTCTCAATTTGATATCTTCCACATCAGCTTACCATCGGGCAGTATGGCATACCCTCGATCGGGCCAATATGCTCGCTTTCGGCCGGATAACATTCTCACGAGAGAAATAGCTTGGATGTGAGGGCTCACGAGAGAAATAGCTTGGATGTGAGGGCTGCCAGATGATTTTTTTCAAATATCTTCGCATGGCACGAATAAATGTCTTCAAATGTAATCATCTGTCTTCAAAACGAAAACATGTCTTCACATCTGGCATCTATATTATGTGCTCAGAGAATGCAGGAAAACAAGAGCGCGGACTGGAGAATTAATGCACGAATACTGGGAGAACACGCTCACCGGAGAAACGGTTTCTTCTCTTCGCTGGTGGGCATGAAGTGAATAAAGGGTGTGTCACATCAAATTGCATCACGGAAAAAACGCTGTAGAAATTTAATTTTTAGGAATTATATCTTCAGCTTTCGCTTATAATCAGATAAGAGTGTATAGATCACGTTGGCCATGCTTTACTGTCAATTTTTCGTAAATTTGGAAAAATGTCGTCGAACGAAAAAGAGCGTCGTGAATTAATCCTGCGCACTCATTTCGAGAATCCGGAGTTGTCACATCGGGACATCGGTAAGGTGCTGGGAATCGTCCAATCCACGGTCAGCAGAGTACTAAAACGATACTTCGAGAACCTAACCATCGACCGGAAGGTGAAGAACGGCAAAAATGGATGCTCCGTCAGTGAAAAAGATCACAAGCGCGTAGTTAAGCAGTTTAGACGTGATCCGAGAAGTTCGGTCCGGGATGTCGCCAATAAGCTGAATTTGTCAAGTTCATTCGTCCAGCGGACCAAGCAGCGGGAGGGCCTGCGTACATACAAGGTTCAGAAGGCTCCTAACCGCGACGAAAGGCAAAACATGGTGGGGAAGACGCGAGCCCGGAAGTTGTACACCAAAATGCTGACGAAGCCGCATTGCCTGGTAATGGACGACGAAACCTACGTCAAAGCGGACTTTCGTCAGCTGCCGGGCCAAATTCAGCGTTCCGGAGGAGATTCGCAAGGAGAAACTATCCAAGTTTGCCAAAAAGTACATGGTGTGGCAAGCGATCTGCTCTTGCGGAAAGCGGAGCGCCCCCTTCGTGATGACCGGCACGGTAAACGGGCAGGTTTACCTTAAGGAGTGCCTACAGAAGCGCTTACTACCACTATTGAAGCAGCACGAGGGCCCGACCATCTTCTGGCCGGATCTCGCTTCGTGCCACTATTCAAAGGATGTGTTGAAGTGGTACGAAGCCAACGGGGTCACCTTCGTGCCAAAGGAAATGAACCCGCCCAACGCGCCGGAGCTTCGCCCAATAGAGAAATATTGGGCGATTATGAAGCAGGCTCTCCGGAAGAACCCAAAAGTTGTGAAATCGGAGGCGGACTTCAAGAGAAAATGGATTTCTGTTCAAAAAAAACTACAACCCGACGTTGTACAGAACCTTATGGACGGGGTAAAGAGGAAGGTGCGAGCATACGGGCTTGGGCTCGAAGTATGCATAAAAAGAAAATGCCAAAAGTTGTTTAATAGTTTTTATTTTACTGTCTAAAATTTTCAAAAGGATCGGTCTACTGGGCGAATTTCTACAGCGTTTTTTCCGTGATGCAATTTTATGTGACACACCCTTTAGATTGGTGGAATCTCTCATTCAAACAAGTTGTTTCTCTGAGTTTTATAGTCTCTGAGAGAAACAACTCATGGGCATATTATACTTCTGCTGGGCCATTTAACACCGTACGATTGTAAATTTAGAATTTGGGTGCCTTACAAAATAAAATTCGTAGCATTTTCTTTATTCAGTATCTAAAATACAGAACGATTGCAGATGACTGAGGGTTAACTAATCTACGTACTGACGTAGTTGTTATCTTAAAGTAGTAGTCTTGACAATTACTCAATCATTTGCCTATAAACTTCCTGATATTTTCGCAAAACTCATTATCAACATAGTTCATTTTTTTTCCACAATTTCCAAAAAAAAGGTTTTCTTAATTATATAGAACACATATTCGATGCGGAAAAGTGCATTTTCATTCTCAATTTTTATTTTGACAGTGTGTAAAATAAAAATTGATTACCCGAAAAGTGATTGCCGATTTTTTCATTACAAATAAAATACTTTTTTTGTACATAGAATGAACGCTTAAACATCGGATGTTCATAATTTTGGAGTGATTTAAAGCCATTCATGTTTAGGTCAGTCCCGAAGAGCAACTACAGTAAACATTCACTAATTGTGCGAAAAGGAAAGACCAGTTATCGACATTTATGTTTTAACTGGTCCGGCATGTTAAACGTCAAATAAAATCGAGGGGAACTTCAATGAACTGTTTAATTTGAGTTGATTATGAAATTGGATAAACAAAAGGATTCCAATGGATGTTTCGTATTGAGTGTGACAACAGATATGAAGTATAATTTGAGGAAATTATTTTTCTGTAATTTAATCAATGTTTTTGTCATGCGAAAATAATGTCAATTTTCATAACATTTCAAATTACATTCGAATGCCCCTCACAGCAAATCTTCCATTTGAATATGGCGTCGATTGTTTACGAAATTCTTCAGTTAAAACGCAGACCAGTTAAATCAGGACCAGTAAGCGAACGATTACTGTACAAGGTATAGCAGAGCGCCAATGGATGTATGAGAAAAAAGTGACCTTCGATTTTTCAAAGGGAACTTGATTAAAAAAACGACTTTTCAGACAAAAAACGACCAAGTGCCAAAAAGTTAATTTTTGACAAAAATATTTTTTTTCGAGATAACAGTAAATCTCGACGTTCTATACAATTCTGAGACATTTTGCATCAATTTTTCTTTTTGAAAACCCCGATTCCCTCACCTCGATCCCTTGGGTGATTTTTCGATTTTCAAAAAACTCAAATTTTGACGTCTGCGAAACTAGTAAATGAAGTCCGATTGAGCTAATATTTTGTAAAAGGTATTTTATCGTGCAAATCAACATTTCGCAGGAAGTCCCGTATGAAAAATCGATATGCCGATTTTCATCGGCACTCAAAACCATACGTTTTGCTTCGAATTCCGAAAAAAATAAGTCTCAGAGTGTCGATTTTTGACAAAAAAAAGATGACGGTAGATCTCGACGTTTCATGCAATTTGAAGACATTTGGCATCAAAAAAAAAATTCGAGAACCCCGATTTCCTTTACTCCCACCTTGGGTGATTTTTCGGTTTTCAAAAAACTCAAACTTTGACGGCTGTGCGACACTAAAAAATTAAGTCTGATTGAGCTGATATTTTGCATAGGATAGTTTAACGTGGGAATCAACAATTTTAATCAATTCGAGATGGCCATTTTCATTGGCACTCTAGTGTATCTCAAGCTACCCAAGCTGAAGCTCAAGCTCTGATTTGAGGGTCTATTCTATGCGGAAGAATCGTTGTGTCGTGCGAGAGGTATAAATTATGATTAAGCCGCCATCCAGCTAGCAACCAGTCAAAGGCGGCGGCGAGGGTGCCCAAAATGGTCTTGAATTTGGGATAAGTTTTCTACACTGACACTTTTTAAGTCGAGAGACGAATAAACTGAAAAAAAAAATTTGAAGCCTTTCTGATTCAAGACAACATCATCATTATCACCATCATCAAAGCATCTCTGGCAAAGTATCTTTCAAGTACACCATTAACAAGAAGAAAAATAAGACAATAGGAAGTGGGATGGAAATAAAAAAAATTGTGTATAAATAAAATAGAACATAGAAATCATTAGAATCTAACGAAAACCAGCAACCGATAAGGCCCTCGGCATTATCCACCTGTCTTTTTTTCTATGAATTTTTTTGCTTACCGGCCCTGTTTTTGGTCAGTAGAAAAACCTCTCTATTTGATTATCTACGAGATAATTCCTCCAGCTCCAAACTATTTAGGGAATTGGAACCATTATCTATTTGTTTATTTATTTATTGCATGAGACGAATTTCATGCCAACTCGACTGGCCGTTGGCAGCACTATCTCAGAGAACAATGAAACGTTGTGGGTGTAAATATATGGGTCGTTTAAGCAACTTTGCATACTTGATATATTCGACAAATAATACTACTACTTTTTGGAAAAAGTCAAAAAATTTATGACTTAACAACTATGATACCTACAAAATTCATGTCAAAGGATGAAATGTAGGAAATTGCAGGAATGGAATGTAGGAAATTATTTTGATTTTCATTAAAAATTACCAAAAAAATGTTGGAAAAAAAATTGAAAACGAAAATTCATTTTTCTCGAAAACATATGCTTTCAAAATTCTGAGAGAAATAGATGTAAGTAGCCCTTAAAATTCCAACAAGTTTTCCATACATCGTTTTTTCTTTGAAAAAATGCTATTGATGTTCAATTCGTAACATTTTCTTGTATAAATTATCGCATTTTAAATGCTCTGCTAACTTTTCTCTATTTGGAAACACGTCAAGAACATGTCAAACGTGAAAATTTACACACAAAAATGTTACGAGCAAAACATTATTTTTTTCAGAAGTCTTCATACAAAAATTACTTATACTCCAAAAACTATAACAGATAGAATGTTGACGTTTTCGACAAAAGTTCACATTTTAATAAGATCTAAAACTTTGTCGAATACACTATATCGCTATCTTGACTTTAAACAAAATTAGGATTAGTTGTATTTTTGTCGAAGAAAATATAAAAAAGTTGTCGTTAGAAAAACTTTTTCCCTGTAAAAGTGCCCATCTTCCGATGTATGGACGACTTGTTGGATATTTTAAGGGCTATTCATATATATATTTAAAAATTAAAAAAAAATACGTTTTTGTGAAAACTGAATTTTAATTTTTTAAATAATTTTTGTCGGCGATTTTTTTTTTCCAAATTTTTTTTGGTAATTTCCTACATTTCATCCTTTGACAAGAATTTTGTAGGTATCATAGTTTTTAAGTTATAAATTTTTGTAAAGAATTAAGAAAAATAATTGACCATTTCCAAAAAGTATTGTTTTTCGAATATTTCGAGTATGCAAAGTTGCTTAAATGACCCATGTTTTTACACCCACAACGTTTCACTTTTTGTGCACCCGTGGCCGAGTGGTTAGCGTCTCACATTATCATGCCGGGTGTTCGGGTTCGATTTCCGTTCTGGCCGGCGGATTTTTTTGTCAAAGAAATTCCCTTCGACTTGAACTGTGATCACGCGTATTCTATAGCTTGCCCCTTCGGAATACATTCAAGGCGTGTTATTTGGCTTAAGAAATCTCAATTTAGTATTAATAAATGACGCTAGTTAATGCATACGTTGAGACGGCAAAAGTTCCACAGGGAACGTTAACGCCATTCAAGAAGAAGAAGAACGTTTCACTACTATCTGAGATGGTGCTGACAACTCCTAAGACTAGTTGGCATGAAATTCGTCATAAATAAATCATGTTCTACGTTAAATAATAAGTGAAAACTTCTAATTAATTTCTTTAATTACGACGTATTCGTTTCTCAAATTGGAAGGAGTTAATTAATGCTGTTTAGGTGAAGAAGAAAATCTGGCATGAAATTTTGCTTAGATGAACAATTTTTGACATTATTTGGTAACTGATTCCAAAAAACTAGGCCTCTAGAGAACAACGATTGATTATAATAGTACGATGAATGATGTGAATTTAAAAAGTGGTTTAATCTTGTATTACGAAAAGGAATCAACTTAGAAAAAAGATGATTGGGCATTTTTGTTGTTATTAAGCGAAACAAAAGAGAACAAGTCCTTAACTTTTAGAACTGGGAGAATGCGAGACCCTTTCCATTCTCGAAATATTGAAAACATACTTTATGCAACAGTTTAAAGCTACTTTAAGTTTGTTGATTGAATGTTGAGTGGCATTGGTGTATACAAAATCACCATTCATGAAATGAAGCAAAACTAGGGTTTTGAATAGTTTGAGTTTAACTTTTTCTGCTAAATGTTTAGTAACTAAATGTAACGGTTTTTTTTTATCTTCGCTTATTTTTCGTCGGCCTATTTCCGCCACTTTAGTGCCAATTACCGACATCGGGGAGGCGCCTCCACCTGTTCCTACCTATCAGACTCAACAACTCATGAGTCGGGCCAACTTCTTTTACTTCCCCTCCGAAGGAAGACGTAACCAGAGATTTTTCGCCTCAGAAAATTCCAACGACGCCAGCTGGGATTGAACCCAGGCCGATCGGATTGTGAGGCTGTTACGCTAACCATACAACCACTGGCGCCGTCAATGTAACGGTTTAATCACACCAAAAATTTTACCAACTTGAGAATTAATATGTGATTCCCATCTTGAATTAGACGTAAAAATTAGCCCAAGATTGTTAAATTTGTTGACAAATAGGATTGGTTCATTATCGATAGCTATTGTAGGTAAGGTAGGTGATGTTCTCAACCTTGTTATGAACATTGCTTTAGTTTTAGATAAATTTATGGGCAAAAGGTTTTTCTGAGACCAGCAATGAATTCGATGCAGATCTTCATCAGATATCGGCTACAATTAAATGATCAATACTGCATAAATAAATTTGAATGTCATCAGCATACACTGGAGAAAAAGTTTAGTAAAGGCAGCTACCAAATCTTTAGTAGTCAAAATATTGGTAAAATATACAAATTTTTTGTATATATTACCAAAATCTTGTAAAATCAATATCAGTTGCAATGAACATCACTACTAAAGCTTCGTACATTTTACTTCATACCATTAGTATCCTTGTTTTTTGTCACACCTAGCATCTGTGATGTGCGCACTTTGCAATCGCCATTTCCTTTTTGGAAACGGAGGTAAGCCATTTGCTCTCGTTTTAAGTTTACCTGTAAATAATCTCTTTTCTGGTTATGTTTTAGCTTCTTACCCTACAAAAATCAGCCGAAGTGGCAACGACAAGGAATAATGGTACAATAAAAGGCATTACCAATCGGTAAATATATTTCAAAATATATTATTGCAAGAATAACAATTATTTTCTCCATAGATGTTGTAATTCCAATCAGTTCTGTGGAGAAATTTAACGTTGCTTTCAAGGCAGGCCAGGTGATCATGGTTTTAAAATCGCTGAAAGGAATATACGTGGTTTTTTTTTTATCCAAAATATATATTTTTATATTTTTATAGTTCAATTTTTCTACAATGTTTGCTTACAACTATGTTAGTAATATGTAACCGATTACTCGCGGTTGGCTCGAGGTTAGTATTACAAGTGTTCTCATAATTGGTATGTTGCAGTCTTCGATGCTCTGTATGTGTGCCCGACACGGGATACCTGCTATTGGGATGCAGCTGACCATTAATCAGCAACGCCCCCCTAGTCTGTACCCCATATCTAGCGTGGTGCGTCTTTCTCGACTCGAGGAATCCAGGATAGAATGGTCACTAGCCGGCGCAATCATCAGCTTGTGTAGAGTTGTCATAAGCGGTACAACCTTTGGCTCTTGTTGAATGATCAGTGGACTGCACAACCTTTGGCCCGTGTATCTGTAAAGAGTGTGTGTATGTATTGCCGCGACTAAGTAAAAGTTTATCGTTTGGATAGGAGGGATATGAAACGGGGACACAACGAAGGAAACATCATTAAACGTTGACATCGGCGTTTCTGAGGAACAGGTATAGATGAAGCAGAAGATCAGGATCACGGCTACCTAAGATATCCCGGACGGGGATATCCGATTGTCTGCCTTGTGCTCTCAGTACTCTAGAGAGCTGAGAGCGAGCAGCATGGAACCGGATACACGACCAGACAACATGCTCGATGTCGTGGTAGCCATCGCCACAATCACAAAGATTGTTTGCTGCGAGCCCAATGCGATAGAGATGCGCGTTTAGGTTGTAGTGATTGGACATAAGCCGAGATATCACGCGAATGAAATCACGACCTACATTCAATCCCTTGAACCATGCACTCGTCGAGACCTTAGGGATAATCGTGTGTAACCAACGACCGAACTCATCTTCACTCCACATGCGCTGCCAACTTACGAGCGTATTCTGACGAGGAATGTGGAAAAATTCATTATAAGCAATTTGCCTTTCAAAAAGTGTGCCTTCTGAAGCGCCTACCTTAGCTAGCGAGTCCGCTTTCTCATTCCCCGGTATTGAGCAATGAGAGGGAACCCATGCTAAGGTAATCTTGAATAATTTTTCGACCAAAACACTCAATAGTTGTCTTATTCTTGTTAGGAAATAAGATGAGCATTTATCAACTTTCATTGAGCGGATTGCCTCTATTGAGCTGAGACTGTCTGAAAAAATAAAATAGTGGTCGATGGGCAATGTTTCAATGATCCCTAATGCGTAATATATCGCACCCAGTTCAGCGACATACACGGAACAATGATCTTTGAGTTTGAAAGAGGCACTGGAATTTTCATTGAAGATGCCAAAGCCAGTGGACCCGTTTATGAATGAACCGTCAGTAAAGAACATTTTATCAGATCTAACTTTCCCATATTCTGCCGAAAATATCGGCGGAATAGAATCGGAGCGTAGGTGATCTGGGATTCCATGGATTTTTTGTCGCATGGACAGATCAAAAATGACAGAGGAATTGCAGAAGTCTGGGAAGCAAACTTGGTTGGAGATGCCTGGTGAAGGGTGCACGTCGTGGGTAAGGTACTCATGGTATAAAGACATAAAACTTGACTGAGGAGTCAGTTGGAGTAGATTTTCGAAGTTATCAATCACCAATGGATTCATGATCTTGCAACGGATGAGAAATCTGTAGGATAATTCTGTGAACCGAAGAGTAAGCGGGGGTACTCCTGCCAAAACTTCGAGACTCATCGTATGTGTCGAATGCAAACACCCCATGGCTATACGCAAGCAACGATATTGTATCCTCTCCAGCTTGAGAATATGAATCCTGGCAGCTGATCGGAAGCAAAAACTGCCATATTCTAACACTGACAATATCGTTGTTTTGTACAACTGAATGAGGTCTCCTGGATGGGCACCCCACCATGTTCCGGTTATTGTTTGGAGAAAATTGATTCTTTGCTGGCATTTCTGTTTCAAATACGCAATGTGTCTCCCCCAGGTACATTTAGAATCAAAATATACACCCAGGTATTTGAAAAACATAGAGTGTTGGATCGTTTTGCTGGATAGGTGAAGCTGGAATTGGGCGGGTTCGTGCTTCCTAGAAAAAACGACCATTTCAGTTTTCTCCGTAGAGAATTCGATACCCAGCTTGAGGGCCCACGTGAACAGATTGTTCATGGTATCTTGCAACGACTTTTGCAGAGCGACGGGATTAGTACCCGTGATGGAAATAACTCCATCGTCTGCAAGTTGTCTCAACGTGCAGTCTCTAGTTAGACAATCATCCATATCATTGACGTAAAAACTGTACAAGAGGGGGCTTAGGCAGGAGCCTTGTGGTAGGCCCATAAAACTGTAACGAGAAGATTTCGAGCTGCCATGAGAGAAAATCATGTGCTTTTCTGACAGTATACGTGGTTGTGAAAGGTGAAATGGTATATGTCGCTACAGACGGAAAAAGAGCAAGTTGTTCTTCTACAGCGACGAAAGCGTCTCCTGTTGCTGCAACAAGAGGATTCAAGTCTATCTAACTCATGCAAATCAACGTTTACTGTATGTAGAATAAGTTATAAGTAATATGTACTAATTATGTAGAATAATACCATATATAATAAAATATAATAGAATAAAAATTTAAAACAAAATTTCCATATCCCTGATGTGTCCCAAACAAAATTTTTACTGATATTGTACCAATGGGGGGTCAAAAAATCTGGCATTATTAAACCGATTAATCGGATTTTTTGAGTCAATATTGATCCAACATTGGACCAACAAACCGTAAATCAGCGAGACATTTGCGCCTAGACTAGAGAATTGGTAACATGTACTAAAAAATTGGTTATATTTTCTAAATATTCCTCTCAGTGTATACTACAATATTTTCCGATGGTAAGTCATTAATAAAGAGAGAAAATAAGAGTAGTCCCAGTACGGAACCCCGAGAAACATCCGAGGAAATTGGCTTAAGGAAAGACATTACTTCATTGTAGAAGACTGCTTGGGTTCTATCACAAAGATACGACTTAATCAGGTATGTAGCAGACCGAGAGCAACCAAACTTATATAAAAACTTTTTAAGAGTTTAGCGTTGTAAACACGATCGAATGCTTTGGTGAAATCAATCGATAATAACACTGCAACTCCTTTTTTGTCAATAACACGAGCAATGCCGTTTCAGTGCGTTATCATTATCCTCAAAGTTTAATTCGTTGAATGTTATGAAGAAACTCATGTATAAAATCACTAATAGGACACCGTAGGGAGCGAATATGAATCAATTCCATGACATTTGACATTTGATGAGGAAATATTTATAACAGAGTTCAACATTTGGTTTCGTTTCCACTAGATCACAACATGTGCTTAACATTTACCTTTGCTTAATATAAATCACGCATCCATTCGACAGCTCATGACAACTTGTCTGAAGAGAACACCCAGAAGATTTCCTTAAGTTGCTACGGTTTGGCTAATTTGCACTGCCAGCTCTATCAATATATCGTTATGTACAATGTGGTCAACAATTTACTTCTTGCTGTTTCACTATTTCACAACACAAAATCAAACGACACTTGGTCTACACCTTTAATGCAATGTAAATATGGACACTCTCCGGAGTTTAATAACACTTTATGAGTCTATCATCAACACTTTATCCAGACGTCATGCACTGACCATATCTCACAGGGTGGATTCACCCTTTTTATCCCGAAAAACGCGATTCATACATCATTTCCATCACGAGAGTAGGTACTTGTTGATATTCAGTAAACGGCTACGCGTCGGCACGGACCGGTTTGACAGTCGTGAATTTATAATTGAATTTCATCGAAATCTCTTTTGTCAACTGGCCGGCTAGGTCGGCTCGCACGCGTGGTAATTATAGATTCACTTGTTTCCCGGCGATGTCCGAGGGGAAATGCTGATTTTGGTATGGCTGTGTGACTGCAATCAGCAGTACTCGTGTGTGTTTACCCTAATTAGTCACCCGTTGCTGCTCATAATTGGTACTCCGGTTAAATCGGTAAAAATTTCATTGTCTAGTGGCGGCAGAACGGAACCATGCCACTTTCAAATTGCGCTTCGTGCCGTTATCTATATTTGGTGGGCTCTGCGCAAAGTTTCGCGCAAAAAGAACGATTTGCGAGTGTCAACTGGAGTGAAGATACACTAACTAATTTGATTGGGTACTGTTCGAAACACATTACACTACGATGCATGTCAGGGACCGCCTGAGTTATTGCTATCAGAGATAAAGCATGGCAAGACATCGGTCCCGAGGCAGGTTGAGGTTTCCGAAACACAAGAACCGCCACGGCGCTTTGGTCACGTTGCAGACGATGCGCTTCGCTTCGCACGAGGTTGCACAGGTTGCTAAACGCTCGCGCACTCGCTTTACTACCTGTGTGGACGGATCGGCCCGCAATTGAATACTAATCATACATGATTTTGCGCGAGAAGCCTTCCTCAGGTCAACGATGGCAGTGTTGTCAGCGATTTGGACAGCTTAATCCCAATTGTGCGCTATCAAATGGGTGGAGAAAATACATCTCATAATAAAAAAAACCGCATTATTGGGTTGGCCGGGAAGTTATATTAACTTATTTCGGTATTTAGGAAAAATCGAAAGTATAATATTTTCAGGTAGACATTAATTCATTACTAGCTGACCCAACAATATAACAACACATTTGGCGTTCCATGTTTATTTATATAGATACACTCTGTGCAACTTCTATTTATAAGACCAGGTGATGATCTTGCTGCTTTGTGTCATTATAAACAAACAACGGTTCAATTTATATTCTAGTGTATTTGTATTGGTAACTATCATACACTGAATGATTTTCATATGTGTATGTAAGCGTTGAGCGTAAACAATTTTTTTTGTATTTTTCAAGTGTCAAGTTTCTATAAGACCAGTTACGTTTTCCGTTGTTTTTAGTTAGTTTGATTAATAAATCTGGAAAATCTGGAAAATGCCTCACGGACAAATCGATGCATTTTACCGAGAAAATGTTGGAATTAGAGAAATTGCTCGTTGGATTGGACGATCCCATCAAGTAGCTCTCAACTATTTAACGAATCCTTAAGAATATGGTAAAAAGAAGATAGCTCCACGTAAATCGAAGCTCTCTGACCAGGATAAGCGGGAAATAGTTAGAACAGCTTCGAATACTTCAAAATCGCTTATGCAAATAAAGTCATATTTCAATTTAAATGTTACTCGGGAGACAATTCGTCAAGTTTTGGTAAAAAATTATTATATTTATTTAGTCAAGAGGTAAAATATTCACTCCAATGACAAAACTACACTTGCACTATACACATTAATTAAGAACACTACGATAACTACACTTATTTTTGTCACGCGAAACATTGAAGTCAAACACATCGTAGCATCTGTTGAAGAGTCGGCACATCCTTCGCATGGGCTCGTTAAGTCCGTAGTTGGTTCGTGAGGGACGAATATACAGGAAAATCTGTGAGCGTAAATTACGACGGCGGGTGTTTATGTGAAGGCAACTTAACAGCGAAGTGCAGTCGATGTTTCCCTGAATCAGATCACCGATGAAGCTTGCCATCGCAATGTTGCGTCTCGCCTCCGGTAGCTCCAGATATACAGGGTTTTCCATTTCAGGCTTCCGAAAGTATACAGCCCTGCGCTGACAACCGTTTGACATAGCTGTCAACCAAAGCATCATATCGTTAGTTGAATGTCTGCCATTTTACAATATGGATCGTTTTAACATCGCACAACGTGTTAATTTTGTTAAATTATACTATCAAAATGATGAAAAACCGGCAAATGTTTTTCGAGCATTACGGACGGATTTTGGTCGTCATAAACGGTCTACAGAGCACACAATCGCTAATGTAGTGCGTAAATTCGAACAAACTGGATCCGCAGCGGATATTGTGAAACCTGTGCATCATCGTAATGTGCGTTCGGCCGAAAATATTGCTGCTGTTGCTGCCAGTGTGGAGGATGACCCGAATGTTTCGATTCCACGGCGTGCTGAGCAATTGGGCTTGTCAAACACATCATTGTGGCGAATTTTGCATTTGGACTTGCACCTACATCCATATAAAGTCCAACTGGTACAAAAATTAGAGCGTGGTGACCATGGAATGCGTCGGGCATACGTCGATTGGGTGAACGAACAACAGCAGCAAAATGCTGAATTTTCGCATCAAATTTTCTTCAGCGATGAGGCACATTTCGAGCTCGGTGGCTATGTGAACACCCAAAATTTCCGTATCTGGGGCTCAGAAAATCCACACGTGATTGTTGAGAGGCTATTGCATCCGCCAAAAGTCACTGTTTGGTGCGCATTATGGTCTAGTGGAGTCATCGCGCCGTCTTTCTTTGAAAATGAGGACGGCGAGACGGTAACTGTGAATGGTGAGCGCTATGGCCGCATGTTAACCGATTTTTTTTTGCCACAAATTGAAGATATGGATACTGATGACATGTGGTTTCAGCAGGACGGCGCCACGTGTCACACAATACGACCGAACTTGGCCATATTGCGAACGAAATTTGAGGGACGCATAATTTCACGTTTTGGTGATGCCAATTGGCCGTCCAGATCATGCGATTTGAACCCGCTAGACTTTTTTTTGTGGGGTTATGCGAAAGACCGTGTCTATGCCAACTCTCCGCAAACTCTTGAGCATTTGAAAGACAACATTCGTGAAGTTATGACCGAGATACCGCCCCATATGTGCCGAAAAGTCATCGAAAATTACTGTTCCGGATCAAGGTGTGCGAGGAAGCCCTTGGTGGACATTTGAATGATGTTGTATTTCACACATAATGGCATAAACCAAACTTTAATTTGAAATAAAAGTTTCATCGAAATTCGAATTCTAAGTGTGTTTTATTTCAATTTACTTTCGGAATTTAAAGTTGGAAAACCCTGTATAAGCATACAACGGCTTTCATAGCTGGGCAAATTGTTGGTGTCATTCCACGGAAGATGCCTCAGAGCGAAACAAATAAACTTTGGTAGTATGGATACCACACTACAGCCGAGTATTCCAAAAGAGGCCGCACCAATGAGCAATATAAAGCTTTTAAGTAATATACATTTTTGAAAGTTTTAGCGAAGCGAAATATGAAGCCTAGACGAGAGGAAGCTTTTGATACCACGTACGCGACATGATTCTTGAATGTGAGCTTAAAATCAATGAGTATTTCCAAATCCTTAACAGTTGATTCCCATTGTGCCCGATAGAACATAGTTATGATGAATCAATGCACGATATCTGTCGAATGATATTACGGAGCATTTCGAAACATTGAGTACCATGCAGTTCAGTTAGCACCACTCGACGAAAGCTTCCAATTGATCGTAACACTAGCATCGCCTGGATCCCGTATCACCAAATACAATTTTAGGTCAACAGCCTACGGCAACTTAAGGCATTTTAGAATATTGTTAACATCAATCATATATAACAGGAACAGAAATGGTCCGAGATGGCTGCCTTGAGGAACGCCGGATGTCACGGGGAAGGGAGAAGAAACATAGTCTCCAATTTCAACAGACATATTTCGACCAGTTAGATAAGTTAGATTTTATGAACGCCTAATTTGTCGTATTTAGCCAAAGCAATATCGTGGTTCATTTTATCGAACGCTGCAGAGAGATCCGTATAGATGGCATCTACTTGATGGCCTAGTTCCACTTCGCGGATGATGAACGAAGAAAACTTCACTAAATTGGTAGTCGTCGACCGCTTGGGCATGAAGCCATGCTGGTCCTCCGAAATGCAGTGGGCGAAGTGTTGAGCCAGTTTTTCGAGAATAATTAACTCGAATAATTTGGAGGTAGCACTTAATGAAGCTTTTCCTCGATAATTAGATACATTCCTTCTACTACCCTTCTTGTGAATCGGGAAGACATAGGATACCGTATAAGAGAGAGCAGTTGAAAACACTGACCAGAGGCATTGACAGCGCAGGCAAACAGCAAAAATTCTCACATAAAGAGGGCTTGAAAGGTTAAAGCTCCTCATCTTACACCATCTCACATCGGAAGACGTCTGAGTTTTGCCAAAGCTCACATGAACCGATAGTGGGACATGGTATGTTGTGACAAAGAATGTTTACAAAAGAATACTTTTTGCTATATACCATAACGAAAAGTTTTTTAATGTATAGGTTATCTTCAGTCACGGAAAATAGTTCAATTTGGATAGTCCTGAAGTTTTCAACGGGTTGTCATTTGACCGTAGAATGGCGCGCACGTAAAAATATTGTTCCGACGCAAATGGTGAAAATCACGATTATTTCCCAAAAACAAACCACTATATACCGGTTATCGCTATCATTGACGAATACCTGAACGTTTTACTGTGAAGTTTGAGAAGTTTTCGCCAGTTGTAGCTGTGAATCAGGAAATTATTTTATTCGCTGCTGTATTCTGAAGAACAACTAGCATTTTTGAGCAACCATGGCCGACGACCACAGCTCTCGTCGCCCTCTTCGCAGTCAGTCGGCGAGCAAACCAGCCGTTGATGATATGAGTGTTTCTGAGCTAGCGAAACAAATGAAATCACAGCTTGCAACAAACCAACAAAACACAGTCGAAGAGATTCGACGTCTGGAGCATTCGCTTGAAGCCCAAATCAACAAATTGCGATCGGATATAACATTGGACTTAGACAACATTCGAAAGGAGACCAACAATACCACTACCAACATTATAAATACTGTCGATAAAAATAGAGCTGAGTGTCTTGCAGTCGCCGATAGAAACACACGCTCCAACGATCTTATTGTGAGTGGAGTACCGTACACCACAGGAGAAAATCTGGCAAACTATTTCGTTACTTGGTGCCGATCTCTTGGGTATGTGGATGAAGCGATTCCGTTAGTGGATATCAAAAGACTTTCCAAAACCAATCCCAAAAATGGAATAGTCTATTTGATTTTGATTCAGTTCGCAATAACTGTGCAGCGGAATGAATTCTATGCACGTTATTTGCGTTCAAGAAAACTCTCGCTCGCTGACATCGGATTCTCAACAGATCGACGAGTTTTTGTAAACGAGAATTTAGGACCTGCTGCGAGAGAGCTCCGTGCGAAGGCTTTGCAATTGAAGAAGAAAGGAGAGTTATCTGGAGTCTTCACGAGAATGGGCATCGTTTACGTCAAAAAAATGCAAAATGATCAAGAGAAACCCGTATTGTCAGAGGACGATCTTCAGAAACTATTTTAACCTTTCCTTATTAGCTCTTGTTTACTCCTTCCATTCCATCCATATCTATTCCCTGCCTCCCTCCTGAAAGCCAAAATATTGTTGTTGTCGTCGCTGTTGCTGCCTGGATGCTGTTGCTGCTTGGAATGCTGGGGATGTTGAAAATTATTAGTTTTATAGTGAACGCGGTTTGTAATACAAACAACATTTGCGTCGTAAAGAAATGTGAATTAGATTGAATTTGTAAACAATATTATTATACATTGTAGTCGATAGCTAGTAGGTACTTTTTGATTCATGCTCTTTCATTTGCTCGGATCATCGTAAACACTTTTGGAGAAATGGCTAGTGTTTCTAGTGGAAATGTCTCATCGGATTGGTGTCTGCCAGGGATTATTATGAAAAGTGCCCTAATTAAAAATAAGCTTTCAGTATGTAGTGTAAATATCCAGAGCATCTGTGCTCGCAGGTTTTCCAAACTAGACGAGCTACAACAAATAGCCCGATTGAGTGGTGTTGATATCATATGCGTGACTGAGACCTGGTTAAACGAAAGAATCGACAATTCATCGCTGACACTTGAAGGCTACAATATTATCAGACACGATAGGGAAGGGCGATTAGGGGGCGGTATTTTGGTGTTTATGAAAGACGGAATCCACTATAACCTCCTGGAGAAATCCATTCATCAGCCAGGTGTCCCGTATTCTGAGTACGTCGCGGTGGAAATTATTCTAGATGGTGAAAAGCTGTTTCTTGTTAGCATGTATAATCCGCCTGAAGCAGACTGTGTGGACGCTGTTGATTGCTTGTTGTTAAAATACGGCACGCACTATAGTAATATTTTTGTTGTAGGTGATTTAAATGTCAACCTATTAAATCATAGTTCAGCAAAGTGTTCACGACTGATGACAATGCTTAGCATACATAACATGTTTAGCTTAGGTTCTGAGCCCACATTTTTCTATCAATATGGATCATCACAGCTCGACCTTATGCTGATGAATTCAAGGTCACGAGTTCTCAGATTCAATCAAGTTGATGTCCCAAACTTTTCGAATCATGATCTTATTTTTGCTTCACTCGATTTTGACCTCGTTCACCTACCTGAGAAGGTTAGTTATCGCGATTATCAATCTATGGATGTTGATGGTCTCGTGGCAGCATTCAATTTACTAGACTGGTCTAGTTATTATCATTCAACCGATCCAAATTTTTTACTCCGATTTTTCAATTGCAATATCGTTGCATTTCATGATAGGTTTGTGGCAATACGATCATTTGTGCCACGAAAAAATCAAAATCCATGGTTCAATGACATAATAAGTAAAGCAATTGTAGATCGAGATCTTGCATACAAAAGATGGAAGTACTCAAAGTGCTCTGATGATTTTCAATTATTCAAAACTCTTCGTAATCAAGTGACTTTTAGAGTTCGTCAAATCAAAAAAGAATATTATGAAAGAAATCTCAACGCTAATATGCCACCGAAGGAATTGTGGAAAAAATTGAAAAACATTGGAGTTGGTAAGAGTACTACATCGCCAACAATAGAGTTTGAGTCTGATGAGATTAACGAATGCTTTGCAAATAATTTTTCGGAGAGTATTCGTGATTTAAATATTGACGTAGTGTCCAACCATCAAAACAGGGTAGATTCATTTTATTTCAATCAAATAAGTGAAATTCAAGTAATCAATGAACTATATTGCATGAAATCTAATGCCATTGGGCTTGATGAACTACCCATTAAATTTCTAAAATTAATTAATCCGCTTATAATCAAACCCATCACACATTTATTCAATTGCATAGTTGCTACTAGTATCTTTCCAGAGGAATGGAAGAAATCTAAAATATTGCCATTGAAGAAAAAATCAAATTTGAATAACCTGCAGAATTTACGTCCAATAAGTATATTACCGGCATTGTCAAAGTTATTTGAACGCATAATCAAAACCCAAATCTGTCAGTATATTAACCGCGAAAATTTATTAATAAGTCAGCAATCTGGATATCGTGCGAATCACAGCACAAAAACTGCAATGCTGAAAGTCTTTGATGACATAGGGTTAATCCTAGATAAAGGAAGACCAGTTGTTTTACTGCTCCTAGACTTCTCAAAGGCATTTGATACAATTCCCCATAACATACTCTGTCAAAAACTCAGCGTAAGATTTGGGTTCTCCAGTCATGCAACAAATCTTATTAAATCATATCTCACTGGACGAACACAGACAGTTTTCAATAAAGGAATTTACTCTACTTACCTTCCAATATCCTCAGGTGTGCCTCAAGGATCAATCTTAGGACCAATACTTTTTTCAATTTTTATAAATGATCTTCCAGATGTGTTGAAGTATTGTAAGTTCCATATTTTCGCGGACGACGTGCAATTGTACTACGGTTGTTTGGATGATACTTCCACAATTGTTTCGAGGAAAATTAACGAAGACCTAGCCAATATTCATGTGTGGTCCGTCAGGAATGGACTCAAACTAAATGCTAATAAAACGAGTGCTCTATTTTTGAGCCTCTCCCACGTCAATAATGTTCTGAAACCCTTCTTAAAGTTGAACAATGCTAACATTGCTTTTGCGGAGGAAGGAGTGAGCTTGGGGTTCACAATTCAATCAAATTTTAAATTTGAAAAATTCATTTTCAAACAATGTGGCAAAATATATGCAAGTTTGCGTAACCTCTATGCGGCATCATCATTCCTAAGCAGTGATATGAAGCTTAAACTTTTTAAAAGTTTAGTTCTACCGCATTTCATAGCTTGCGATTTTATTCTGTCAGTAACGACAGTGTATGCAGAATCAAGACTGCGAATAGCATTGAATGCTTGTGTTCGATTCGTATTTAACTTGAGTAGATACGATAGAGTTACCCACCTTCAACATCGCTTAATCGGGTGTCCGTTCAACAAGTTTTCTCAGTTTAGATGTTGCCTCTTTTTGTTCAAGCTTGCGAAGTCAAAAGCTCCCGGGTATCTACATACTAATCTGAAGCCATTGAGAAGTTCGCGTGCGAAAAAGTATTCTGTTCCTCGTCACAATACATCCTCATACGGCAGTTCGTTTTTCGTCAGAGGCATTTCCTATTGGAATTCTCTACCGAATGAGTTGACCTTAGTAAATTCCACATCAGCTTTTAAGAGAGGATGCAAAGAGCACTTTAATAGTTGAAGTTATCGATTTCTTTAGAAGAAGTAATGAATGAATGAGTCAATGAAATGTTTGTATTCACGAATAGTTTAGAAACTACGGCGCACCTTCTTATGTATTTACATAATGTAACATTAAAAAGAGACTGAAGTCTCATGTTACTAATTATAAATAAAAATAAAATAAAATAAAATACTGGCGTGAAGAAAGGACAGTATTTTTCAACCAGAAATTTTGGTGGAGGCTCGTGTATTGTTTGGGTGGGATTCTGTGGAACCGGAGCGCTCAATATAGCTTTCACATCATTCAAGGATTACATACTTGTTCTGGAATCCTCTCACTTACCATTTTTGCGTGGATATTGTCACAAAAAATTCACATTCCAGCAAAACAATGCCAGCAAGGAAACCAAGCAATGGATTATGAACCAAAAACATATTTTTTTGGACTGGCCGGCTCGCTTTCCAGACTTGAATCCTGTTGGAAATCTTAGGGGGATCCATGTACGCAGAATCTACACTGAGGGAAAACGGCATACCTCGATTGACGAGCTCAAGGTCGCAATTTCGGAAACATGGAAATATATCGAGAAATCCGTTCAGCAGAATTTGGTAAATAGTATTCCAATACGAATTTTCCAGGTTATTAGTCAAAATGACAAGGTTGCCAATTATTGACATGTGAATCAGCCGATCGTTTTGATTTTTTCATTGATAATACTTATGAATTTTAAAGTGGTCTTATAGAAACTGGACAGCTGAAATTATCATAATGAGACACAATGAATAAACAAACAACTCTTTTGAACGAAATTGACGTTAAATATACTTCATTCTAAGCATTCAACAATTTATGAATGTATCCTGTTGAAATTCTAACTGTTTGTGTTGCAACGAAATATAATCAAGATGGTCTTAAAGAAGTTGGACAGAGTGTAGAACATATAGGAGTGCGTGATTTCACCTAAAAATCCATTTCCACTTCCGATCAAAGAACAATTTTGTTAGCGCAAACATCGAATGGACTGACAACGTTTATCTCGATGTAATGGTGAATTAAGTTTTCCGAATTATCTCATTTTTTTTAGAGTTTCCCAGAAATTTTCCGATTTTTCACTCCGTAACATTGATCTACGGGCAGAGACAAACACAACCGACTTAAAACCATTCCTTCCTCGGGTTTTGTGCTTACCAACTCACTTGGCGATCCATTTTTATTTAACATGATGTTTTTACCACTGAAAATTGGCTTAGAGGGTAGCTTATGATGGCTCATGGCATTTCGGTTACCCTAAGATTTTCTTCGCTCAACCTTGGTAAAATTATTACCCTTTCACACCCCGTTTTTCGTTGCGTTTAAAGAGCGAGTCGCAGAAGGAGTTGAACGGTGTGAAACCCATAAAAAATTAATATTTTTAGCTGAGCTTGACCTTGAGCTTGGGTAGACTGTACGCTTCGTAGTTGCTCTCCGTGATTGACCTGGACCAGCGAAATTGTACAAAGAACACACTGAATTATGCTTGCGAGTAGCAAATCATTCTCATTGTGCAAGTTCCGGTGGTTCGAACTTTAAATAGTCAATAACGATGGCGGCCACGTCCTTACAGTCATCAGGGGGAAGGGAAGGAATGTTAGTATGATATTCGCGGCCAGAAGGTTCGCTTTTATAGCGTGATTCCCTAGCGATAGCCATTCTCCTTAGTGGCTTTGGACCCTCTGCTCTAATGCTCAATAGTTTCAGGTTCTTTTTCGGACATGATACTATAGAGCTTCGTCATTCGCAGGCGGAGTTCCCATAAAAAAAACTAGTATTTTTGGTACTTTAAGACCTTTACAATTTAGGGAACCGGGGTAGAGCCAATCTCCTCTATATGCGAGGAATTGAAACTAATGTGTACATTCTGCTGCTGCGCTGAAAAGTATTTTTCATAGAGGAGATGTGCGCCTACCAGACAATATGACGCACTTGAATTTCTCAGAAACCAGCAAGAATGTAAATGTTATAGGAAATACTGATAGTCGATGTTAATATTATACTCTGCAAGTTTGATACTTGTAACATACTTTAAAAATAATAAAAATAATTTCCTTGCGAAGCGTTTTTAGTGTTCTTGAATATGGAGTACAAATTTGGGCTCCATATCATGCTGTCCACATGTCACGAATTGAACGAATTCAGAAAAGATTCGTAAGATTTGCGTTACGCCGACTTCCATGGTCAAGTCCTGACAACATGCCTTCGTACGAGCAGAGATGTGCGCTCATCGGAATGCAAACGCTATCGAGTCGACGAGACTTTTTACAGACTCTTCGTTTTTGACGTCATTCGTCATTATATTGACTACTGCAGTCAATGACTACAGGATGTCAACTTTCATGCTCCAGCCCGTCAGCTTCGCAGTACCTACTAGCCTTTTATGGTTTCCAAGACACCGTACTGCCTATGGCTACAACAGCCCGCTCGGCAGATGCTGCAGACTCTTCAATGACGTTTGTAGATATTTTGATTTTAACGTTAATAGAGTAGTCATTAAGAATAATATTAAGTGTCCGTAACCAATCTGTGTGACTTTGTGTCAAAGATTTTGATAAATAAGACTAAAACTTTTCGATGTAATTACCTGCATCATTTCCGTAAGGTTGGCTAAACAGATTTAGAGGCGAAATCTGTAAGAAAAATTCATTGAGTTGATTTCACAGTGGATGTCTCAGATGATGAAAACGGTGAGAAAGAATGTATTTTTCATCTCAATTCGACATTTGGCATTTGGAAATTTTAAGTGATTTTTGACGTGCTGTAACTTCGTGAAAAATTAACGTATATCGATGGGATATACGTCATTTTAAAGCTACAGGTAATCAGGTAACAGGTATCAAAATATTTTACGTACATATTCTATCTTGGTGTGTGTAGGTGTAGTGGACAACAATGTTGGGAAGAAATAAAAAAATCGTTTTTTCTGTTTTTTTAAGATTTTGTGTACTAACACATTTTTTTTTGCTAAACAACTTAACAGCAAATCCAAGTTTATCAACCAGCTTTAATTTGGTTTCTAGAACGTTCCCGTAGGACCTTTTCATACAAGTATATTTCAGTTTGAATGAAAAATTACCTCTTCGTCTTTGATGATGAATTATTCAATGAATAATTATTGCACTGTAAATCTAAAGGCAGTTTTGAAAACTCCGAAAAAATTATTGCATCGATTTTAGAAAAGTGACAAAAACAGGATTTTCTATAGTGCTTTACAAAATCTATTGTAATTTTCAAATATTACAGCTAGATTCAAATATTATTTCTAATTCTAAATCACTTAAAATTTCCGAGTTAGCACACTGTTCCGTTATTTTTTTTTTTGTTGAGTGTATGTCACCATATTAAACGAAAATGAAAAAAAAAGCTTTTTTACACGTTGAGCCTTGGGTCGCTTCTTGGGGACTGACACTGTATTTTCCGACTGGCTCGCGCCGGTTTTATCGGACCGATATTAGCATTCCTAGCATTCCTAGCATTCCTATATCCGACAGTTTCGGTCTTCAATAGTTTACATCGCATAATTATTGCTATTATAGGATTGTGTCATGTTCAAACAATTATGTTTGTACATGATACTTTGCACAATCGTAGTTTTTTTTATGCCCTCCACTCTCCCCCACACCAAAAGGCTTAGTTACCATCATAACATAATATTTCGACCCGAGTGAACCTTCCGAATACGGAAAATGCAAACGAGCTAACGAGAAGTAGAGCATACATAAACTTGTACTTCAAGCGCATTCTTAAAATTCAACTTCACAATGATTTGAAATCAATAACCAATAACAATATTCTCAAGAGTAAGCTGAAACGTCATATAACCAGGAACATAAATGAACACATTCTTCAAATGTGTCAACCAATGTAAACCTTACCATATTATTTTTTTTTCGAATAATTATTTTCAATTTTTGTTAAGCATGGAGGGCTTATGTTGTGAATTAGTTTAAAATAATCTCCCTTCTGGCGGCGAATATTACACTAACATTCCTTCTCTCCCCCTGATGACTGAATGGACATGTCCTTTAAAGAATACGGTCAAAATATAGTCATTGTCTATTAGGAGGTGCGTATTATACACATCTCCTATATAAATTTTTCTAAGCCCTAAATTAAACGCATGATGATGCAGTTTCCTCTTTGCTATATAACAGAAATGTATCGTGCAATGTTGTCTGCAAGAAGATGGGCGGTTTGCCTAAATTCGGGAAATAAAAATATCGACATAGCTATAAACAAGTATGAGGGGAGAATATACTTCAACAAGTTTTGAAAAGATGTTGAGCTCTGAAAAATCATCGGAAAGAATTTAGGGGAGGTTTGTATTGCCGCACCCTACATTCATATTCTTTTCTGGAAGATAAAACAACCGATCGCTTTTAACACGTTAACATCCAGCCCGCATCAGGAGCGTTTTCGGCTCCAGCTCCCAAAGAAATTTATTGTATAAATCAGGGCTCTGCATAGTCATAGTCAACTGAGTTAGCTGACTATCTGACTGACTATATCCGTATTCAGTTAGTAATGACTTTTGGCTTCTTCACGCAGTTTCTCCGCCAAAACGACTAAAAAGTCAGTCGGGCATTTAGTCGCTATCTCCCTCTACCGGCTCGACTATATGATTTCATTCTTCCCAGTCAAATTGTCCTCATTGCATTTTGAAGTGACTTCCCCCAAACCGAATTCGTTCCTCTCTTTCTCTCTCTCCCATGTACGTGTGCATGCATCGATGTTCGAGTTCAACGTGGTTTGACATACGCTACAGTTGAGCTAGATTTTTTGACGTAGGATTACGTCTTTCGGGAACATATAGGGGTACAAATTGAAAATCGAAAATCGAGAACATCGTGAAAATTGTCCAATTTCAAACGCTTGTTTCTCAGTCATTTCATGATGGATTGATGAAATTTTTGCGTCAATAGATTTCGGCACTCCATAACAATTTTTTGTATTCAATAAAATAATATTAGGCTGTCAAAAAAGTCCTGCGGTATTTCCGCGAGGTGTCGTTGTAAGCGCGTAGTTCTAGTTGTATTCATTGTATCGAGTCATACTATAGCTTGTTGGAAAGGTATTTTTGGGCGCTATAATATAGTCCTTGACAGTGTTTTGTTTGGTTTAGTCGTTCGTGAGTTATAGTGTCGCAAATATGGAGCAAAATAAAGAGAAAATCCGACATATTTTACAATACTACTATGACAAAGGCAAGAATGCACTTCAAGCTGCCAATAAAATTTGTGCAGTTTATGGACCCGATACAGTTTCCATTTCCACCGCACAACGATGGTTTCAACGTTTTCGTTCTGGTGTAGAGGTCGTCGAAGATGCGCCACGCTCCGGAAGGCCTGTCGTCGAAAATTGCGAAAAAATCGCTGAATTAGCCGAGAAAGACCGGCATAGTAGCAGCGTTGACGCAAAAAAACATCTTTGATCGTATCGACGCATGTGAATCGTTGCTGAATCGCAACGAAATCGACCCGTTTCTGAAGCGGATGGTGACTGGCGAAGAAAAGTGGGTCACTTACGACAACGTGAAGCGCAAACGGTCGTGGTCGAAGCCAGCTGAAGCGGCTCAGACGGTGGTCAAGCCCTCATTAACGGCCAGGAAGGTTCTGCTGTGTGTTTGGTGGGATTGTCAAGGAATAATCTATTATGAGCTGCTTCCCTATGGCCAAACGCTCAATTCGGACCTGTACTGCCACAACTGGACCGCTTGAAGGTAGCACTCATGAAGAAGAGGCTATCTTTGATAAACAGAGGCCGCATTGTCTTCCATCAGGACAACGCCAGGCCACACACTTCTTTGGTGACGCGCCAGAAGCTCCGGGAGCTCGGATGGGAGGTTCTTTTGCATCCGCCGTATAGTCCGGACCTTGCACCAAGTGACTACCACCTGTTTTTGTCCATAGCGAACTAGCTAGGTAGTCAGAAGTTAGCCACAAAAGAGGCCTGTGAAAATTGACTATCCGAGTTTTTTGCCAATAAGGAAGCGAGCTTCTATAACAGGGGTATTATGAAGTTGGCATCTCGTTGGGAACAAGTCATCGAACAAAACGGCGCATATTTGACTTAAAACAGATGATTGTAACTAATTTTATGAACAAATGAAAATTCAAACAAAATACCTCAGGACTTTTTTGACAGCCTAATAACATTATGAAATGAAAATAAAAACTATCACTCTTTTACAAATTAACATCAATTCCGCATGAATTGCAACAAGTATGTAATTCGTATGTTAACCAAGCTTCTGAATGATCTCGAGTTTGTATCTCGTTCCATGCTCCATGTTCCATGTTCGTTTAAAATCTTCAAAACCCGCATACTGCTTGTCAACTGCTTGAACACTTCATACGATCACTCTCCATAATATCTCGATTGGGTCTGATCTAGAAACAAGCCGTCTGGGCCATAATATGAACATCCCGTTCAAAGATTCTTTGTTGAACTTCTAATCTCAGAGATGTAAGTAACAAGCATACAACGTTTAGGCATTTTATCTTTCTAATGAAGTGATTATAATACCATTTCGTTCATCCGGCAAAAAAGTATTAACACTCAAAATCTACAATCAGGTTTTCGAAACTTTGACCTTTCACTCTAGTACAGAAATAAAATACCTCACACACCAAGTTGAAGCTTTCGTTCAATCATTGGTATTCTCCATTGACACAAGAGAAATGTTTTGAAAACGTTTCTTATACTGCAAAGCAGCTTTTGTACAACACATGGCGGACTATTAAAATGAGCTCATGTTCGACTGCTAAAATAAAATCGAACAAATATTTGACAAACTTTTTTTGAATTAATTTTGAATGAACTGAAACGTTTAAAGACTCTTTAAGCCAAATTGATTTTTTTTTAATGAACTGAAAAGTTTAAAGACTCTTGAAGACAAAGAAGAAGACACACTTTTAGAACGTTCTCCAGACAGCTGCATTTGTCAATGATTGCTTCTAGAATATCCTACGGTAGGAAGGATCATCGAAGCGAAGTCCATAATTATGAGCTTGATTCTCGGTAGGTATAGGTATGTGTATTGTATAAAATATTGTATAAAGTAAGGTATGTGTATTGTATAAGTTAATTCTAATTCTTATTTTAACAGCAAAATATATACCAAAGAAACTTAATTAAAAGCTGAACAAGTTTTATCTAGTCGCCGTAACAGACTCTCACAATCGTCTGTCAAGGTGCTGGAAATCTGAATCTATTGATGAAAATTTGGTAGAAGAAACTAATACAGGCGAACAAAGTTCATACTCTCTTTGATAGCGCTTTCTTAGACATGATTTAGAATCCGGAATCACCGTTAATTTTATAGCAGTGGTCGCGCATTAAAAATCCCGTTGGTATAGTACTGAAATCTAGAAATCGCTGAAAGTGGCTAAATCGACGATGTGCGATGTGCTGATACGTTTTCGTGAACGTACAACTGTTGTTCGGGTTGATCAAAGGACGCGTCGTAGTGGAACTTACTATCGGAAGGTGATGTTGAAGGTATAGAGAACAATTAAGGCAGACCTAGCACTTTCGGACTACGAAATCGCCATAAAACACAATTCATTCGGAGAATACGTATGCGAGAAGGTTATCGTAATTTCCGTGCCTACAAGCAACCAAACAGGACCAGGGTTGCTATAATAAAGGGCCTGATCACGAACATCACTGTCACAAACGCTTTCACGTCACTTACACTTCACTTAGGGCCTGATTCTCGAATACACTTCACGGTGGAAACGAAACAAACGGCACGCCATTGAACTACGTTTTACGAGTTAGTTAACTGTCGAAGATAATGATGAGTTTTCAGGCAGAATGAGCACTTTTCAAATGAAAAATCATTAATGAAAATTAACTTCTTCGTATCAAACTGGTATTCAATGTGAGTGGAAAACTTTGTTTTCTTCATGTGATATAATAATCTCACACAAAAATTTCATCTGAAGATAATTTGATATTATAATGATAAATTTAGTGGGAAACTAATCTCGCATCCAGATGTCGACACCGTACCGTTGTCATCGCGAAAGCGTTTCATACCGTTTCCACCGTGAAGTGTATTCTTAGTGTATTCGAGAATCAGGCCCTTAATCTTTTTGTGTCTATCATCATTGTCACGGACAGTTGCATGTAAAAATAAACTTCGTGAAGTGAAAGAGTTCATTCCTATTTATAACAGACATGTCGGTTGCATAATATCGGGCGTTTGAACGTTATTTCGGTAGCATAATTTCGGACGTTTGAACTTTGTGTAAATAAAATTAATAATTGTATCAGATAATATTCCATTTAATTGAACGTATGTTTTAGAATGACAAGTTTGCGATTGTATCTCGATGATGCGGTATTTTAATGCCAGCGATTCGGACTCATTCCATGAATCATTTGCTTGGTGCGTTAGTTTGCTGAATCAAACGATGGTTCAAAGATGAGGAGGATTACTTGGTTGCTCTTGAATGATGTAGTTGTTGAACATATGGGAATGTAATTCTATTTCCTCTTTCTATAAATTACTCTAGAGATAAAGCATGACTATCATGAGTTTAATAATCGATATCTCGCATACTCTTGTACTCAGCTTTGTCTTACTCGTTTGAATAGTGAGAAGTATTTAGTATAGGTCAACGTTAAAATCATTTTTTAACAACCGTTTCTACAATTTTGATGAATAATAATATCTCCTATATTTCCGAATAAACCCGAATTTATCCATCTCATGATCAGTATAATCTGAGTTACTCCTATATGGGATTCCGAAGTTTAATCCTCTTATCCTTTCCATTCTCGTGTAATTTGATATACGGAACATGAGGTTTGATATAATTATTTGAACAGAAACTGGTCAGTACCGTCGGTCAGAAGCATAATTTTCATATGAAACACCTGATGAGTTTTTCTGCCAAACGCAGAAAATGATTCAGATTTTCTTTAGACGGATATCGAAATTATGGAAAAAGAACTAGAGAATAATTTAAAAATAATTACTTTAAAAGCTTTGCTATGATAGATTCATTTTTTCCTTATTCGAAACTTAAATATTCTTTCATTCAAAGTATGTCATCAAACAATATCGTTGAAAATATCTATTACGTAAAAAAAAAAGATCAATGGCCTTATTCGATGTAACTATCGACCTTTCGCCATGTTTCAATCGGTCTACAGGAGCTACATTTTTAGTCCTCAATTACATCCCATAGCGCATTTATCGAATCCAAATAAACAAATTTATGTCCTCTGGATACGTCACGATTTCGTTCTATAAATGCCACCTAGCAGGTAAATTGCTGTTTGTTTATCTTTTCTTCTTAAAAAGCAAGACACGACTCAAAATGTTAGCAAAAAAGCTAAATAAATCCGAAATTAAACTTACTCCGTTCCGCGTGACTAGCTTTCACCATCTGAAACACAAGTGACAAATATATTTGTTTTTTCCCGTGATGTGACAGTATCGTGATATTCGTAATAACACCGAGTTCATCAAAGTTGTCACGACGGATGAACTCTTCCGGATTCTACACACACGGTGGCAGCCGTAATAACGTTGTATACAATTCACTTCGTTTTCACCGTGAAGTGACGTTCGTGATCAGGCCCAAAATCTGTGTTTTTGGTCTCAAAAAATCTTTTTATCTGTGTTTTTTTCTAAGAAAATCTGTATCGAAATCTGTATCAACCCTTTGAGGCCGTTTGTTTACTTTCAGCCACAACAGCAAAGCAGTATACTTATTAGAGATGAAACGGATATCCGGTAATTATCCGTTATCCGGTCCATCCGGCCGGATACCGAATATTAAAAAAAAAATTATTTCTTATCAAGATAAATTATAACAAAATAGCATTTATACATCATTAAAAGTAAGGTGTGATTAGTGACATGTCGAAAATGTTATAAAAATTTAATTATTGTCAACTCATATCATCAACGTTTTATTCAGCTTCATCGCTTCCGTAATTTCGATTTGAAGTGAAATAAGTGTACCCCCTTTCAAACTACCATCCCTGTTCTAAGTTCCAAGTTTGTTCTCAATCTCAATGAACATAATTGATTGCTGATTGCATGTAACTCTTACTCTCACTCGGCCATTATTAGAACTATCTCAACATACTTACAAAAATCTCCTTTTTATAACATAAAACCATTATCAGGAAAAATGTTCTAAATTCCTTGTAGAAAACATGATACAATATTAAAAAGGATATTTTTTTCAACTCGCAATAACTGCACCTCGGTAAAACCACATCGGTTACGATATCGCCACTGCGCAAAGCTTAATATGATATTTATTCTAAACGAAAAATTTAATATTCGTTCAAAATGTTTCTTCCTTTCCCACATTGAACGTTTTATTTACATCATGTCACATGTTGCTTCTTTTAATTTCATATTTACTAATAAATCTTTTCGACTTAGATTGAACATGAGAAAGCAGTACTACATGCTACATATGAATGTCAAAATGACCCTCATTCAGACTGATTCGGATGCTATATGAATGAAATTGGCGAGTTGGAAAAAATATTATTGAGATCAAACCGTAACTAATATAGGAATGTTTTTTTTTTGAGAATCTGTAAATCTGTATGAAAACCAAAAAAACCGTAATCTGTATCTACAGATTCTTGGTTTCAAAAAGTCTGAAAAATCTGTATAATTACAGATTATTCTGTAGATATGGTAACCCTGAACAGGACACTGAAGCAAAATCTGGTGACCAAAAGACGCGAGCGAAAGCGGTACAACAAGTTTTGAAGAAATGCGGATTATGCTGCGATGCAATGCATTCTGATGGACGACGAAATGAGCGTGAAGATGTGTTTTGGACAGCTCCCAGGCCTGAAATTCTTTACCGGGAATTTCTTGATTTGCCAAGGCATTTGCAGCTGTTGACAGAAAACCAAGGTTCTCGTTACAAACTACAAACAAACAATGGATCAGAAGATATAGATGAAAAAGTGCCTGCAGAAACGTCCCCTTCCGTTTTTTAACTCACAAAGGTCCGGTGATGTTTTGACCCAATTTGGCAAGCGGCCACTACAGTCGAGAGGCGCTTCATTGATATCGTGATAATAGGGTTGATTACATTGAAAAAGACCTCAATCATCTAAATTGCTCCCAATTCAGCCCATTCGAAAAATATTGGACAATTGTCAAGCGGAAATTGAAGAAGGGTGCCAAAGTGACTCGGGATGCGGCAAACATGAAGAGATCGTGGAATAAAATGATCGCCGTGGTCGACCAACAGCGATCATTCGGTATCGGACTGTTGAGCTATCCAGTTCACTTTGCTTTCGCTGCGCTTCGATGATTGGACCCCACCAGTGGTAATCCAACTTGGATATCGTCGTGTGGTTTTTTTTCAGTTCGTTTTACGCGTTTTCTTCTTCAAGTTCGTTCGTGCAGTAGTGGTGTTATCACATTCCCAGTCCTGTAAAAACACGTTCGGACGTGTTTCGCGTCCATTTGAAGGTTGAAGAGACGCCGCTCTCTGCGGCTCGCGTTTCTTCTAAAAACGCAACCAAGCGAAAGAAAATTGATCCAATAGCCAGTAATGACGTTCTAGAGGAAAAGCTTCTAAATAATAACGTATTCAGCACATTGGCTCGACAAACTCCTGATGATTTTCACCCGACGCCGGTAGTAACACATCCGAAGAATATTCCCAGAAAAACTAGGCTGCCACCTTTGGTAGTTAAAAATTTACCAGTTGCGACGCTCATTGAAAAAATTAAAGCTTGTTATGTTCGGCCAACCTATCGAATAACTCGGTTTGGGACTAAAATTCAGTGCTCCTCCCCAACTGATTTCGAACGAAAAAATTTAACGAAAAATGGAAAATGCAACCCAAGATGACTGTCTCTATTTAGTGCGCTTCGCAGAGGGATACACTAGTTTGAAAAAACTTAGTGAAATTAAAACCATCGCCCATTTCATCGTTCGCTGGGAAGCATACCGAAACAAACGAGCAGACATGACACAGTATATGAACTGTTTGTTCCATGGACATGGTACACGAAACTGCCATCTTAGGAGCCGATGTATCAACTGTGGCGATGCTCATACTTCTGAAGGATGCCCCGCTGAAACATCAACTACGAAACGTTGCGTAAATTGCAACGGCCCTCATCCTGCTACGGACCGTAGCTGCCCGAAACGAGCCGAATATATACAAATACGACAAAAAGCAACGTCAGTTAACCAGCCGGGTAGAAAAACAAATGCTCCAGCTGCTCCAGCTCTCACAGAGCAAAATTTTCCGGCTCTTGCTCATAATCCAGTTCCTACCGAAACTCCTAGGTGGGCATATACGCAGCCTGCAGCGAACGCTTGGACCAACCAGCAGAGTGAGCGTCGCGTAGATCCTCGCCTCAGAGCGGCCACACACGTCCCGCCACCACAGCAACCAAACACCTCCCCCAGTGACAACACGAACGAGCTTTTTAGTGCTGCTGAATTGTGGAACATTTTCCGCGAACTTTCAACTCGATTGCGGCTATGCAAATCAAAAGCTGACCAGCTAGACGTCCTATATTTTATTAGTTGCAAATATGGGGTCTATTGAGCCCCGCTGCATCAAGATTATGAACTGGAATGCCCGCTCTGTTCGGGTAAAAAAGATCGAGTTAAATGATTTTCTTGCTCGACACTCCATTGATGTAGGTGTGATCACGGAAATCCGGCTCAACCCGTCAACAAACTTTTCTCTTCTGGCACACTTTGTGATCCGACTAGATCGACCCAACTCAAATGGTGGCGACGTTGCAGCAATAGTGAAGCATGGCATCCGCTATGAAATCGTCCCGCATCCAAAAACCAAAGTCATCGAGACAATCGTCAAAATTCATTCCCTTCAAGGTACTTTTACACTGTTTGCAGTTTACGTCCCCAGACAATGCATGGACGGAGATGGGTCATCCCAGCTATTTGCGAATGACTTACAAATACTCACTGATAGCCAATCCGGCTTCGTGATAGCTGGCGATCTCAACGCTCGACACATCCTATGGCGCAATCATAGGTCAAACAATATTGGAAACATTCTTGCAGACCATCTAAGTTCAGCGACATGCAACATCTACTATCCTGATGATCCAACGTTCCTCTCTCCAACCGGTTCAACATCAACTCTGGATGTTTCCCTCTCGGACATGAACCTTTATAAGTCCGTTAGCCACCTCGAGCTGAGCTTTGATCATTATCCGGTTATATCTCAGCTACAATTTCATCCCGCTCCAGCACCGGTTGCAAAGAGACGAGACTATCATAGAGTGAACTGGATTGCATTCAGTCGCCTTGTGGAATCCCGCCTCCCTGATACTACAGATTTGTCATCCATCGAAGCTATCGATAATAATCTCAGCGTTTTAGAAGAAGTCATTCATACTGCAGAAGATTCCTTTGTTCACTGGGTTACGATCAGAAATCAGTTCATTGCAATAGATCTACCCACTCGTCGGCTAAACCAACAGCGTTATACCGTCAGGCGCCAATACCAACGAACTGGATATCATTGGCAGAAGCAAGAAGTCACCTATCTCAACCATCTCGTCAAGAACCGGATGCGTGGGCGGACAGGTGGGCGCTTCAGAAGGCATACTTTTTGAAAGGCGAATTGCCTATAATGAATATTTTCACATTCCTCGTCAGGACACACTCGTTAGTTGGCAGCGCATGTAGAGTGAAGATGAGTTCGGTCGTTGGTTACACACGATTATCCCTAAGGTTCCGACGAGTGCTTGGTTTAAGGGATTGAATGTAGGTCGTGATTTCATTCGCGTGATATCTCGGCTCATGTCCAATCACTACAACCTAAACGCGCATCTCTATCGCATTGGGCTCGCAGCAAACAATCTTTGTGATTGTGGCGATGGCTACCACGACATCGAGCATGTTGTCTGGTCGTGTATCCGGTTCCATGCTGCTCGCTCTCAGCTCTCTAGAGCACTGAGAGCAAAAGGCAGACAATCGAATATCCCCGTCCGGGATATCTTAGGTAGCCGTGATCCTGATCTTCTGCTTCATCTATACCTGTTCCTCAGAAACGTCGATGTCAACGTTTAATGATGTTTCCTTCGTTGTGTCCCTGTTTCATATCCCTCCTATCCGATCGATAAACTTTTACTTAGTCGCGGCAATACATACACACACTCTTTACAGATACACGGGCCAAAGGTTGTGCAGTCCACTGATCATTCAACAAGAGCCAAAGGTTGTACCGCTTATGACAACTCTACACAAGCTGATGATTGCGCCGGCTAGTGACCATTCTATCCTGGATTCCTCGAGTCGAGAAGACGCACCACGCTAGATATGGGGTACATACTAGGGGGCGTTGCTGATTAATGGTCAGCTGCCCAATAGGAAATATCCCGTGTCGGGCACACGTACAGAGCATTGGAGACAGCAACATCCCAATTACGAGAACACTTGTAATACTAACCTCGAGCCGACCGCGAATAATCGGTTACATATTACTAACATAGATAATAAGAAAAACTGTTAAAATATTGAACTCCGGCCCCGTCAGGCTAGCGCGATAAGAGCCTTGATAAAAAAAAATTTGGAAAAATTTAAAAAAGAACCGGATGCTGGAGATAAGGAACGAGCGTTTTGCTGCAATACTGCAACTACTGCAACGGAAAATAACGGTGCTGCTTGGTGGATGGCGCAGACTCGAGATAGCAGATTTGTTACGACCTCAGTTAAGGAATATACCAACAACAACAAAAATTCTAATTTTGAAAATGTTTTTGAAATACGTCATCTTTATTATGCACAGTAATAATGCTATTGATGTAGATTCACTAGAATTCGAGCTGAGAAACGAAGTTTAGAATAATTATTTTGTAATTACTGTTTTTTAACGTCTGGAAAAATAAAGAATTTATACACCGACAAAAAAATGGGTGGGTTATATCTATGATATAACCGCAAGGTTGACGTGGGACTACCTTAGCTTAGCAATAATTTTTTAATTTGCATTGATTAAATTTTTGATTGAATGAAACAATTTTTTTCTCTATTATAGTGACTTTCAATACATTTTAGCTGGTCACTTTTATTTCCATTTTTGGAAGAATGTCGGGAGTGAGAATTTAACTCGTGATCTTTAGCGTTAGAGGTATGGATGATCGCCTCCACAAATGAAACAATTTCCGAATTCAATAAAATTCAATATATTTGCTTTGTGAGTAAAAAGATTGTATAATGACATATAAGACAATTCACGCATTGTGATAGATGATGTTCTTCGTTACAAGTAAATTTAATGATAGTCCTTTTACGTTTGTTATGATGACATCTTGGTTTAGAAGTCTGTGTTAGGCAAACACATTTCAGTCGGAACAAAAATGCCCCCGATTTGCATGTATTTGCAATGCCGATTTCCCCAGACACCTCGGTTTAGAAGTCTGTATTAGGTAAACACATTTCAATCGGAACAAAAAAGCCCCCGACTTTTATGTATTCGCAATGCCAATTTCCGCACGCTCCTTGGATTTAAAGTACGTGTTAGGGAAACACATTTCAGTCAGAACAAAAATGTCCCGACTTACATGTATTCGTAATGCCAATTTCCCCACGCTCCTTGTGTTTAGAGTCTGTGTTAGGGAAACACATTTCAGTCGAAAAAAAACCCTGATCTGCATGAATTTGCAATGCCAATTTCCCCAGACACCTTGGTTCTGAAGTCTGTGTTGGGGCAACACAATATAGTAGAAACAAAATGACCCCGACATACATGTCTTCGTAATGTCAATATCCCCACGCTTCATGGATTTGAAGTCTGTGTTAGGGAAACACATTTCAGTCGGAACAAAAATGCTCCCGACTTACCTGTATTCGCAATGCCAATTTCCTCACGCTCCTTGGATTTGAAGTCTGTGTTGGGGAAACACATTTCAATCGGAACAAAAATACCCCCGACTTTGAAGTATTTGCAATGCCGATTTCTCTAACGCTGCTTGGTTTTGATGGCTGTGTTGGGGAAACCGTGAATCAAAACTAGGTAGTTAGGGCCTTTAGATAACGCTTAACATTTTACAGTTATTCAATTGTTTATCTAATGAAAAATAACATTTTATTAATAGCGATAGAAGTGTAGCCATATTCCCTATCAATTGATGCAAACATCTTTCCGATCCAGTAAGAAATGTTCTAGTTATAAGTATTCGGAATCTTTAATTTTTTCCTGCATGTTCTGTGTTTAGGTTTTCATTTTACCCTCCATATACTCCGGTTAGACGTAGTCCCACGTCAAAAAATTTGGTTCTCAAATGGGGATCAACATAGGGTAGGAGCCTGCCTGTTGGTCTCAAATGTTCCTATCTCACGCCTCCACGAAGATCATATGACGACATTTTTAGATCGGGCGTGAACTGGAAACACACACCTGGTCTTGGCTCCGAGAACGGGTGTCGAAAGTGGCTAAGTGAGGGGGTGCGAGCGAGTCAGAGCGCTATATCTCTCCCGGGGAAGGCCTCCCGGGTCATGGAGGCCTTGCCAACCCGCTGTCTCCCGGGCAAAGGAGATACACCCAATAAAATGGAGCTACGATCACGAAGAGTAATTAGAATGCGATCACCCGAGGAGGGTCCCCGAACTGGAGCTGGTCCTGGAACGGGCGTAAGAGCGAGCGGCCAGCGGCTGGAGGGCGAGGTGCAAGAGCGGGCCACCAGCCGGGTTCAACCCGAAGAGCTACCGCCACACGGAAACAGCAGCCATCGACATCACCTAAGAAACGCTGCGCCTACGAGACGTGTTGCGACTGCCAGACAACAGTCGTCCACACTTGTGGGTACCACTAGGCGCCGGATCATGTGGACACACGAAATGAATGAATTCGTGATCCGCGCCTATTACATCTGCACTGCTTTGGAGACGGACATGAGCGGTCGCCCTCGAATACTAACAAGGTTCGAGGAAGCGTATCCAGAGTTCGTCGGGAGGCTTGATCAGAACGCGATGAACGCGAGGCGTAGAGCGATAGTACGCAACAACATGCTCTCCCAAACGCAAATCGACGAGATCAAGCAGCAGGTGCAGAGAGAAATAAGCTCCAGGAACAACAGAGCAAGCGATGTGTCGAGACGAAGTTCAGTACGGCTGAGCAATTCATTCGCGAGTGGGGAACGCGAATCAGCACCAGTGGAGGCCACAGTACTACAACCCCCTGAGCCGGAAGACCCACAGCCAGATCAACAACTACTACGCGATCTGGTCTTCCACTACGACGAGGCGATCTCACAGTTCCGCGACACAGACCCATTGTCGCGCCCCAGGATCCCGAAGTTGCAGCATTCCCGCAGGCTGACAAGTGCAGTAAAGCTTATGAACGAGCACGTTCTTCCGCTGCACTTGGTTGATGCTGAGAACATGGAGGAGCTGCAACTGAAAGTTTACTGTGCTGCTGTGGTGACCGCCAAAAGTTTAGGATACCGTATTAGGCCAAGAGGCGGACTGCTCCAACATCTCCGTGAAAGTCGTGAGCCTCCTTGGCGAAGGAGATTGGAGCAACGGATCCTAAACAAGCGCGCCGCAATTGGAAGACTGATGGCGTACAAAAGAGGCAGCAGATCGGCGAAATTATGTCGCCAAGTTGCTGTGATCGTGCGGCCTACTGAATTTCGCCAGCTGGGTGCTCACCAGCTGACGGAAAAACTCGACACACTGGTACAGCAATTGAGCGTCCTAACTAAACGGTTGAAACGTTACTCTGACTGTGCAAAGCGCCAGGAACAAAATCGGATGTTCAGAGATAACGAAAAAGCGTTCTACGACCACATTAGCGACGAGAAGCCCGACTACCGCGAAGGTTTGCCAGATATTAGCGATGTGACGAACTTCTGGGCTGGTATTTGGGAAACCCCAGTACAACATCGTGAAGGGCAAATGTGGTTAAGACGAGAGGAGGAGAGTTGTGGTGAAATTGGAGAGATGCCAGCTATCATCGTCGGAGAGAACGATGTCCGCGAAGCCTCGCGGTACCTGAGGAACTGGGCAGCACCGGGCCCCGATGGTGTCCAGAACTTTTGGCACAAGAAGCTGACCGTCGCACATCCAAAGATAGCTGAGTGCTTCAACAAGGTGCTACGTGACCCACACAACCTCCCTGAATTCGCCACCCGTGGCGTCACATTCCTCCTCCCGAAAGACAGCAACACATTAAACCCATCAAAGTACAGGCCGACAACGTGCCTATCGAGTCTGTACAAGATATTAAGCAGCATCATAACCGCCAAAGTTTCTGCCCACTGCGAACAACACCATATCATCGCAGAAGAGCAGAAAGGATGCAGAAAAAATACGCATGGCTGCAAAGACCAGGCCATCATCGACGCAGCCATAGTCGGCCAGGCGGTTTATAACCAGCGGAACCTAAGCATGTCCTATATCGATTACAGGAAGGCTTATGACTCCATACCTCACTCGTTTCTCGTCCGGGTATTGGAGCTCTACAAAATTGATCCCGTCGTCGTTAGGTTCCTGCAGCATGCGATGAGGCAGTGGAGCACGTCTCTGCACCTCAGTGATGGGGAAAATGTGTTGCAGTCTAGAACGCTGCAGATAAAGAGGGGGATATTCCAAGGCGACTCTTTCAGCCCGCTTTGGTTTTGTCTGGCACTGAACCCCCTCAGTCATGGCTATAAAATAAGGTATGGCGACGGCGCCCACGAAGAAGTGACCCATACCTTTTACATGGACGATCTCAAGGTCTACGCTGATTCACGTCAGCGTCTAGGTGTAGCTATCCGGGTTGTCGAAGAAATAAGCAGGGACATCTGTATGGAGTTCGGCCTCGACAAGTGTCGCTGTGTCCACCTGCTGAAAGGACAACTTACCGAATCCGGAGGCTACGAGGTCTATGACGGCGAGTTTATAAGAGACATGGTTCGTGGCGAATCCTATAAATATCTTGGATTCCGACAGCTCACCGGGATTCGCCACTCCGACATCAAGACGGAGCTGCGAGACAAGTTCTTGAGTCGAGTGAACTGTGTCCTGAGGACTTTCCTCAACGCGAGGAACAAGGTACGCGCGATCAACACATTCGCGGTTCCCCTGCTGACCTTCAGTTTTGGTGTAGTCAAATGGAGCAAAACTGACCTAGAGGACCTTGAGAGGAGGATGAGGAAAGCATTCAAAGAGGCCGAAATGCACCATCCTCAATCGGCACTGGAGAGAGTTTCACTCCCACGCAAAGAAGGGGGACTTGGAATCGTCGACATTTCTGCACTGTGTGTTGCCCAGGTACGACAAATGCGCGAGTACTTCGAAGAACGCGCCAACCAAAACGCGCTATACCGGGCTGTCTGCGCCGCCGACAGAGGATACAGCGCTCTGCACTTGGCGCAAGCGGAGTACCAACTCAACTGCAATCTGCAGACAGTGGAGGAGAAGATTGCAGCTTGGAAGCAGAAGGCAGTGCATGGTGCCCACCCCCATCAACTGGACCGGCCACACGTCGACAAGGCCGCATCTAATCTGTGGCTAACGCGTGGTGAACTCTCTTCAGTAGTAGAAGCCGACATGATAGCCATCCAGGACAGGATAATGCCGACGAGAAACTGCAGGCGGTACGTCTGGCATCAAGACGTTGATGACATTTGCCGGATGTGCCATCAACCAGGTGAAAACATAGAGCACATTATGGGAGGCTGTCCCGTTTCGGCCAACCCAGCCTACACCGAGCGCCACAACAACGTGGCCCGTATTGTTCATCGACAACTGGCGCTCCAATGTGCTCTACTGGAAGACAACGTACCAAACTACCGGTACCTGTCTGCACCTGTCCTGGAAAATGACCGTTTCAAGCTGTACTGGGATCGCACTGTTCTGACCGACCTCTCGATCCACCACAACCGTCCAGATATAATGGTTTACGACAAGAGCGACCGCAAAGTCACCATCATCGATGTCGCTATTCCACTGAACCAGAATCTGGAGGAGACCCACGGTCGCAAAATCTGCAAGTACCGACCATTGGCCGTGGAGCTCAAGGAACTGTGGGGGCTAAGGGAGGTCCCAAGAATTGTTCCAGTCGTTCTCTCTGGAACTGGAATTATCCCGAAGACACTTCTGGAGGCGCTAAAGGTGTTGAACATCGAGAAGGAATTGGCCGGCATCCAAAAGTCGGTCATCCTTAGCACCTGCGCGATTGTCCGACAATTCCTCGGTCAGGACTAAAACAGCACGAGCATGCAGATACGTGCATTCCGCAGAGCCTAGTCCCCCTTTGGCATTCAGAAGCCCGGGGGCAGGTGAAAATTCTGGCTAGGTTCGCCTAGTTAAGAAGTGAGATAAGTCTGCCAAAAAAAAACAGCATCGAGCAAATGGATGATCATTCGAGGCCATTTTGGAAGGTGGCAAAAATACTAAAGAAACGACCCACGATGATCCCGCCACTTAAGGAAGAAAACCCGGGTGACATCTTAGTATCCCCTGCCGAGAAGTCGAATGCTATCGCCAACATTATCGTCGAGGCGCACAACATCGGTGCTAGCATAGTGAGCCCCCATGAACATGTGGTGCAACGCTCTATTGAACTACTAGATGAGCAGGTACACGATACTGGGTTCACAGGCCAAGTCACTGAGGATGAGGTGCGTACTGCAGTCAAGAGAGGTAAAAATATGAAGGCGCCTGGTAATGATGGTATTGTAAATCTGATCCTAAAAAAACTCCCTGGTAAAGCATATCGCTTCCAGGCTCAAATTTTTACACGATGCTTCCAACTCAACTATTTTCCGGTTAGATGGAAGACAGGGAAAGTCATCCCCATCCTGAAACCAAGAAAAGGTCCAACTTCGCCAAGAAATTACAGACCCATCACGCTCCTGTCGGCTATTAGTAAGGTTTTCGAGCGGCTTATTCTTCAGCGTCTAATGGTGCAAATCGATGAGCGTGAATTAATAGTTCCAGTGCAATTCGGCTTCCGGAAGGAGCACTCTACCGTCCACCAACTGGTCAGGGTGAAGAACATTATCCAGAGGAGCAATGCACTCTCCACAAATACAGCGGTAGCTTTCCTCGACGTTGAGAAAACCTTCGACAACGTCTGTCACAAAGGACTTATCCACAATTTGATGCAAGCCAACATTCCACTATACCTCACAAGCATAATAAAAAGTTATTTATCAGATAGGACATTCAGAGTACATCTTTCTGGTGCCTCCTCCGAGCTGAAAATAATCTCCGCTGGCGTACCACAGGGAAGTCTATTAGGTCCAATATTATACGTGTTCCGCAGTTTCCTACTGGGTGTAATCTGGCGCTATATGCTGATGACAGTGCAATAAAATAGTTAGAGGCCGTCAACCTAAAGAATATCGATCGAAACTCCAGCGAAGCGTTACGACGTATGTCTCATACTTGACCAGCTGGAAAATCAAAGTTAACGAGACAAAAAGCCAAGCGATCCTTTTCCGGCACAGATTATCCCCGAAGCTGCTTCCACCACCAGACTGCGTCATCAAATTGAACGGTCGTCCAAACGAATGGCAGAATCAGGTCACTTACCTTGGTGTTACCATCGACGATAAACAACTGTATCGATCTCATACGGACAATCTAAAAACAAGGAATATTGGACTGCTAAAATCCCTGTACCTACTCATATGCAGAAGATCTTGCCTATCAAGACGTAATAAACTAGCTGTGTTCAAGACAATCATCGCTCCAGTTGTGAATTATGCTATGCCGGTGTGGGGAACGTGTGCTACAACCCACATAAAGAAACTACAAGTGGCCCAAAATCGGATACTCAGAACAATACTTGATGCCCCATTCGACACCAGAATCAGCGATTTACATCGAGCTGAACATAAAACAGTCCAAGAGCGCATTGTAACCTCGAAAGAAAATTTTTTATAATTGGTGCCATCCATTCAGAATTTCCGCTTATTCGAGCGATAGTAAACTAGGATTTTTTAAAAATTTATTATTAGTTAGGTTATCAAATTAAAATCACCAACGATATATAAGTATCGGAAAAAAAATTTATGCCAAAACAAGGACTGAAAATACATCAAAAATGTTAAATTAGGAGCAAAGAGGTTGAAAAATGTAAATTGAATCACTTGTATATGTCTCATTGTATCTTCAAACAAAATGATTAAAATAAATTTAGATTAAACTGAACTGACCAACAGCAAGTCTAAACTTTGATAGAGGGTATCCGAAGAAAAGTACTAAAAAAATAAACTAAAGAAAATAAAATAGAGAGATCTAAATAAAATAGCTTAAAAATTGAAAGAAACATATAACCTTATAAACGAATGAACGAATACACCTTGGAGCTGCATTTAACGAACAATGATGGCTATAGTTTCATTTTTTTTTTCAAATTTTCGTGAACAAGTCTTGAATAGAGACTTGGTTGACAAATAGTTCAGAAATTATTATGCACCGTACCGTACCGCTGTACCGTAATTTAGTGAAATGTGAAAAAATACTAACATGAATAGATTGCATCATCTATTTTTTGTGTGAAATAAAGAATTTGTTCGCTGCAAAGCCGCAAGTCGGATCACCAAATCAAATATTCCTGGCCTTCAGGTCTCAAGTATCAGTAACAAATGCTACCGGAATCATGCGGAATATGTTTCTCGGAAAACGGATGCGTTTGAGGCGAGTGTTGAAAGAAAAATGATTGCAGTGCAACTAAAGACACGATACAATGGTTTTACAGCATGACATTGCTTGTCACAATGCGACAATGCGAAAGTAGTCAAAACATGTTCAGAAATGTCGCAATAGGAAGTCATACTTACCCGCCGTATTATTCAGTTAGTTCGACGCACTATTCGTACGTTAGTAGGAAAATGGAAAATAAAAATGGCCAGATCTTGAGAAATACTGGAAGGGTTTGGATCTTTTCTTTTTTTTGCAAAATAATCACACCACACCATTTTAAATTTAAATTGAAATGTTTTATTTTGAAAATAATTTTAGTACATAAATCAGTTTTTGTTCTTTTCAGTTTTGTGTCACGTTCTTCCTTTTTTTTTGCATATGTAAGTGTGTTTGCTTTGAAAAATAAAAGTGGTTGTACTTCAATATTATTATTATTATTATTATTTTCCATTACTACTTGTTTTTTTTTCGTTTATTCTCCATTCACTTTCTGTTCGATGAACTGAAGAAAAAATAGTTTTAGACTTCACAATGATTGATCAGTTTTGTTTTTACATTTTGTAGTGTTGCTTTCTCTCACATGTTGTTTTTTTTTCAATATATTTAAAAAATGGAACATATGTATATTTTGTAATATTTTTTTTTATCAATTTCAATAATTTTTGCTTCGGTTTCTCGAAAACACTAGGTTGTTCTGTTCTTCCTTATGTTAATTTAGATACTTTTCTCATGTGTTCATTTAAAGTTTATTTCATATTGTATTTTAATCACTTAATTAAAGAATTGCTACACAACTAATCATATTTTTTTCCCTTAAGTTCTTTAATAATAAAAGTGATGTTTTTATTTATTTTTTATCAACAACAATTTATCGTTTAACATTATTTCATTACTTTTTTTAAAAATTTAATGTTTGACTTTATTCTTTCAAATATTTTGTCTCTCGCTAACTGTGTCATTGGAGTCCGATTCAACTTTCCTTCAGTTTCTGGGTTTTCCCCCTCATTTTATTTTATCGCTAGAAATTACTCTGATAGGATCGGGGGCACAACGTGGCGGCCGCGGGGCTGGAGAGGACCGAAAAAAATCCTCCCCCATCCACAAATCCACGCGATCCACGCGGTGTCGCACCCGGCGGCTTGTTTTTGATTTTTTTGATTTTCATTCTTGCTACTTCTTCTTCTCTTTTTCTGCTGCTAACTTGCGAAATATCATCCTTACGCGCAACGCGACGCAACGCAACGCACCTTATTTCCATAGACTTGATCTAGTACGTTAAAATTTTCTTTAGAACTATCACAGACACAGTGATGAATGCACGCGGGTCTCGATACGGAAGTCTGTCTACACGGTTATCTGCATCGTGCATCGGGGCCACTTTTATGTGTTTTCTAGTGTTTTTTTTCTCGTTTGCATGGGTGTTCCTATGGATTTTTTCATAACGGATTTTGGGATGTGACGACTGTTTCTCTCGATACGATCTATTCTTTCAATTTTTTGTTTTTTTACTGTTTTGAATTCGCTTTTTCGGTTGTTGTTGTGGATGTTCGAATTGGGTTGATGTATTGTTGTTCATATTCTGTGGGAAATTTTTGCTGTACTAGAGCAATACTATACTACTACTTTCACCCTCGATCATTGAGGTCACTGATTTTGTTTCATGTTTTTTTTCTTTTGCTAGATAGAAGGATGTGTATATTTTATTTCCTTTCCGTGTCAGCTGTCACGGTATCGGTTCACTTGCTTGCTAGAATTTATTTCTTTTTTTCGGCCTACTAGGTTCATTTCGGAGAAAACTTTTCTTTCTTCTATTATCTCTCCGCGGAAAGGTTTACTAGTGGATAAGTAAACTGAAATACTTTCTGTGTGTGTGTTTTTTTTGTTATATATGTGTTCCATTATCAATAGTGATAATAATGGTTTTATTCATATAATATTTTAAAGTATTTTTGAGTAAAGTTTTCAATAATGTTTTATTACTAAAAATCTTACAGATTATTTATATAATGTTATTTTCTGTTCTTTCTTCGTTATTAGAATATTTGTTTGTTTCATCATTTCCCTCGGATGCTAATATTCCTTCTTTTACAAATAATATAAATTTGCTGTGTGTGTGAGAGATTTACGCGTACGCATTTCATAAAAAGTTGTAGGTTTTTCCCGCGTTGATTTGTGGATTTTCATTGTTTTTTATGTATTATTCCTTTGTCGTATTGAGGACTGTTTGCTTCGATGCGGCTTTCAACTGAGTGAAGAACATGCTTCTAGTGTTCCTGTTCGTGTGTTTATGTGTAAGAATGCGTTTGTGTTTGTGTTCAAAAAGATCGGTGTTGAGGATTGAAATAATTCCCCAATACGGTTCATTGTTGTTTTCCCTCATATTTTACTGCGTCTATTGCCTTTACTTATCCGGTTTCTGTTATAAGGAGTATTTGAGACGTGGATTCGGTCGTTTTGCTTATTATTTTATCTTTCCAGGAACATTTTTGTATTCGGTCAGCAATTCATTTGTTCGTACAAATAAAAGCTGATGGTAAAAGTGTGCTCATTGCATTCCTTTTTCGTAAAATCGAAACCGAAAACAGGAAGTACAAATAATGATGGCATGCAGACAGATAGTCGAACGGAACTCGATGACTTTGGGAAACTGAATTCGTTAGACTAGTCAAAATCTTGTATAACAATGGGCGAAAATCAACACTCGTGTAACAATAAGCAAAATACCCTAAAACCGACTGACTAGATACACAGAAACTGAATGATGATAGTTTAAATTTTCGAAAATATATTCAATTCTCACCACTTTTGATAAGGAATTCATAACGAGGAACCCAGACAACCGAGTTGTGATTGATTGTTATGGGTTTGGGACACTTTCTGAATTCACTTTTCAATTTTTCATTGAATGCTTAGTATATCACAGTATTTGCTGCTTTATCAACCAAAACATCCTCTGTGTGATCGTCGGAATAAATCAATCGGACCAGTACTCGTGTCAATTTTACTTAATAGACAATCACTTCAAACAAACAAAATACTGCCATCGCCATGAGCTACTAAACTAAATTTTGGGATTGGATGAAAAATTATACAAATTAATACTCGTTTTCAATGCTGCTGTTCACTATGCTTTTTCTCTTCCTTCCTAATATTTAAAATTAGATTACTCGCTCAAATACAAGTTTATCCATTTCTGTTCGTCATGTTTTAGTTCAATTCAGTTTATGAATAACTTGTTTTGTGTTTCTCTGTCTGTCCTTCGTTTAAATACAATTTCATTGCGTTCTATTTGAAGGTGTTTTCTCATCAATGAGTTTTATTTGTTTCTATCAGTTAATAATAATATATAAATGTATCTCCTAGCTATCTAAAAAATATTTTTCTTCTGCTCTTGTTTAGTTTGCTTGCTTTCCACTTTTCTTTTTCTCCCTAACTCTTTTTTTTCTTGTTTACTCCACTTTCACACTCTTTTCGAATTTTCCCCAACAGCCGCCGGGGAAAAAAACGGCAGTCACGGTTTTTGAACGGAAAAACGAAACACAAATAACGATCAATGACGGGACGAAAATTGTGTGCAAATAACACACCCACGCGATGGATGCGCTATCCCGGGTGTTTTGATCCTACCGAATGGTGGTCAGGAGTTTTTACCTTTTGAAGATATGTGTTCATAACTGTGCGAAATTCTGATCTGATAACCCATGGATTTGACTCAGCGATCGCTTCTCTCACTATTAATGTTTACTCTTAATCGATTCCAGTTTTCTGCAATTTGTCCCGTTTTCACTTCGTTCCAAAGTTGAAGAACGGGTTTGCAAAGAAAGATTTTCATAAAATCTTACCTTTTCAGTCTTGACAAATCATATTTGGTTCTTTCCAATTAGTGTTTATCTTTTTGTTCTCTTTCCTAAATATTAATCTCTTCCGAAGTGTGGTGTACTGTTTCGGATCTTTTTTGCCAAGCGAAGCGGGGATTTAAGGTAGCGAAATAAACTTGACCAAGCGCGCGGTCAGTGGACAGATCTGGCGAAAGCATTATGGATCTTCACATTTGATCTGTCCACCCTTAAGAAGCGATCATTTCAGGCATACAAAAACATAATTCTCTCTAAATAGGAACACGTGACATATCACAAACGAAAAAAAATACATTCCTTCATTTTGTATTTGAAGCGCCATTTCGACCCCAAATGCTAAACGAACCGAATGTTATGTACTTGAGCCTTACACAACAAGATAAACGAAAACGAAACTAAACCCTTTAAATACTCGTGACTGATGGAATCCGTTCCTGCAGCAAAAGCAAGCCAAAATCTGCATCCGGGTCTTTACATTCTGCATGCTAGTTTATCCTTCAAATTTGCACCGTAGCAAACTGTTTTGTTGTTGTTGCAATTACCGTTTTTATTTTCCTTAGCGTAGTGTTTTTCTTTCTTTTGTTATTAAAAACGATTAGTTTGTTTTTTTTCCTAGTTTCACATTTGCTTTTCAACAAAAAAACAAAAGACATTTTGAATGTTTTTTTTTCAACGCATTTTGAAATCATTTAAAGTGTTTTCCTTTCTCTTCGTTTTTTTTTTGTTTTGGTTTATGAATTTCCAAAAATTTGCAATTCTCGAGATCCCCATTCCTGATCACATTCTTTTGCGTGTGTGTGTGTGTGTGTGTGTGTTTGTGAGTGTGTTGTTAGCCTACTAGAATTAGAACCGAATGGGTGCGCAACAAAAACGAATGAAATGGACTTCTAACTGAAAACAAAAAATAATCTATAAACGATACTTTCGAAGAATGTGTTTTAACGCTGAGATTGTTTATTGTTATTCTAGTTTTGTTTTCAAACTTACATTTAAGAGATTGTAATAGGAATACTTTTGATTGAGTGTGTATGTGTGTTGTGAGTGTATAAGTATGTTTTGCATGTGTAATATCTAATTCGAAAAAAAATAATACTAAACAATATATATGAAAAAAAATCACAATTTGAACAACTAAAACAAAAGTTAAACAAGTTAAACATAACGTAAATATCCGTACATAAAGTATAAAATAGAGAGGTATCATCATTTCTTACATCCATGTTTCTTTTCATCATCAACCTATTATAGTCAGTTTTGATTCGATATACAATATGAACATATAAACTATACGTTGTCGTTGCTCCAACAGGACGTGTTTTTCAGATTTCAGTTGAGTTTTTCCTTTTTTTTTCTCTTCTTCTTCTTGTTCTAAAGAGAGTAAGTGCGTGGGTGCGTGTGTTTTTTGCACCCCTCGTCGAGTAAGTTTTGTGTTAGTGTGAGTGTGGATATTAGTTAAATACACGTGCTTCCTGTGATAGAATGAAAGGGGTGTGTTCTCGTGTTCAGTTTGCTGTGAAATGTGTATAAAACTCCAATATGAATTAAAGGTGTTCGGTTGATTCTTGAAAAACATCCGATTGTATAGTTATTTTTTTTCTGCCTCGAACAACTTTGCTCCTATTCCACTTGTTCCAGAATATATGTAAATCAAAAAGAGTATCTTTCCTGTGTAGAAGAACATGAATAAATTTGTATAGATTGTTTCATCACGGAATTATTAATTTTTGGTTTACTTAGTATCAAATTTAATACAATTTGTTCTTTACTCGCTAGTCCTGTTCCTCTAGAAAACGTTTAATTTATATAATATGTGGTGTTAAATCTCAACTTATAAATAGGTTATCCAATCATAAGATCATACATTTGATGTTTCATATTTTGAGATGTATTCCTCTTCGTCACCCACTAAAATTAAATTATGATACTTGTATCCAGATGTATACATTGTCTGGGCATCTTAGCATGTACAAGGAAATGAGAAAAAATGTTCCAATATATATAACGGATATGATAACCAAAAAAAACAATATACAAAAAACATATGATACAGAACGATTACCACATTCCACAGAAAATAAAACGGATCAAATTTAAAACCGATACAAACATAGATTCATAACATCATCTCACGGAAACATGTGTACAACTTAATTCAGCTATAGTTTAGGAAATACATCGCAAAAATCGTCACCTACGAAATTGGACGAAAGAATGTCCCCCTCCTCCCTCTTTTACACACACACAGTGGCGGCAAAGTTCTCTATTGCCTCCGTTCGAGTTTTATTGTTCTTGCTTTCACTGTCATTGGCCTGTTGACACGTTTGACACGTCCGAAGCGTCGTCGGTCGCCTTCGCTGGATCGTTCGGATAGTTTTCACTCATGTCACTGGATGCCACTGATTCGGGGTCAACAGGCTGGGTATTGGTTGTAGGTGAGTGTATTTGCGTTTGTTTGTTTTGTTGTTGTTTTTGTTTGTTTTTTTTTCTTGCGTGTTTTGGGTTGATTGGATGTTTCTGAACTATTCTGCTAGTTTTGCCGTGGCGGCCATCACGTTCGCTGGTGGCAGTACTATCGGTATGTGGTAATATTTACATTGCTTGCGCTTGCACATACCCTTCGCATGATCACGACAGACCGCCACGCGCTGATCACATACTTCTACTTTATCACCTGTGGACGGGAGAGAAGCGAAATTGCGATTAGAACATTATGATAACTGTAATCAAGCGATTTTCAGTGATTTTTAGATGCCTTTAGATACGGTGAATCGGGCTTTTTAAGAGCACCACACAAAACATGATAACAAATGGGTCGAATCTAGGGCCACTTCTGAATAATCCGAACTAGTTGACAACAGATTGTGTCAGACAAATATTGACATTTGATATGCCGTAATGTAGTTTTATATAAAGAAATATTTGCTAAGGGGTGGAACGATCAAAATTCGATCAACTTAAATTTGCCGTATTTTTTTCAAGTACGCAATAAAAAAACGTGAACTGTTCGCGCACGAAATAAATTATCTAAGCAAACTACGTTGAATGTCAAATTAGAATTTCGCCTCCATGCCAACCAAACAACCAATGCTACGCAACCGTTAAAACAAATATAACAGCGAATACGATTGGCCACCTCAAATTGTTCGAAGGGTATAAAATGAAAACCAATCTAGGATTTGGATTATTAGTGATCAAACCTTCCAAGTGAAAGTTCCAGTTCCGGCCCTCCCAGTGCCAGTGCCAAGTTAGCTACTACATTCCGTGGTGGCGACGAGTTCCAGTTCGGGCCCTCCCAGTGCCATTGCCAAGTTAGCTACCACATTCCGTGGTGGCGACGAGTTTCAGTTCGGGCCCTCCCAGTGCCATTGCCAAGTTAGCTACCACATTCCGTGGTGATGACGAGGACCAATTCGGGCCTTCCCAGTGCCATTGCCAAGTTAGCTACTACATTCCGTGGTGGCAAAGAATCCAGTTCCGGCCATCCCAGTGCCAGGTTTGCTACTACATTCCGTGGTGGCAAAGAATCCAGTTCCGGTCCTCCCTGTGCCAGTTAGCTACTACATCCCGTGGTGGTGACGTGTCCAGTTCCGGCCCTCCCAGTGCTAGGTTTAGCTACTACAACCGTGGTGGCGACGAATACAGTTCCGGCCTTTTGCTGTAAAAGTGGTGGCGTTTCCCATAACAGTTGGCTAGGTCGCCAACATTTGGTCCTTCGAACCGGATATGAACCAGTGAAGATTGTAAAAATCTACCCATCGATTCAAATACCGGTCTGTAGTAACAGTAATACACAAATCATCTGTACCATGTGTCATCAACGAAAACCGCTCATCAAGCCGGACTGTGCCGAAAAGGTTGTTTCGGAGTTTTTGGGATGCTTTGGAGCACAAGCCAGTCAATTTAAACATTTGACATTTTGTGAGAATTGTTTCAAACTTGCGATGCTAACAAAACGAATAAGCTACAAGATTCAACAAAGGGATATGAAAAGAAAACGTCAAACTGTCCCTACAACATCAATGTTTATATCTAGTACCAAGAAACGACCACAAGTGATCAATCCATTCAACAAATTTCAAACATCAAACGGAATTTTTAGACGATCTGTCAGCAAACTTGCGCCATTATCAATCGAAGATAATGAAGATGAACAGCCAGTAAATTGGAATTAAATTCCAACCGGGGGAGAATGTTCGCGCACGAAATAAATTATCTAAGTAAACTACGTTGAATGTCAAATTAGAATTTTGCCTCCATGCCAACCAAACAACCAATGCTACGCAACCGTTGAAACAAATATAACAGCGAATACGATTGGCCACCTCAAATTGTTCGAAGGGTATAAAATGAAAACCAATCTAGGATTTGGATTATTAGTGATCAAACCTTCCAAGTGAAAGTTCCAGTTCCGGCCCTCCCAGTGCCAGTGCCAAGTTAGCTACTACATGCCGTGGTGGCGACGAGTTCCAGTTCGGGCCCTCCCAGTGCCATTGCCAAGTTAGCTACCACATTGGTGGTGACGAGTTCCAGTTCCAGCCCTCCCAGTGCCAGGTTTGCTACTACATTCCGTGGTGGCAAAGAATCCAGTTCCGGCCCTCCCTGTGCCAGTTAGCTACTACATCCCGTGGTGGTGACGTGTCCAGTTCCGGCCCTCCCAGTGCTAGGTTTAGCTACTACATCCGTGGTGGCGACGAATCCAGTTCCGGTCCTCCCAGCGGCATTGCAAGTGCCAGGATAGCTACTACATCCGTGGTGGTGACGTGTCCAGATCCGGCCCTCCCAATGCTATTTAGCTACCACATCCCGTGGTGGCGACGTGTCCAGTTCCGGCCCTCCCAGTGCTAGATTTAGCTACTACAACCGTGGTGGCGACGAATACAGTTCCGGCCTTTTGCTGTAAAAGTGGTGGCGTTTCCCATAACAGTTGGCTAGGTCGCCAACATGAACGCTCCTCATTTTTTAGGTATGTGCGTGTTGGATGATTCTTCTATAAGAGCAAATGTCATACTAAGAATAAGTACCATTCTACATGCACATAACTACAAAATGAGGGATGTTCAGGTTTTTCAAATGCATCCTCGAAAAAACTACGCCAAATTCGAGTTGACCAAGTTTTGATCGTTTCACCCTTCAGATTGTTAACTATTTATTGGGACTTTCAAGAAGTTTTGGTTATTGTTTTCATATCAATGATTTATACGGCGGAGTTGGAGTTCCCATTTCTAAGCCGGTAAAACACTAGGCTCTGTACGGTTTGGTCAAGCGTTATCGTGTTGCAAAATAACTTTGTCGTATCTTCGGCGTACGTTTTAATCCCATTAATCAATACGAATATCCTTATTAATTGAATTCGATAAACATCTCTCGTAATGGTTTATGCTCCCAGTTCATACCTAGTAACCGCCTAAAAAACAGCGGTAATTGGAAAATCCGCGTAAAAAACCGCAATTAACAACATACACACCGACACTGAGAACCTTCAAAACATCAACTTCATAACGTTAAAATAATGAAACTTAGTTCGTTTCTATGAACGTGGGGGAGTTGAAATGGCACATGGAAATATCACTTTTATCCGCCTTTTTCGACGTGATTTCACAAATATTCACTGCACGCTATAACATTAGCCTCATATTCAGCGGGAACTCCAAAAACATGTCAGTTTTTAATTGATAAATTACTTCCTGAAAATAATATTTTCAAATGGATGCTGTGGGCAATCAAAGATAAACACAACGACTGACGTCACTATTTGAGAAATAGTTTTGGCAGCGCATGCTATGTCGCTCGAAACTCTACCATCTTTATTACCTTTTTTCCAGGACATTGGATGAGTGAAATCGAAACAGTATTTTTCCGTTCTAATTGAGAATGAGCGTTTCGAAGAGGATAGATGAATGTTTTCTGTCTCAAATAAAGTGAGGCATAAATGGAGAATAGAAGGGTGAGTTTTATCTGTGAATGAGTGTTGTTGAACGACTTTCGATGCGATTTTGCCAGGCCCCGGCCAAGAGGATATGATCCGCGAGTCAAGATGTGTCGCAAATTTAGCTGTCATTGCCAAACTATCAAACTTCTCGTTGAGTTCAAGGCGCCTCCATATATACCGTTGAGTTCAAGGCAGATCCAAGGCGCCTAGAAGTATATAGGTGGACGACGCTCTCTTAACCATTTGGCTATATATTTCACAACACACAACATTTACAAAAACTCGCCATTATAACATAAAATCATCATCAGACACAATTCCAGTTCAATATTACGTAATACTGTATTGCATAGAATACATATTTAAAATATAAAAGTAAATTTTCATTAATTATTTTTTATTTTAGAAGTGTGTTAATGTCATCCTATAAATTAATGGCTGTAGAGTGGTTTTCACATTTTGACCCACTTGGTAGTATGTTAAGCGTCTTGATTTACACCAGCTCGAGAGTTTGGCAGTTCCACGACTTACAGAGACAAGGCTAGCTACTCCGGATCAGGCATTTTTTAGTGACGTCATCTGAGTCGTTGAAGTAAACAATGTGTTCTTATTTTTTATTTTTCGTGCTTTGTAAGTTTGTGCGTTGATAATATAGTTGATTATATTTAACACCATGAATAATTTGATAAAACATTTATCCACAAAGAACATAATTCTCGGTTTTTCGGAAAGCGAAAGAATCTCTTTTTTGGCCCGATAATGTCATTTTCATAATTTATACACCCGCTCACAGCGCATTGAACCATTTTCGATTTTTCATTTCAGGAACATTTACGCGTAAGTCTGAAAACAAAATACAACTGGCGACTGTTTACACTGACAATTCGGATGACGTCATCAAAAAAAAAGTTTACTCGCTAAAGAACTAGCCTTGTCTCTGTAAGCCGTGGGCAGTTCTCTCGAGTGACAGTGGTCGCAAATTGCATTTGCGACCCGGACATGTTTGACGCTGTCAAATGCTGTGTAATAGTATATGGATGCCCTAAGGTTGGATTTTGCCCATACCTGATTATCACCGCGGGCAACGCTGCGATAGATATATAAGGCCTGATTCTCGAATACACTTCACGGTGGAAAAGAAATGAACGGCACGCCATTGAACTACGTTTTACGAATTAGTGAAGTGTCGAAGATAATAATGAGTTTTCAGGCAGAATGAGCACTTTTCAAATAAAAAATCATTAATGAAAATTGACTTCTTCGTATCAAACTGGTATTCAATGTGAGTGGAAAATTTTGTTTTCTTCATGTGATACAATAATCTCATACAAAAATTTCATCTGAAGATAATTTGATATTATAATGATAAGGATGCTCCAGGTGTGAAAGTAGGAGCAGATTGCACCTGCAGATAGGTTTGCTTAGTTGAAATACAAGCAAGTAGTACTTATACTTGCGAAACTAGATCGATATCAAGAGTTGTCGAAAGAGAAATATGTCGGATGGATTAGGACACCATTCTATTGTAAAATAGAATTGAATCACTTCAAACCGATAAATACACCACTAATTTCTCGTTTGTTTTCAGAAACCCCCTAAGTCCACCAACTTCAAAACGTTATATTTTAAACTTAAACTGTCATATTCATGAAAAAGTGGTTCCACATAATATGTTTAGGGTGTGATAACCGGTCCTGATAGTAACAAATAAGAGGACCAGGTCGAAATTTTGAGAAAAACAGTTTTTAGTCGTTTTCTCGAAAGTGCGTCAAATGGACTGATAGGGTTTCTCAAACAAACGATTCAATCATGGTTGAGTATTGGTTCATGCGTTAGAGAGATGGATACAGATTGTATTTATATAAATTCAACGTAAATCGGTCCAGTATAACGCGTACGCCAATTTAAAAAAAAACTAACCCGAGAAAAACGCGTTTGATGCTTTGAATCAAGGTTGTACTAGATTAGATTAGATTAGACTAAACCTCGGTAAATAATGGGATTTTCGAAAAGGTCCTTTGCAGGGTATATTCTTGAGTTCCCAGACTTAGGAAATATGAACTTTTTTTTCAAATTTCTAGACTAGAATACTGCCTTAAGGACATTAGATTGTGGTAATGTTATGTCTCAAACCAACAATCACCCGTTATTATTCAAATGTCTTCAAAATGAAGACATGTTTTCAAACGTAGCATCTTTGTGCACAAGCCTGTGCACGACATAATAGATTTTCATGTGTAATGAACACACTTCTAAAATAAATGTACGTGTATTTTTGAGAGATATTATTCACATTAAATTCTAACTAACAAAAATATCGTCAAAAGAAATAGGGCTTTTGTCCGGTGTCATTTCCTCGCTTTTTTATGAGTGTCTCTTGTTTATTTTTGTTCTTACTAATGAACGGAGCCTTTGTTTCGGGGTCATTTTCAAAGTTTTCCAAGCAGAAAATCCACAAGCATATAGAATGAATTCAACAAATTAGATGGAGAACTTCAAGGTTTGAATACATATTGTCTCTAGTGGACATTAGTTCATTTACGCTCGAGAATTCGAATGACTGTGACATTGTATTTCTTCTATTTTGGGTCTATACAATACAATATGTAGATTAACCTATATCTTGCACACGACACGATTTTAGAAATCGGAGGTTTTCCGGTTACATACCGTTTCAACAATTAATGTTATGGATATGGTTTGAGTTACAATCAAAACTTCGAAGCTGAAATGATAAAAATGAATTATCACAGTCCCGTTTTTGTGGAATAAATGGGACGGTATTCACTGAGTCAACAGTTTATCAAGCTTATCATTTCTAAACTCATATAATTTAGTTCGCAGCTGCGCAATATATTGATTATTTATATTTATTGGAATAAACTTCAAAAGTCAAATGTGTCTGAAAGGCTGTGGTTATCGAATGAAAAAGTCGGTGAAGAGAATCGATCAAAGAAGATAGACCCTTCTGACATGTTGATCTAGAATAAGCGATCTAACGCAAAACGTAAACAATCGGTGAGACATCTGGGTTTTGTTTTTGAACTAAGAAAATGATAATGTAAGATAATGTAAGAAAAGCTCAAAAATAAATCACGTATATTTAACTTTCGGGCGTTCCGAGATAGTTAAAACATACAGGAATCATGCATTTTTAAGTTTTTTTTTTAATAGTGCTTCCGGATTTCATTTATTGATTCAGCCAACCTTCTATAAACTCACATTGTAAAATTTAAAACCATCATCACTTCAAACACATAGATTTCTACGTTGGATCGCCAATAATTAGTAAATATGACGAGTTTTTTGGTAAATGTTACCAATATATACACCGAGGTTTTTTTAAGCGGTTATTTTTGCGAGGTTTTTTTACGCGGATTTTCCAATTAATCCGGTTTTTTTACGCGGATTTTCCAATTATACTTATAGTCCCTCAGAGCATATTACAGTAATTAGTGCTTGTAGCGGAGCTTAGCGCTTATGAAGGAAATTAGTACCGCACCTTATCACAATTCTTACGTAGATTTTAGGTGTTGGTTTACGGGGAGCAGGTTTGGGCATAATCGCATCGAAATTCGTTCAACAACACTCATTCACAGATAAAACTCACCCTTCTATTCTCCGTTTATGCCTCACTTTATTTGAGACAGAAAACATTCTCTATCTACTATATAAACTATACTCTTCTCAACGCTCATTCTCGATTAGAACGGAAAAATCAGCCGGGTGCTACGATTGATGCAGAACTGTCAGTGGGATACCCAATTCATGTGAAAACAAAGGGAAAATGTCAGTGGGATACTCGATATGTTGGTTCCTGTCAGTTCAATAGGGGTTCTCTAAAGACGTCACCCGGCTGGGAAAAATACTGTCTCGATTTCACTCATCCAATGTCCTGGAAAAAAGGTAATGAAGATGTCGTCAGTCGTTGTGTTTATCTTTGATTGTCCACCGCATTCATTTGAAAATGTTATTTTCAGGAAGTAATTTATCAATTAAAAACTGACATTTTTTTTGAGTTCCCGCTGATTATTAGACTAATGTGATAGCGTGCAGTGAATATTAGTGAAATCACGTCGAAAAAGGCGGATAAAAGTGATATTTCCATGTGCCATTTTCTCTCCCCCACGTTCATAGAAACGAACGAAGTTTCATTATTTTAACGTTATGAAGTTGATGTTTTGAAGGTTCTCAGTGTCGGTGTGTATGTTGTGACAGAATAATCGCCAATTAATCAAAATTTCACCGAAAATGTTACTGCTTTCGAGAACTAAGCACACGACTGCTTTCTGGACCTTTTTACCACATAAATAATCCAAATAAGCTACTATACAATTGGCATCTGTTGAAAAACAAACAGTTGAATGATTTCATGAGAATTTTGGCTCAAATTATCATGCAACCGTGAGTACTTTCAACATTGTTTCGTTTCTTCCATATACATTCCATATCGAATGCAAATAATTACGACACGATATTTTGCTTGCCAATACAGATATACTTCGCCTACTGCTCCACCTCGATATATACCTCATTGCCACTCATCTATTCTCAGAAATTTTTGCATTCCCTCATTTGCCTCTCGGAATGACGTTAGATGGTGATAGAATCAAACTGGAAACTTTTGCTTGAGCCAGCGAGTGTCTCTGTAAAATCATTCGTTTTTCTCTCTCAAATAGCAATCATTGAGCCTCGATCGCGGCAGTAAAATATAGGTAGATAGTTGAAATCGAGTTGTTTCCTGTTACAATGACATTTTTTTGTTTCTAGTATGAAACGATCTAAGCCAACGCAAAAGACCATATTAACGCAAGTTATTGGTGAGCGGGAAGGTGGATTCATGTGCACTTGAATGCTGACAAGGAAAAGAGTACAAGGGAAAATAAAATCATACATACAAGCAGATTCAGTCTATTTTGACTCACTCGTTATTTTGTTTCGTGCGATCTTTCCAAAGGAGTATTCATTCATGGAATGTTTTGTTATGTTCACTCTCAGTCCCGATTGAAGATGGTCGGGGAGTGAAAAATGATTACTCGTGCAATCTCACGATTGCTTGCTGCATTCTTTTCGCCATGATTATTCCAAGCAGATACAAGAGTGATTTATAATTAGGTGTGGAGAAATGAGCGAATGAAATTTTCCATACTTGGTGATAATTAGAAACATGGACTTTTGGGGTTTCACATACAAACGATTTAAGTATGTGTGTTTGTTATGCATAGTATTGCATAACAGCGTTTGGTCGGTCGGTTAGTGCTATACGGGCAATTGCCGACGATGCCTTTCTTGTTGTTCAGAGAAACTTGATAGTGCAGGAATGCATCCAAGTAAAAGCTCAGAATTTTGTTCACACATTGTGAAACTACCCGAGTATCAGGTTAGAGAAATCGTTAAAAGTAGCGAAATTACTTGTCTCCAAGGTAATAAAAGTGTTCGGGGAATCTTTGTCGATAGTCAGGTAGCCTGAATTATATCGAAATTGAAAATCGGAAATCGTAGCGACAGCAACATGAATGGTAAGCGTTTTCAAGATGTGCTCTGACTTCAACTGGAAGGTGACAGACATTTTCGTTCGCTAACAAAATATCTTGGTTTGGCAGGTTATCGGTACTTGTGGATTGAAGAGCGACATTTTCATTTCGGTAGGGACCATTAATCTTGTTAACGAGCATCTGGTAAAATAACTGCTGGCTTTCCTGGAGCAATACAGTTCATCCGTGCTGTTTTGACTGGATTTGGAATCCTGCCAAACAAACAAACAAATGTCATAGAGTGGTATGTCGCCAACAATGTGCAAATTGTGGCCAAGAACACAAACCCGCTAAACATACCAGGAGCGGGCCATAGTCAAGTGAAACCTATAGAAGACCCAAAAAGCTTCATTCGGCGTTCAAATTCAATCTCATTTCCTGACAAAAGTCTGTAACCGAACATGAAGTCTCTATAGCTATAGTGAGAGATTAAAGGCTCTGTGGACATTTGATTGAGAACACTATTGGGTGTTTCAAAAATTGAAAAGCATCATTGATGTTTGCAACAATCGATACACCTCGAGAAGCATGGTTGGAAATAGGGATTTTGATTTTGATTAGGCACCCGCTGCGTATAGATATGGACGAGTTCCGTAAACCAATGTCTAAATGTGTCAACGATATCAGATAAATGGAGGCATCTAAAAACCACTGGTTCGAATTTGGTTATATATTTATATTAGTAGAATTAAAAAAATAAACTTACACTCCATTAGATGTACGAATCTACAGGTCGGGCGCGTGCACATCGATCTATTAAAATCTTGGCACACCGGGAGGGTGTCCAGTAACTGTAACGGGGGGACAAGAAAGACAAACTTTCGATTAGTTTAGCTTTAATTTGCACTCGAGCCGGTTGGATGAGAGAGAAATGGTGGTATAAAGAGGTAAGAATGATTTATCAAATAACGTAAACAATAACGAAACATAAAACGAGAAAAAATAAGGTATATGTTTTTTTTACTGATGGATGATTTCAATGAGTTGGTGAGTTGGTGGGAGGAGTGAGTAAAAGAAGAGAATTTTTTTTGAGTGAGTTTGGGGGAGTTTGGGTTATCATAGGATCATTGGGGGGACAAGGGGTTTGTAGAGTTGATATATCTTAGTCGGCAGTACGTTAAATCACTACTCTTAGTCGGGGGACGGTGCAGATGGGAAACAATAATCAATGGATGGCATTTGTTTGGCAATAGTAGATTCATTTGGTTGGGAAGTGTTCCACACTTTTGACGTTCGTTGACTTGCTTGAACGGCTCTACTATTGGTTATATCGATAGTGGGGAGTTCGACTGTTCAAATTGCTACAACGGTGGCTACAGCTCGTCTTATAATTAGTGTTATTTATGGTGGAAAAGTAGTTTACACTTTCAGCTCATTGCCTAGCTCTAGAATTTGTTTTATCTTTCTTCTGTGGTCTGACTGCTAACATCATATTTGTCCTATCAAAACGCTAAAACCTGATTGGTTTATCTCAACAACAGAGTCGGTTTGAAAGAAAAAAGAAAGACACTTGAAATGATAAAAAGCAGACATTTTTTAATTTTTTTTTTATTCCAAACAAAAAAGCACAGTTAGTAAGAGAAGCAATTTTTTTACTCATCTGAGAGAATAAATACTAAGCAGCAGGCAATTGTCATTCTCCAGCGGCAGCCCGTGTATTCTAAAACCTTCTCGATACCTATCTATAACAAAAAAGGAAAGCTGGTAAGGCGCATACTTCTGTCTGAGAGGAGATTATGGACCGAAAAGAAGGCAAACAAACAAGCAATGATGCTGCCACCAAGCAAAACAGAGCGGCCAGAATCATCGAAGATGCTAAACAACGGAAAATAAACTGTCGAAAGCTGCTGCTGCTGCAACGCTGGGCGGGTCCTTCAATTTTTTTAATTTTGAAAAAGCGCATTCTGGACTCAAATGCAGGGTGGGGGGGAAAGTAAAGCTAAATTATAAGGATAAAAAGCTAGTGTTTTTGGTAGGGATTTCAGGGGGTGTGAGTATGCAACGTAAAGCTAAGGTTCCTGTGGAAAGCAGCAAAATAGTAACAAAACATAAACTCTCGTACTGTTGAAGTGGAAAGAATAACATAAGCTGAAAACTTGTACCTGTCCATTCGCGTCGGTGTAGATAACGTAAGGAGCATTAAAGGGTATCGTAGATGATGCTGTAGTTTAAAAGGCGGGGGGTGGTTAGTTGAATTTGTAGTGGGCATATGTCACATTTTCATTTCGTTCGTTTTTATAGGATTCGACGTGCATTTTCATTACACCGAGGAGAACATGTAAACATACAGCGCGCGGGTTGTCAGTGATCAGAGATTCAGGGGTGTGTCGGAATGAGTAGAAATCATGGAGCAGGGGTTTGGAATATGGCATTGTATACCGTCAAATGGGTGGGTGAGGGAATGCAAATGAAATTAGTATGTGCTCGGTTGAAGTAGGCCATGAAATATTTAGTCAACATAAACAACATGCGGTGACGACGAGTAGTAGTAGTAGTAGTAGTAGTTCAGCCGGTTCGATAAGCCAAACAGTGAAACAGTGATAGTAACGGCGGTGGCAATAGGCGGTTGTGAAGTGAATCGGGACGCGGCCGCCGACATTTGTAGATTATTCGTTGTTGTGTTTGCCGAAAGGTTCGATTTTGTTCATCCGGTTGTTGCAGCAGGTTTGAATTGGTGAAGTTCAATGTTTTATTCAATCAAACAAAACGTAACCGAACGGAAATTAATATTTTATAATCCAGTGAAATGATCGTAAGCGTGAAAAAAGCAATGGGAAAAAAACAAATTTTAAAATCAGCATCATCTGTATAGAAGTCATACTAATAAAAACAGAAAGGGAGTGAGCAGAGACGTAAGTGGGAAGAGGCGTATAATCATAAATCACACATTATTCGTAACGATATTTCAATCTGCGGGGAAAGAAAAAAAGCTATAATCAAATAACTAAAGCACTGAAAACCAAACAGGAGCATCGGTAAGTATGTCAAATTAGTTCATCATACGAGCATCATTTTTCCGATTAACAAAATCTTAGGTATAAACAAGATTGAACCGTTCAATCCTTGACGAATGTCATGCCAACTCGACTGGCCATTGGCAGTAACATCTCAAACAGCAGTGGAACATTGTGGGTGTAATGACATTAGTCTTTAAGCAAAAATAGTCAACTTTTTGAAAAGGGCCAATGTTTTTTTCTTAATTCTTTACAAAAACCATATCTCAAAAACTATCATACTTACAAAATACTAGTCAAAAGATGAAATATAAGAAATTTTGAAGTTTTCATGATAACATACCAAAAAATTATTAAAAAAAGATAGCCTGAAAAAGAAATATTTTAAAAATTGAAATTGTTTTTTTTTCAAAAGTGTTTTTTTTAATTCTCAAAAAATGTATATGAAGAGCCCTTACAATTTCCAACAAGTCCTTCATACATGCGAATATGGGCACTTTAACAGGGAAAAAGGTGTAATAGCAACACCTTTTTCATGTTTATTTGAATAAATTATAATTAACCCTAATTTTGTTTCAAGTCAAGATATAGCAGTGAAACGTCGAGGGTATAAAGAAATTGGTCATTTAAGCAATATTTGTCAAAAGATTAAATGTAGGAAATCCTTCAAATTTCTTTTATGAAAAAATGACAATGGAAAAATATTATTTTAAGAATTGAAAATCATTTCACTAGAAAACGTATTTTTTTATTTCAAGGAACAATATATGGGTTCGACATAGAGAAATTCCACGTCAAATCTGCCGAAATCGGATTATTTTGACGCGATCCTTTCCATTCTTTAAACCTTCTGGCAACTACTCAAAATCATGATTTTCATTATCATATGACCAACTTTAAACACGAATGATTTTCTATAAGGGATGTATGCAGAAACATGCAGCTTTTTTTCATAAGTCATAGCTCGAAATCAAGATGTCTGATTAAAGTATTATGTACAGTTATTAGAACATTACTGAACTATTTAGAAATAAAATAACATTTTAAATACACATAATATACAAATACACAAACCCAAAAATTCTTACACAATAAATTAATTCAATGTTTAGAAGACCCACTCTCCAAAATTAAGATATGATTTTTCAATAATTTATTAAATTTCAATACTCTGTGAAATCATATCTACCCAAGAAAAGTAATATTAAAAAGGGAATCTATATGCGATTTTAGATGAAAAACTATGCATAACCTTTATCCTAGGACTATCCGTTCTAGAGATATAATCAATTATGTATAATGAAAATCATGTTCGTGAAATAATAGAGCTGAACATTGCGACTAAGGCTCCGACACTGTATCGAAAATCCACAAACATGATGTTCATTATTCTAAATTGATCATATCTCGAGAATGGTTAGTCCTATGATAAAACGTTATATATAGTTTTCTATGTATAATCGCATGTAGATTCGATTTTGAAATTGAAATGATATTGATATTGAATTTTATAAATTTTTGAAAATTCCTATCTCAATTCTGAAAAGTTCGACATCGCACCACTATAAGTAAACATTTGTCTGGAGGGTTTTCTAATAACAATATATCAAAATATTTTTAAGGGGAGGATCTCTTAGTATATAAAAGTTTTTAACATTGAATTCAATCTCTGAGTAATAATTTTAAACGGTGTATTCATAATGGCATTTTCCTGAATAGTTCATAATTTCCCCAACAACCTTGCTTCTCTATTTTAATCAGATATCTTGATTCAGAGTTATAAAACATCATTCTTAATTAAAATTGGTCATCCGATAGTAAAAATAATGATTTTGGGTAGTGGCCAGCATATGTACAAGATTTTGAAAAAATCGGAGATGATCGGGTCAACAATCGGCTGATGGTAATTGTATGGTTTATTCAGATATATTTTTTCAGATAAAAAAAGATTTTTGACAAAAAATGAATTTTGATTTTTAATTTTTTTTTCAATGAAATTCAGAAAATAAAGTTCGATATTGTTTCAATGATAACATAAATAATTACCTATATTTTGTTCTTTAACCAACATTTTGTAGGTCTTAAAGCTTTAAAGTGAGAATTTTTTAGTAATTTTAAGTTTTTTCCAACTCAAAACTCTAAGACCTACAAAATGTTGCTTGAAGAAAATTACATGAATAGCCCATACAGTTACCAACAAGTCATCCATACATATGAAGAAGGGTACTGTTATAGGGAGAGAGTTTTTCTAACTACGACTTTTTCATGTTTGTTTTTCTTTTGAAACATTACTATTAATGTTGAACTCGTAGCACTTTAATGTGTAAACTATCATGATTGGCATATTCTGCAATTTTTTTTTTCTATTTGGAAACACTTCAAGAATTTGTCAATCGCGATAATTTACACAGCAAAAAGTTACGAGTAAAACATTATTTTCCAGGAGTTGATCATATTTATATTTTGTAAAAAAGGAAAGATAAAAAGTTGACGCCTTCGACGAATTGTAACAAGAGCTAAAACGTTGTCCAATACACTACAGTGAGGGAAATTCGTTTAAACGCAAGCTAATGTTTGTTCGAAGTCCTCAAGCAAGCGATCATAAATCCGTCTTCGCAACTCTATTTGACTGGTGCTCGGATATATAGTTTAGACCTACAATCATTTAAATTGTATGTAAACTGCGTATGCCTTTAATAGGAGGAAAAATTCCGTTTTGAGGAAGGAAATTCGTTTAAACACACACACACACAGTTGAATGTAAGCGACTTGCGCACCTATGACACCGAAACCTTGGCCATCTGGCATTTCAGTTTTGTTGTTGTGTTAGCAACGCAAAACATTTGTTGGTGTTGGCAATTTATTGATCTGGGGTGAAAAATGCAGTAGAAAGATATTTGCGTGAATCAGAGCAAAAAGTTGTTTGTGAACTGAAGAAAACTGGCCTGAGTACCCGGGAAATAGGAAGGAGAATAAAGAGAACCGATACATTGATTTGAAATGTGCTGAAGAAAGGTGGAGAAAATATAGCGTTAAGTAGAAAACTAAGAGAAATACCAAAATAAGTAATCGTGACAGGAATCGAGTCCTGGAGCTGTCCGGAACTGCAATGTTCAATACATCAAAATTTAGGAAGGAACTTGGACTCTCGATTACCAATAAGCGCATTGCACAGATATTGAGGGGATCTGGTTACTTCCGGTTAGGCCGGATCTAGGCGGGATCTGGTAAAATTCGGTAGTTAGGCCGAGCAACCGAATTTTACTCCAGCACATATTCAGGCTCGTCTGAATTTCGCCAAAAAGCATATGGCATAGCGAAATGAATGGGGTAACGTTGTATTTTCGGAAAAAATAGAGGTTCAATCTAGATGGTCCTGGTTGTTGTGCATACTACTGGCATGATTTGATGAAAGAACCCGAGGAATAGCTGATCCGAAACTTTGGAGGCGAAACACTCATGATTTGAGGTGGTTTTTCAAGTCATGTAAAAACTCCTCTTGCTACAATTTGAACTAGGATGAACTCAGAAAAGTACGTGGAATTAGTAGAAGACGTTCTGGTATCATTTTACGAGGATTTTATGTCTGAAGACTTCACTTTTTAGCAAGACAATGCAGCCATCCATGTCAGTAAGAGAAGTATGCAGTGGTTTTCGGAGTGAGACATCAAGATGTTGGACTGGCCTGCACGTAGTCCCGACCTAAATCCAATTGAGAACCTTTGGGGAATTTTTGCACGACGTGTGTGCGGTACTGGAAGGCAGTACGGAACAGTTCGGAAACTAGAAACTGCTGTGAGATAATTCTGGAGGTCTATCGACGCTGCAACGCTTGAAAGTCTCGTTAATTCCATGCCGAGCAGAATTTTTGTAACTATTCGCAAGAACGGAAAGTAAACTTAATATTGGCTATTTTTTCCTTAAAATGTTAACTAAATCATTGTTTTTTTATTAATAAAAACATAAGTGTGTTTAAACGAATTTCCACTCTCAAAACCTACTTTTATTTCTTATTCAATCAAATAAGAACTTACAGTTGGAAGCAATACTGTAGTAAACTATGATTTAGAGGGGCCAATATTTGCAATTGCTGTAGATCGATTATTATTTGTGGACTTACTAAAGCACTGAAATAAGGCATTGCGTTGAAACGAATTTTCCACACTGTATATCGCTATCATGACTTTAAACAACATTTGGGCAATTTCCAACATTTCACCTTTGACCTTTATTATGACCAATGACCAATTATTGACCAATGTCTTTACACCTCAATGTTAACTGCTTCCTGAGATAGGGCTGCCAATTCCTAAGACAAGTTGTCATGAAATTCGATCGTTGTTGGAAATATACTCATAGAATGAAACTCACTATGACATATACCCGTGTGCTCGGATACCAATTTCTAAATCAAGTAAGATACTAAGATTCGCAAAAAAAAGGGAGGGTTATCAATCCAAACGTTAGTCATCTCAATCAGCACCGCTTGAGACTTGCATTACGTGTGTACACTAAAAAGGGACGAAGGGGCGGCGCTTATACTGCTCTATCGGCTGCTTTTTGTTTACTTAAAAACACCAAAATATCACATATGAACTGAAAGTCTAATACTGCGCTCTGAAAGGTGTGGTTGGTACGTACATATGTATACTCTAACTAGATTCTAATACTTCGATTGTATAAGCCACAGTCAATATGAAGCGCTTTTAACAGATATGTAGAGAAAGAGAGAGATAACTGGTGGGGCGGGGTTGGAGAACTGGTGGAAACGTTTTCGTAGTCGTTATCGGAATGGCATATGATTGTGGGTGAACCGCAAATGAGAATCAGATAGATTTAGGAAGGTGAATTTGTTCAGGGTACCGAAATGAACTTTCACAGTCCATCTGGAGTAGGGAGGATTCAGAGCATTAACTAATTATGGTTTTTTGGGGGAAGTATGCGGGGTTGAACTGAGGGTTCGAAAGATTGTATGTGCGAATGGAGCTAATGTTCAGTTCAAGGAAAGTCGGGATGTGCAGAAATATTTACTGAGTGCTTTGGATGGCGGAAGGTGTGACAGAGGGCATAGCGATAAGAAATGTGCTGAAAAAAGATAATTGTTTTTTTAAATGATAAATATAAATATATATTAAAGCGATTGATATTCAAATGATCTACAAGCATTCAAACCAAGACTGTGTGGGTGTCATTTGCTGGTATGTGTTGGCTTTGCTCTACAACCATGATATTTGCTGTTGATGAGTGTGATTTGACAATTGAATTGGTGGATTTGAACTGTTGTACGCGGAAATTGGCGTGTATTCTAACAAAATAAAGGCAACTGTTAAATGGTTAGCGTTTTAGCGGTTTGTGTATAGTGTGTCTGTAAATAAAACGCAGAGAAAAAAAACAAAATTTAATGAAATACCACTACAAAATTAAAGTTTAGCTAACATGTACGGGTTAAACAAAGCGCGGAATGTTTGTGAGCTCGACCGGGTTCGGTCAAACTTCCCAAACTTCCCATCTGAAAAAACAAAAAATGCAAATAATGGACTGTGAGTGTTGTTAGTGTTGAATGTGACCTAAAGAATGAACTTAAAAATACAAGCGAATAGCAGTGCAAACTCTTACCTCCTATGCTCGCAACATCAGCCGAAGCGTTTTTTATATATAGAAATACGTTTATGGGTTGGCGTTGATTTTGAATTAGATACATACTCAAATCAATAAGTAACAAAACAAGTTGATGTACTTTCCACACACTGGTCAACCGATTACAGATATTTAATAGACTATATGTATATGAAACGTGATAAAATATATATGTATGCGAAACAGTAGAAAATACGTGGCTATAGCCTAGGGGAAAGATGGCTGTTCCTAGAGAGAAGATGAGGGCAGGTTTTTGTTGGTCCGAACGAGGAAACACATCCCACTTTTTCCCCCTCAAAGAACAACAGAACAACAGTGTGAAAAACGATAAACTTACAGAGCTACCGACCATTCCTATCCACCTTAATCATTTGCTAGTTTAGGAACAAACAGAACATAATGGTGAGACATACTCAGACATGCTTCAAGTGATATGGTCAATTATTTTACTCTAATATTGTGTATCTCCTTACAGGGCTAAGTTAGTTGATTCAACTCTGATTTTTTTACTCCCAAACCAAGGCTAATGAAATCATGCGGCTAAACTGTGTTTTCTAACAATACGTACAGAATCGAAACATTTGCTTGTCAAAACTTTTCATCTAACCGTCTGTCGAATGCGATATACTTAATACGTTTTGAACATTAAATATTTTTAAACCGTGAATAACATTCAAATTAATATTTCACCTTTTTCTTGGTGATTCTTCTATCTGCCGAAATAGGTTATTCCTTTACCTTCCAAGAATTTTTGACGTTGGCTTAAGTCTTTCGGGGTTTAAATTGAAAAACGAAAAATCTGCGGCCTCGCAAAACTTGCCCAATTTCAAGCGCTTATTGTACAGACATCTTTCAATCTATTATATAGATTATAAAATTCACTATCGAACAATTGAAGAATGTTAAGGATTATCTGCACGAAAATTCCGCGTTCTGATTGGTAGAGCACAAGCAATCTGCAATCTTTCAGTTACTCATTCAATGCGAATGCGAGTCTGTGCGAATTATGCATTTGTTTTGATTTTTTCCTGTGCTAAATTCCACTTTTTGATTGGTCAAACTTGCGCTACCTCCCGTCAGTTGTTAGCGCAGGGGTTTTCAAATGGTGCTCCGCGGGAAATTTGTGATCCGTGAAGTTAAAGCAAATGCTCCCACTTGAAAACCCATCTTGGAAAAAATATTCATTAATTCTATTTCACAGGGCATATAGTGCTTTACTTCGTTAAGGACCGTTGCTATGTTAAAAAGCCACACAATTTGGAGGAACTTAGAGAAGAAATAACTCGGATTTTCAACAGCATCGAAGTCGTAATGTTAGAGTTGTGCATGTTCATCGTTCAAAACGCGTTATCGATAAAAGGGGTGGTCAGATCGAAAATGTCCTAAAATAAGCTTTATTTTCGTTTTTTTTTTAAATAAAAATGGGTTTACTTTTGTAGAAGTTATTAAAATTTGTTGCGTGAACGTTAAATCTGAAAGGCTCTGTACTGAGGATGATTCCAAAATTGGATTCCGTCATTCTTCGAATCCGATGAGCTGACACAATTCCCCGGAGATGTTGAGTAATGGATGGTAAGGATTGAATACTGAAATTTCAAAATGGTCGCCAGGAAGGGAAACACATTTGAAGTGTTGACTCTTTCGGCTATAATATTGAGTCTCACTCGTGGTTCTCTTGCATATCAGGCTCAGCAGAGTAGTGGAATCACTTGATTCGTGACCGAATTAAATCATACGCTAAGGGGTTAATCGATGAGGATCTGTGCCAAATGCAAGGAAAGCACTTCACACACAAGGAACTCGGGGTCCTTATGCTTTGGAGCCAAGGAACGTTGAGCGTCATTTTATCGTTTAACGTATGTATTGAAAAATAGTTCCATTAAATTGTCTTCTGTGTTTTTTTTTCATCGCATTCTAAAATTAGTCCATTTTATTATGCATACTTTATGAACGATTGTTACCTTTGTGTAGGTAAGTTTTTCTTTGTCTCATCGTGATAGGTTGGGAAAAATTGAAGCGGCAACCCGAAGGAAAGAAAGTCATGAGGACTGCCTCTTCTACGTCGTCAGCTTGGTCAAATTCTTATGTTGCAGGTGAAACCAGGTCGATGTTAGTTGTTATGAGCTGTTAAAACCGCATGGAATCTTTACTGTGGAATAGTATCTAATTCAATTGATGCTATTGAGTCGAGAACCGCGCGAAATACTGCTACAATCTGAACATCGGCACGAGAAAGTGATTCTACAGTATGACAACGCTCGGCCACATTTTGCCAAATCCGTTGAAATTTACTTTGGAACCAAAAATGGAAAGTGCTATCCCATACACGTTTATTTCCAGATATTGCGCCGTCCGATTTTCACTTGTTCCGTTAGATGGTACATGGTTTGGCTGATCATCAGTTCCGCCCGTATGAAGACGTCAAAGTGTTTTCAATGCGATAAAATTTCTCATTGCTTACGTATGAGAGAACATAATACCACGCATTCCTGTCGACGGCTGATACAAATTAACGAGTCTTAGTTATGGAGTTTAGAATTTCAGCTTTCAACTCTTTTTGGTATGTGCGCTTGTTTTGTATTTGCGATTTGAGATTGATATTTGAACAACGCCTGCAGATTGTGAAAACTTTCAACGAAAGTCGCAGTCTTTACTAGATGAGCGGAGATATAATCAGTTCGATATCTTCTTGCGAATTTCAGTTTATGGTAAAATGGATAAAACGGAAAATGGAAACGACCGCATTTGGAGTGGGAAGAAATCTCGTGCCATCAAAAAGCCCTTTGTATTCATAAAAAGTCCCAGTTTGGTGCGCTTTATGGTCTGGTGGAATCATTGTTCCGTTTTCCTCCCGTTTTTTACACCGGTCAAAAAGAAACAGGTAATAGGGGCTGCTACATGATAATCAGCGAGTTGTTTGTATCACAATTAAGTTCCTCTAATGTGTGTGCTGTGGTTTCAACAAAATGGTGCAACATGCCACAATCGTTTCATTGATTTTGCATAGTGGATCCGTGGATTAGCATACAACATCATGTGACTTTATGTAGTTGAACTACTTTTTGTGGTCTCTGGTCAAATCCTGTGACGCGTTGGAATTCAACCTTTGCCGCGCTGTCGCTGATATTCATTTATTGTTGCAAAGAGGGATCGACTTTCTCCAAGCCATAGGCCGGAAATCATATTCAATCAAAAATGGATACGAATTATCTTTCGAATTGGACGGAATTCATGACGATTGACATCATTCATTCGTGTTTTAGTTCAAAACAAAAAAGAAAAAGAAAAAAAAAACTTAATTATTGTTTGTAATTGTTTTTCATAGCTCACATGGTTTCGGAACTAAGGTCACCATATTTTTTTATATTTTTTCTTAAAAGCTGAGGTTTTTTACATAACATATCCGAATATTCGTTATCAAATGAATTTGCAAAGTAAACATGTTTTCAGTTTTCGTTCAATATTCTTATGCGACTGGCCAACATCTATGCGATTAAAATCCAATTTTTATGTACATATGGTATTTCATGTGGCTTCAAATTGGTATATCGATCATCTGAATCGGCCCGGTAGTTTGGAAGTTATGAATTTAAAAAAAAGTCATTTTTGGAAAAAAGGGGGAATATGATTTTTCGGACCATCGGTCAATTTAAAAAAATCTAAACTCAATAACACAAAATAACACATCTCTGAATTTTGGATACGTTATCTAAAAAAATCTAAGCTTTCAAGAAAAAATATAAAAAAATGTAGCGTCCTTGGTCCCGAGACAATGTAAACTATAAAAAGATTACATTCAATAATTACAAGACCAAAACCCAAAATTTCTGCAAGTATATTTAAAAAAAAAGGAATTTTTGGAAAAAAATGAGAAAAAAATTATCTTTCGGACTACCTTAAAATGGAAATGGTCACCTATTTAATTTCATGTGTAGATAATTTCGAATAGGTACAGTAGTTCAAAAGTTATGAATTCAAAAAAAAAAAGTCATTTTTGAAAAAAATGGGAAAAATTGATTTTTTTGAGCAACCCTAAAATGGAAATGATCACCCTAATGATAAAAAATACGGGTCTAATGTTTTGCGACAAAGAACAAAACTACCACGTTTCACGAAAATCATGGAATGGCTGTATATAAACATTTCCATCGCACTTCTAGGTGGATTGACATTATTTTCGTAACTCAAATAATCATTCAAGACACTTACATGTCGTTGAAATATCTTGAAATTATTGAGAAATTGATTTTAAACACAATTCCTAATAGAAAGTAATATTTATTACTTTGACCCATTGTCACCTCGTTTAAGAGAAATTGGGTCAATTTTCATTTTATCGTAGTTCAGTGAAAAATTAATATTAATCAACGATTTCTTGAACACTTACGAGTGTTCATCAATAGAGAACATATCTACGTACTCAGAATTGTGTTTGACTCTGATTTACGATAGTAATTCAACAAAAAGTTCGAAAACTACCTTTTTTTGACCCAGTTTCACCCCCATCGACGGTACTTCGTGCGATCCTACTGCAGTTTTTAATCGCAAATCGCAAAATGAAGCTTCCGGATGGATAGTTAAGAATCATCCAACGTGATCATTGGCTACAGACAATCGCAAATGCTGAACTTATTTGCATCAGTATTGACTCCAAACACTAAACAATGCGTGAGCCCCACGCGAGTCCTAGCTTTATGCTGCCTACGCTCTATTTGTGTTGGTTGAGATAAGGTTGTCAAGGCCCCGGTGAACTCATTTTGCGGTTTACATGTTGTGCAAAATATAATGGATCATTCCTTTTTAATATTTTAATATTTTTTCCCAATTAATAATCACTCGCATTCGACATTCAAGCTGCAATGCAGTGTATATTGTGCATTACGTAAAGAGCTAAGGAGAAAACTGACAACATTTTAGATTTCCCACAGTATTTGGTGGGTGTCTCGGCTGATTGTAACTTTTGTTATGACAATAGATTCGAATTCCAATATGTATAGGATAACAAAAGATATAACGTTGAAATTCACGATCTGTGCGTATCGAATCTAGAAAATAAAAATAATTAAAAATATGAAGAAATCGAGTGTAGCCATAATAAACATTACAGCATTTCTCCGTCAATAACATTTTGATGATGAGGTTATATATCCTTTATAAATATAACTCTACGTGATGTAAGATCATAACATATTCGTATGTTTTGAATTCGAATTTTGGTTTTTTTAAGAGTTCCAGAAAAAAAACCAGAAGAAAATCATCTGAATTCCACGAAAATAATCTTCAAGCTAAAAATACTATCAATGTGTCATGCAATACGTTAGTATTGAAATGAAAATTTGGATACAATCCAGAATTTTCGCAACTTCCTATCATGGAGCTAAAACCTTTCACCAGCCGTCTCCATGTTAAATAACGCATGTTTACAAGTTACTGCAGCTCCGAGCAATCTAATGTATCGATGGTCAAATTTTGGAAGCTGCCCATCCCATCTTCATGGACGAAACCTTCATTATTCCCAACGGTGTCCGCGTTGGAATATCGATTCAAAGAACATAATAATTTGAGCGAATATTGTAAAGCTGAGCTCTCTGATACATATTTTTTCTTGATCGACCAGCCCGTTTTAACCCTTTCCCGTACAACATCGTGGTGTACTTGCATACCATAGGGCGCTAGAACGCTCAGCAGAGTAGTGAAATCTCATGATGTGTGACGTATTAAATAATACGGGAAGGGGTTAATTTGCCCAGTGGATATTGTTCACTGGAAAACAGTTGTTGTTCTTATTTATTGCTTTTGATCAATAGTTATTTTGTGATGGGCAATGTCAAGTCATAGCCTGTTTGTGATATACACACGTGTTACGCTTTTTGGGTATAGATGTTCGCGAGAACTGTCGAATATACGTTATACCGTTGACTGACCCAAAAAGCCGTATGATTTTTGTACAATTAAAAGTGTTTAATTCGACATTGCCCGATGAAACACCGTGAGAAGCGTTTGATTTTTTTCATATCACCGAACTTTTGCAAAACCTAACAAGCCATCAAGCAAATTTGGGATTTCGTTTGTTCTTTTCTTACAAGCAAATGATCTGTACAGTTCAGTGACGCATTTCCCTTAATTCCTCAACCTATGCAGTCTAAATTGGTGGCATGATGCGGGTTAATAGTGATAAAATACAAAATTTTATACATTTCGATTTCCTGCCGCTCCTAACACTAAGGTGACGTCTATCTGCCTAAGAACGAAAGCTATCGGAAAATTAGCATTGACCAATGGGATGTACGCGTTAGCATCAACGATCCTTTATTAACATTGAACACAATATGTCTGAGTATACGGAGAACACAACCGAAAAAATGTGCAAAGAATAAGGTTGGATGGAGATCGAAAATGGCGTAGCCAGAGTTCTGATACAAACGAAAACAATAAAATGAAAAGGAAGATATGTAGAAAGACAGCAGCATATTTATATACGGGAATTGAAATATATATATTTACAAGCCACACTTTCTTCCGAATACGACACTTGCGTTACGAAACCAAACTAAATATCAAATAATGTCGGCGATTTGTGTTTTCATTGAAATGTAAACCATTACTTTTATTACATGCATTTTTCTTTTTAGTAATATAAACTAATAGTATAGTAGTAAGTTTAATAGTATATATCAATAATATAATAATAGTTTATAGTTTGTTTTACAATGTTCTTAGTTTCTTGCTTTCAAATATATACTTTGCTTTCAAATATTTAGTATTAATTTTTTGAAATACAAATACTGTCTACGTCATCTAATATATATATTTTTAATATTACTTTTATTTTCCTCCTCGGACATCCCACGTTATCACCTAAAATAATTTCATACTCCTTATTGTTTGTGCTCCCAAAGAAACAACAATTCACTCCTGTCACAATTCCTATGGACTGTATTCTGTGTTATGACGACAACGCATGTTTTTACTAATTCGAGAACACCACAATACTGCACCGTAAACCTAAGAAACGTAAAACTTTCCAGACATCTATTTGTAAACAATAACCATTTATCCATCTATCTCTTTCTCTGTTGCTACTTTGTCATACGTGCGAACCTACTTATCAATTTCACAGAGAACTGAATATCAATGAAATATGCATCCGAATCACTGTGAAAGTTTCAGTTCAATCTTCTGACAGCATTTCGTGTGTTTCATCCTTATCGAAAGTTTGGATTATTTAGGCACTTCTTAAAATCATAAAATTGTGTAAACTTCGCTCTCGTTTAGCTCTTGTTTTTTTTCCTCTTCAAATATTCTGTTTTACAAACAAAACGAAAAATTCTCGCACTCGGCAAGTGAGATTGATGTTTGAGAGAAATGATTTAGACAACAGACGAATCGTGGCTAGTCGACGGGCGGTGAGTTACGCGGTTAGCCTCAAGTTAAGTTAAGATGTGATTATTACACTGATATGGGGTTTTCATCCCGGAGCGACACCTACTACTTTGTTTGTTACGCTAATGGGTGTAGTAACTTTGAACCCTAACATTAACCTGCGCTTGTATTCTATTCCGATGTTGCACACACTGTGAAGTAGTAATGGGTTTTTGTTTGAGATTTTGAGAATGATCGCGACATGACATTTCATGCATCACCAGAAGATGTAACACAACATACCGAATATTTAGATACGTTTAAGTTAAGTTACTGAATTGAACTTTTGACGTAGGATTAAACCTTTCGGAAACATATTGAGAGCACAAATTGAAAAAAAACAAATATCGATAGCTTCACGAAAATTGTCCAATTTTGAACGCTTATTGGTCCGATATTTATTGGTGGATTTATGTAACTTTTGCACCAATCGATTTGGACGTTCCCTAACAATCTATTTCAATATAGATAATTATGAAATTTTCAATATAGTTTGTTTAAATTAGATTGAAATGAGAGATACAAATTTTCATACATTTGTGTAAATTGCAAGTCAATTCCATGTGGCTGATAGAGACTGCGGTGTTCTTGTTCATAGATATTAAAAATCAGCATCCAACAAATATTGTAACGTAATCTTCCGTCAACTATGCGGTCATGTCTCGGACACATTCCTTCAACTGTTTTTATTCTTTGGTAATTTCAATTCCACAAACTGTATCGGGAGAATTTTAACTTTAAAAGATTAAATTTTTCTCTCTAGTATTTCATAGAAGAGTCGCGCAGTTCGATGCTTTTTCTGCACCATTTATGCTGTTAGAGAATGTAACTAGAAACACTCGTTTTCTAGTTTCGATAATTTCAAAGAAACCATGGCTTTTCAATAAACCACGACTTTTTAATAAACCACGGCTCTTCACAAATAGCCGCATCTGTCAAATACACCTCAGTTCTTGAATTAGTCGTTACTGCAAAATAAACCACGACTCGCAAAGAAGCCACGACTTTTCGATCAACCGCGGCTTTTAACAATTAATCCGAGGCTCCCAAATAAACCCCGGCTCTCGGATAAGCCTTTTTTTATCAATCCGCGTTGACGGCATTTAGCTTCGTATCACGAAATTGGAGAGTAGGCATGACAATATGGGTTTGCAGAAGAAATGAACACACTTTTAAGATAAAAATTATGAATGAAAATTGTTTTTCCCAAATTAATTTGTTAGTCTATGTAAATGAAAATCACTTTTGATTGCAAGTAGTGAAAAATATCATACTTTTGTCTAAAGATTATTTTATATTACAATGGTAAGTTTTGGTTAGAATATCTGAAAATTCATAGAAAATAGTTTAAATTGGGGTCAGAACAATGTACTTTCCGTAGGTAAATAACGTCAAGAAAAAAAAATTCATACAAATTTTAGCAATTTAAAACTGCTTTAGGGCCGACTAATCTGGTAGAGAATAGTTTGCCTCATACAAACTAATGTCGTATCTAGATGTCGACACCATTTCGCCGTCAACGCGAATATGAGGAGTCGGACCAGTCATGAAATTCGCATCGTCACAAAAATTACTGAATCAAAAGCGATGAACTCACAAATAGGGAGTGTATCGAAAAGTAGTCTTAAGTGCGATTCACATACAACATCCACGTCACGTTACGTCAGTTATTCTACCATGCAATTCTTATGAAAACATTCACATCCATCGGCAACGTAACCACCCGTCAGCATACGTTCACCGGAAACGACCGGCAGGATTTGTAGAAAAGAATAATTGACGGAGAGGGATGGTTGGTTGGGTTTTTGTCTGGGTTTGTGTCTCGGCTTTTGTTTTGATTTCGGTTGTATTTTTTATGCATACATTTGCAACATATCTCATAAATCATTCGCGATTAGCTGAGAAAAATAGTGTATATATTTTTATTGTTGAATAAGAGTCGGGACTACGGGTTTCAAGCATTTCAATAATATAATTCAATGATTTTCATTGATTTTTTTCTAAACTTAGAACTGGTTCTAGGCATGCTGATTCGAAAGAGGACATTGCAATTTAAAATTGTTGTAGGTGGCGACACCATGAATAACATTAAGTAAATCATTCGACGTGATTTGACGTGACGGTGCTGGTGTAAGCATTGACTGTATGTGTGAATTGGTTGAGACGTTGACGGAACGTAGACGTTCTTTTCCGTAACGTTCTATGTGAATCGCACATTAAACATTTAACACGTTATTACACACAAACGGGTGAACTTGTTTTGTCGTGTAATCAGAGCACGCTTTGTTTACATGTCAAAAATCGTAATACAAGTCATTTAGTCGCGATCATAAAGTTGTTTTCGAAATGTCGCGGATTGATTTGGAAACTAAAAAGAAAATTCTGCACAATTGGCGCACCGAAAACGGTGATATATACCACAAAATAGCAAAAAAAAACAAAGTTTGTCCAGAAAGTGTTAAACGAATCGTCGCAAAGTTTGGTAATGAGTGTTCTTTGGAGAATCTCAGCAGAAGTGGGCGAAAACTCGGACCAAGTAATCTCGAATTGGACTGAAAAGTTGTAATATATTCAGAAGAACAGATCTGCATCTATTCGTGATTTGGCCAAGAAGTACGAAACCAGTGTTGGGTTGAATCAACGGATTAAACAGAGACATGGTCTAAACACCTATAAAAAGCAAAAAGTGGCCAAACAAACACCGGAGCAACAAGATCGAGCTAAAACATGAGCTCGAAAGCTATATGAGCGTATTTTGAACAATCCCAACCAGTGAGTTCTCATGGATGACGAAACATACGTCAAAGAAGATTCCGGAACGCTACCGGGAACTCAATTTTATACCAAATCGATTGGATTGGAGAGAGTGTACCATTTGCGGATACGACTCTTGCGATGGAAAAAATCGGCCAAAAAGTGCTCGTTTGGCAAACCCACGAGTGGCATGCGATCGTCAAATATTTTCACAAAAGGGACTATAAATGTTCAAATTTACGAGGAAGAATGTTTGAAGAAGAGATTGCTTCAACTTTATAGAAAGCACTCCTCTATTCTGGCCGGATTTGACATCGGTACATTATGCCAAATCCACTCTATAATGGTTTTCGGAAAACAACATCATGTTTGTCGAAAAAGACCTCAACCCACCTAACTGTCCCCAGCTGAGGTCAATTGAACGTTACTGGGCAATTGTCAAGACCAAGTTCAAGAAGGAAGGTACAGTGTCTAAAAATATGGCAGAGTTCAAGAAGAATTGGTCCGCAGCGTCCAGAAAGTGCACAAAGACTACTGTGCACAGTTTGGTAAGTGGAGTTAAATCTAAGGTTCGATAATTTTTTAGAAATCAACAATAAGCTTGATTTTTTCATTTCAGTGTTATGTAAACTTAACATACTTTAATGAAATTCACTTTTGTAAACACTTCCTGAAGGTTTTCAGTCCTATTTTGATGTTTGGAAGTTTAAGATTACTTTTCGATACAGTCCTTAATAGCGAGGAACAAAACCTCTGGAAACGAGATCGTGTCATCCAGGCAAGCTGCAGAAAGTAAAGCTTTCGTGAGTTCTGGAACCAAAAACAAATCTTAATAAGCAGTACCAGCAGAAGAGGTTGTTTTCCGGAGCAGCGATGCCAATTGTCTTAGTGGCCCAAATTACCCGCAGACTATGTGGGATTGTGTATATCCAGTTAAATATTTTAATTCAATGCAATCTATCGATGATTTGGAGGGTTTGATATCAGATAAACGTGAAATGATCATAATTGCTAGAGCTTATCTCCATATCCAACGAACGAATGTGCAAAATTTTCAAGCACTGTTCGTCATTTTGAGAACTGAAGATCAAACATAGCATTCAAAATGGAGAAATGTTCACTTCTACAAAATTAAGGAGGTTCCGAGTTTTTGAAATGAACACTCAATGTATCAAATTTAGGTTGACCAAATTTTGATCGTTTCACCCTCTAGTATTTTCGGTTAATTTAGTGTTTTCTTTCTTTGTTGTTCTTGGTATATAATTAACATCGGTATACGGGTTTACTTTTCACAGTGCGAACATCATAGTTCGTCATTGAACTCTATCACTAGCATCTAGTTGATCCTTTCCTATTGTCTGTCTGGTTCCTCGCATGAAGTCTAGTCCAAAAATTTATACAGTTCCTGTTCGAAATTTTTCGATGATCGGTGAACGTAATCCGAACACACTTACGCCGAGATCCGGGGGATCAGGATCGAGCTCGTAATCCTATCACTGCTAGCCTAGCCTGGGCGTGATGACCAGTGTCAAGACACCGGGAACCGGGTCTGTTCGATTTCATGACGCTGAATTTTGTTTCGATTTTTTTTGTTTGACTAACTTACGATGGAAAATGTGTACACAGATATACATATATGTTCTGAGATGTAGAATTAGGCGCGAAATGGGGGGCGAAAGCTTGAGATGTGTAGGAGTTTTTCTATTGCTAGAGTTTTGTTTGTTTTTGTCAAAGGAAAACGGATATAGAAGTGGCGATTTAGGTTTCAAGCAGCAGGTTGTTCGGTATAGTGAACAAATAAAAAGAAGAACTAGCAGTGGGTGTTTGAGTTAGCAATAGAATTACTTATTGCTGCTCGGTTTCTGTGTTAGTTTTCATTCATGAACTGTGCTGGGGAAAGTTGTTATGAGCGTGTAATAAGTAAACTGATCAAGTGAGGCAATGGAAACAATCAAGATTTTGTTCTGTCATTTATTGTTTGATTCATTCGTTTCGGGTTGTCTGTGAATGGACCTTAAGGATACGCAATAGAGTGAAGCGATCATAATTCTATACATAAACAGCAATTTATCTAATGAAAAAATCCCATTTACTTAACAAACAAAGCAGTTTTATTTGAGTTCGCTTTTTATTCTGACCAATAACCAGGTGTTTGATAAGGTTTAAATTTGGTGTGTCGTGAAAGCTCATTCCGTTTTTTTTTTGTTGCGATACAAGTGTTGATTACTCCGGATAGAAATATTAACGAAAGAAGCTATATAAAAATTGCTTGGCTAGAATTTACTGTGAAGCGGCCTACCACAAACTGGCGAACAGCATAATATATGTATATATATATATGTATATTTTTTTTTTATGAATATAACTTAACTTGAGAGCTTCATATTGACAAATATGGGATGATGGTGGTTAGTATACGTATCGAGTATGGTGATTTGAAGCTATTCCAGCTTAGATGTGAATAGGAAACAAACACCGCGATTGATTTGGGTCTTGAAATTTGTTTCTTCTATTTCCTCGGTAGGGTTAACACTAACTGTAGGAAAGAAAAGCGGGGAAAAAAGAGCAATTGGAGGAAGATGGGGGAGGGAAAGCAATTTGCAGTTGAAACATATATCGATTGATTTACTGTTAGCGGAAAACAAACAAATGTTGGGACTTGCGTTTGCACAGTTTGGTTGGTGCTGATCATGGCGAGAGGGGACAGGATTGTGTGGGGGGGGGGGGTATGCAAGTATGGGAGCGAGGAAGTTTTACAGGCGAAAATAATCTACACTGTCAATATCAGGCGAATATATTTAAGCAAAACTAAAAATAAAATTACACAACTAAGGTATACTGTAGAAACACTTCCAGACTCAACTTATACACTTTCAATTATGGTTCAATCCGCCAGCAAACAAAAACTAATAGTATGCGATGATACTTGTTAACTACATATTTAATTTCAATCACAAATACAACGAAAGTTGGAAAAAACAATTTCCGATAGTAACAAAAAATCCAACAAACAGAACGATTTAATACAAAGATTTCGCAAGAAGTAGCACAATCAAAACTAAAATTAAACCAAAAAGGCAACGAGTCTAACAAACTAGATAAATTTCTTCAGCACTTTCACTGTTACTTTCATTGTATTTTCACGTTGAAAAATTAAGAATAGGTATAATGCATTAGTAATAGTGTGTACTGCAAATGCTCAGTATTATCTATACAACTCATTCGCTATATGTTCACGTATATAATACCTTTATCGACTACTGAACTAACACCCCGGAGGAGGGGCGTGGAGATTTTTTGCACTCCATTTTGTTCTTTCATGACTTAGCATTTCCGACTTCTATTTCGACTCATGCAGTATTAAATTTATTTGCTTCTATCATCGATGATGTACAACAACACGGGGAGGAGTAAATTTACTTATTTTTTTGTTTTGTTTTATAAGTTGATGTTTTTTTTTTCAATGCAAATATGTTTACTTCTGAATGATTGTATTAGTTTTCTTCTTCCTAGATAAGTACAATTCTACATAGATTACTTTTTAGCGATAGATAACCAGATGTTCCGCGTCTAGCAGAAATCTATTTTAAATTTTTGCAGTTTTGCAGTCGAAATACGCACGAAACTAACTTTGTCTGGATAGTAAATGTGGAACGCAGCAGTAGGCATAGCAGTGTATTTGTATGTATGGGTGTGTGTGTGTGGGTACAGATACAGAAACTCTGTTCTTGCTTAGTTCTCAAACATTTACATATTCGCTTATATAACCAAACATGAGGGTGTGTATGTGTAGGTTGGGTATATGCTTACTGCCAGTGAAGTAAATAACTACATTTTTAGTCACATCGTTTTGCTTTACAAGCGTTTGTTTTTTGTTTCATCTTTAGCGGTATTCTATTGTTTGTTTTTCTCTTTCCCACTTCAATGCTTAACACGGATTTCAATACACATTTTCTCAGTAGCAGAAGTAGGGATAGTAGTAGTAAAAGCGTTGCTCGGGCTTTTATTGTTCATTGTGTTTATTTCTCGGTTCGTTTCCGATCTATGATAATGATCATGTTCACTACTTATTTTGTAGTGGTTACACAGCAGCGGTAGTAGTGTTAATAACATTGAAAAGCTGATCGGTTTGGGGTTAGTCCACTTAGCTTAGGAGAATGCTATGATGTGCTTTTACGATTATGCACTTGAATGGAGACGGTTTCGGATGCGTTCTTACATAGTTGGTATGGTGCTTCATAATGACATTTTGTTTCAACATTGTTAAATGTACACAACCTTTTCGTTTATTATTTATCTGCCGTCAGATATTGATGGTTTCGATCCTTCCACTCTCAATCTTACCGTCTAGAGCTAGTACCGTATAAATAACAAATGGTAGTAGGTATATTTAGTTTAAAAAATACATAGCAAGTCGCTCAAGGAACACAAATCCAGTTTGAAAACAGAAACTTATCACAAAGATTAAACGTTACATTTTTACACAGCAGTGTTGTCTGCGTTCCAATATTGAGGAAAAGTAAAACACAAAAAAAAATTCGAATAGTGAAATGTGCACTTCAGAGATTTCTTCTACAAAATTCGTCTCACCTAGATTGCAATAATTTTTCATGTTTTCTTTTCAGTTTGTTTTTTTTTCAATTCATCCTCGATTCCTTACTGGTAACGAAAGAAGTAATGGCACTCCAAATGTGCACACTTTTTCGGTTAGAACTGTATGCTAGGAATATCGATACAGTATAAAACATAAACAATAAACGGAACGAAATCATTTTGAGTTCATCCGAGTGAACATATGCTTTGTGTGTATGTGTTTGTGCGCGCGCATGTAAATGCACTCGAAGCGGTATTTTTTTTTCTTTGCAGCAAGTGTTTGTGTGAAGCTATCACAGTTTTATTATTTTGATTTTTTTTCTTTCTATACATTAAAAAAGTATTCCCTTCCAAACGCAGAATTCGGACTACCCGTATTAACTAAACGAACAAAAAAGTGGTCAAAATTTAGAATACACTAAACGAAACTATAAGAATTTTAAGGTTCCTCTTGTGAACCATCTGGTTTTTTTGACGAAAACAATTGCACTTAAAATTATCTATTCTGTTCCGCTCCTGTGGACCAAAGTAATGCTATTCTTTGTTTCATAACCATCGTGATAGGATCACTCAATCATTATAAATATATAATCAAAAACTTTGTTATCCCTAAATGCTAACCTTCATGTGACCTCATTGTCACAGTTGCTGTTAGAAGCATGTTACTTCTATTTTTTTTAAAGATAAAATGGTGTTACTTCCTCTACTAACTTCTAATTAACTCTTGGTGAACTTGTTTATCGTGTGTGTGTTTTTCGTGTTCAGGCACTATCATATTCATTATGTTTGTTATTGTTTTAATTCATTTTCTAGTTCGTTAGACGCGAGAATTCCGCAGAAACATGGCAACCAGGATTAGTGCAAACTGGGTGTACTTTCTTTTTCTTGCGATCAACGCTAGGGGACGCGATCGCGTCGGGGATTTGTTTGGGTATGGCAAAATGAGAACGACGGAGGGTCTTTACATGCACCCACCATTCATTTATGAGGTTTTCATTTTCTTGTACGGATTCAAAACAACCGCACTGCCGGGGGTTGAGTTAGTGGCTACCTGGGGAACCTGGGGCATTGCGGTAAGGTTGGCCGTTGGGATAGCGGTATGCATGGGACTACCGAACTGGTAGCCTCCGGCGGGGGTTGCTTGGAAGGCAGGATACATGAAGCCTTGGTTCATCAGCTGTTGCTGAGCGACAGCTGCGGCCGCCGCGTACGGGTTCGGAACCAGATTGGGCTGTACCTGTGGACGTAACATTTGCGTGAAGGCGGCCTGTGACAGAATAGGCGGTGGTGGTCGTGTCAGTGTCGGAAGCAGCGTTGGTTGTTGCGTAGCTGCGGCCATTGCCACGCCCGGTGTGGCAATGCGAGGCGGTGGATAAGTCGTCGTAGCCGTAGGTGCAGAAGCTGCAGCCGCTCCTCCGTAGGGCTGTGCCGATTGGAGCAGACCAGGCTTGTTATAGGTAACGCCAGCGTAGTTAAGGGCGGTTAGTGGTTTGCCGGTTAGAGCGTTCGAAGCAGCAGCCATTTTGAGTGCGTTTGCGTAGTTCTTCTGGGCAACTTCCTTGGCGAGATTAGCGGCGTCGCTGTAGTGTGCATTGTATTGTGCGGTTGCAGCTGCGGCCTGGTTAGCCTGGGCTACGGCGGCGGCTTGGGCGGCGTGGACAGCATGCGCTTGGGCTTGGGCTTGGGCGGCCGCGGCCATAGTGTAACTGTTCATGTGAGCTGCGGTCGAATAGGAGAGCATTGCGCTCGAAATTGGTGTCGTGAACGATTGGGAGGACGAGGTAGGCAACGATTGAGAGATAGGTAGCGCTACAGATTGGGTCGTTGTTGGTGTGGGTGATGTCAGTAGTGAACTAGTGTTAGCCTCACTGGCGGATGAATCTTCCTTGTCACTCAGGTGGGCTTCGGATTTGATGCTGAGGTCGTTATCCGAATGGATCTGACCATTGGGTAGGTTATTCAGACCGGTACCGATCGAGGAAACCGACTGGAGTGAAAGTGACTTTACCAGAGTTGTGTTCTTGTTATTTACTTTGCTGTTGTTGTTGTTGTTGTTATTATTATTATTACTATAAATAATATTATTATTATTATTAACACTATTACCGCTACTAGTGTAATAACTGCTGCTAGTCAAATAGGTGTTCTGAGCACTGTTACTACTACTATAATTAGCAATTGGGGTTGCTGTGGATGTTTGTGGAATATAAGTAGCAGATGTGGCTGAAGGACTGGGTGTTGGGTACTCACATGACACTGGCACGAATGGCTGCTGGAGCTGCATCAGCTGCTGGTAGGTCGTCGCTCCGGGTTGGTAAACCGGAATGCCGGACTTGTCAGCGGCGGTTCGCTTGTATGGAACCATTCCAGGGAAAGCCTATTGGCGTTGAAACAACGCACACAAACGCACGCGCGTGGTTGTGTTTTTGGACGGCACAAAATGGACGGGAAGAAAGAAAGAAGGGAAAGAGAAACGTTACAAACAAATTGATCCATACTCAACCAATCGTAGTGTTGAAGTTAAACCTATGTTACGCGTAATGAGATTCACAGAGTAGCAAATGTTCTTTTTTTTATCTCTCTCAAAAATCTCTCTCGCAAATACACTCTGATGATATAAATATGTAGAGATAGTAGGATAGAGAGGCTATTGCTCAAACTACAGCGTCTTGCATAAAGAAAGTAGATTTTCTTCACCGAATCTTGAAACTGTCAATATTGGGTTATTAAAAATTTCAAGCTCTTAGCCAAGACACCAATCTTTAATATGTTGTGTGATACTGTTCTCTATCTACTCAAGGTTGTTGGAAACCAGAAAACTAACTAAATCTAACTAAAGGAGAAAATGAAAACAAAACAGAAACTGACTGAGAGTAGAAGAATGCACACGCATACATCAAATGAGAGGCAACGTAAGATTTAAACTAAAAACTATAACAAAAAAAAAACATAATAAGAAAGTTTTCAAACGAAACGAGGAAATATACATGGTTACTTACAAAGTTTTCATAGTAAATAGTTCCCATCGTTTTCATGTCCATCTGGTGGGTGCGAATGTGCAGTGGTAGTAGTAGTAGTAGTAGTAGTATTTGTATGTTGACGAGTAGAGTGGTAGATGTATACATGTAGGGGTGGTGATGGTAAGCGTCAAGTGTGTACGCGTGTGGATGGGTTGGTGTTTGTGTTCCCAATGTGATTCGAGATACGCATACACACGCACATACACATACACAAACATTTAGTTTCAGCGACATCATTAGCGCAGCAACGTTGCGGGATTGGAATGGAGTTTGTTCATAGGATCAAGAGAGGTTTCGGAAGGGTGGAATGGCATGGAGAGTTGTTTGTGTTCATTGATCGTTTGTGGTGGTGGTTGTGACGTGTGTTTGTATTACAAGAAGAGGGAGAAAAAAGCGAGAAAAATAAAACACTTATTAGTTAGATGTACTGATAGCAGCGCTAAATGGTCAAAGTTTAGTGTATTTATACAGAATGTGAAAAATAAGTCAAATTGAAACGATAAATAAACTTAAAACATAACATATCTTAAAATTAGGACTTCAGGGGAGCATTGAACAGTTTTTTTTCTTCTATTCATCGATTGTTCATCGTATTTAATCGTTCGTCTCTTGGATCTAGCTGGCACGAATACTTTCAATAATTTTTGGTTTGCTTTTCGATCATTGGTGTTGAGAGTTGCGAGGATGTTTGCTTCTATGGTGTTCACTTGCTTCACAAAAATATTCTGCTGCTGGTCAACTAGTACTGTACTGTTTTACATGTATTGTTTTGTCTATCACTGCGGGTACATTATGATGAAAACGACCTAGATCATGATATTCCAAAAAGTATTCCTTCAAAATGAAAAAAATACATTACGCTACCACAACCGAAGAGTACGCACATATTCGGCACACTTACAGTCACAACCTTACCAAGAAGAAGCATTGTTACGCTCGAAATGATGTGATGATTTCTAGAGTTATCTTTTGTGCAGTGTGAACCAATAGAAGAAGAAAAAAAGAAATGGCAGCAGCAACGAAAAAACAAAACCGAGTAATTGATGCGCTCGAATGTGTTTGTATGTGTGTTTTTTTTTGAATGTTTGTATGGATTTGGAGCATACATGCTAGCAACTTTTGCCCAACACTCTTCATTTATTCTGTTTATTTTTTTCGTTCATTTGACCAAGAAAGCAAACCTAAAACAAGAAGCATGCGAAAGCGAACATTGGCATAACTTTACTCAAGAAAAAAGAACGAAAGTTGGTAATTTCGATCGATAACATAAAAAAACCATAATAGATTGATGATTAGCCGAAATGAGCATTTGACGGTGACAAACGTAATACATAATACTAGACACAGGCAGAGACAGAGGAGAAACGAAAAAAAACAGAAGAAGAAAAAACATAAAGAAAGAAAAAAACGAAAACAACGCAAGTACCATTTGTATCATGTCATTATCGGCTGCGCGCTTTTTGCCAGCCTCCAGGGAAGTTTGGCTAATTTGCAAGGACGACGAATTGGCGGCCCCGGTTGGCGGCGGCGGTGGCGGCAAGGTGCCCATAGTAGCGGCAGCGGCGGCAGCAGCAGCGGCAACAGCGGCCGCGGCGGATACAGGTGCAGTCTAAAGTTTTGGACGTTGGAAGGTTGGGTTCCGAATAGGGTATTGGGGGAGGGGGGAAAGGAGGAGAATCGGGGCAGTTCGAATTTTGACGTGGGTTTGATTCGATTTTTTTGCGGAATCAGGAGAGCGTGTGGAGGTTTTATTTTTAACAGATTCGGTTCGTTTATGGTGACGGTTTGAGAATAAGAAAAAGAAGCATAACAAGCATTTGGTTTAATAAAGTATTTATATGATAAGGAAAAGAACGAGAAATATAAACAAGTGGCAGGTAGAAATCATACATATATTACAGGTTCTCTCCATTTGGAGAGAAAGAGAAGAGCAGTGAATAAGAAGTATGAAGGAAATTAAAATAAATGTTTTCGATCAACAAAGCATGTCGGCAAATAGATGTTTACATGAAGCGCACTTTGTTCACACATAAATTTGGTACGTGATACTCTTTTCGTGGTCTTTTGTTTTCATCATAATCGTAATCGACGATAAGCAGTTACCCGGTCTCATAACTATCTTCAATGAATGTTGCTCCGTAGATCTTTTTTCAATAATGTTTTCCCGACGAGTATTCTATCACTCGCCGAAGATTCTAACCGTACATATACTTATTGCTATTCTAAATTGAACTAAAACTATTGCTATTAAATGTTACAACAACTGTACCTATAATACGAAGATTACTCATTAATATAAATATAAAACAAATTTCTCGCACGGTTGGTAAGAAACATAGAGCTGTATTGGACGATTCCCTGGATTTTTCCCGGTTTTCAGTGAGTTCATATTGCAATTGCATGCTGGTAGAAAAAATATAGAGCACATTAATCAAAAATTTCGGTTACTTGGTATGAAATTTAGTCGATTAGAAGTAGTTATTATATCATGACGCAAGTTCCGCATTGTTTCGGCGCAAATAATTTAAATACCCAAATTACATCTCAAGGAAACGCATTTATTTTAACTTCAAGGGTTTCCTATTTCACCTATGTTTACTTGCATCATATTCCAGATGATTGAGTTCAATTACACATTTGTTTTTTGTAAACGAACTGTTCTTCTACTTTTAGTTACTTTAGTACGACAGTAAAATATAATTAAATTCCTCCAAAACATGATTTTTGAATGCCTCAAAGGTATGTTATGCCGACAGATATCATTGCTAGCTTGATTTATTCCAATAAGAAATTAACCGAAAGTCGTTTCTCAATGCAGCAATTGGCTAAATGGAGACTGTGCGACGGATGGTTTATAAATTACATTTTTGAGTGTTAAAACAGTCGGTTTTGTGGATGAAATGTGTTGTTGCATTGCCAAGCGTGAAACATCCATCCTGTTCACCAATTATGGCTCATTCCAACTTTCATCCGTTCTCAAGACTCAAAAAACTCTACATGAGAAGTGTGTTTTATTAAATGAAGAATTTATTACAGCAATCGACGGAAAGCGAACCGGGAGAATCACTTTAGAGATGGCATACGGTCATGTAACGTTGACCGGATTACCATTTACCCGAATATGATCAATATTCGATTATGGTTCACCCGAATTATCCAAGTAAAGAAGAAAAATTCAAAAAAAAATCGATTGGTCGAACCTTCTGATGGTGGTCGAACCTTCTGAGAACAAAAAGATTAATTCAATACAACGTAAAATAGTAATACACATATAAAGTAGAATGGAAAATTGTAATGACGAAATTCAAGACAATACGTTACAATGTCAACTAATAATTCATTTCTTTCCGTGCTGCTCTCGGAGATTATGTCATACTTCTTCTTTCATTTGACGATTGAAGCAAAATCGTGTAATTTTTCACAAATCGTCGTTCGCACCATCATAGCCACACTCGAAGAACTTATCTTCCCAATGAGACGCCGATTAGGCAGTGCCATAGAGCGTAGTCTGAATAAAAATCGTGTAAAAGAAGAATCTAGCATACACGGCTTTCGACCATGTGTATGATGAACCAATTTGTATGGTTTTGACAAAAACAAGAAGCTTGACATATTTGCAAATGTCAAGAGAAAATTTACAAGAAAACAGAGTGTAATATTTTATACATTTTTGTTTGATTCGTTTGAGGTGTTTCCGTTGAAAATTTGGGTATACGTCAAAAATTCCATCTTTGCTCATTTACCATCATTATTCTATCTTTGGCAATTTGGAGCCATTTCATCATAATTCCATCTTTGGAAAATAAGCTGCTCTTTCATGCTGTATTGAAATGATTTTTAGATTTCATTATGTAAACACCGTAATATATATTTTTAAATGTATTTTTCATTCATTCTGAATCGAGTAAATATAACATTATATAACGTGAGGTTCTTGCGGATTGAGTTGCAAGTTGAGCAATGTATTAGACTTATATTGTACGATTGCGTTGCAACATTCGCTTCGAGTTCAGCAGGTTGTCAGCATTCATTTTCCATTTTGCACAACATACACGAATAGTTTTATTTCTGATGAGATTAATCGAAATCATTTAATTTATTAATGAAACTTGGATATTCACAAAGAGAATAGTATGTTTGGGTTTATGTGGCATTCTGGTGGATGTGGTATTCAGGTAAATGTTATATAATCATGGGATTCATAAATTGGGAAATCGTGGTTGAGTTTCAAGACTATATAACATTCTCTTTCACAACTCCAATTTAGTTTTAGCGTAGATTCCATCTAAGGATAAAGGCCACAATGTGCGAGAACCGGCAATCGAAATGAAAAGTTCAACACTGGGATGCTGTATTTGGGATTTTCATGAGACTCTTGTTGTCTGAATCTTTGAATTTCAAATCCGTTCCTGAGGATAGGGAAGTAGAAAATCCACAGAGTGAATTATTTCTACTGTATTTCCGCTGATCCTCAAACGATTACAGCGCTCAAAAATCCACGTAATGAACAGTTATTGCCACGCATTTCTTTCAATTCACCTGTTTAACGCTTCTCATCTTAGAAAGAAACAAAATCAATTAATTTATTATTTGGTATACTTTTACCAAAAAAAAAGCTGAAGATTTACGTTGGTTTTGTCGCAACGTTCTCGTAACTTCCATAAAAGTCAATCATAAAATAAACATCAAAATAAATCCGCAGTCGCAACAAAGCTCGCTGGCTATAGCGAGACTGGAATAAGAATAGCAATTGACATGTTTCATACTCTCGCTCGTTGCAATAAGTTGCTAACGGACGGAGTTTGAGTTGCAATATGTGGTATTTACTGATGCATTTGTTCTTCGCATTACATTCCAATTGAAGCAATCATGTGTTTTATCATAGCAGCCTTATGCACCAGAAACCTATTGTTGGAGGCCACTTCTTGGTCAAAATGATGGTCTTATTCCCGTATACACTTCACCGTGAAAACGAAACTAAGAGTATCCGCGATGACGGCACAGTGTCGACATCTGGATATGAAATTATTATTATAATATAAAATTATCTCCAGATACAATTTTTGTAAGAGATTATTTTGTCATAACAAAACTAATTTTTCATTCGCATTCCACACTAGTTTGATACGGAGAATTTAATTTTCATTCATAATTTCTATTTAAAAAGTGATCATTCTGCTTGAAAAGCCAAAAAGCCATAGTTATCTTTGGTGCTTCACTAACTCGTAAAACGAAGTTTAATGATGTGCCATTCATTTCGTTTTCACCGTGAAACGTATACGGGAATACCACCCGATATCTTTTTTTAACTGTACTCTGTTCCAGTGACGTTCGATTGTCCGTGTGTTTTCACCGAAGTTAATCTTTTTTTATTATTGAATATTGCAAAGAAGATTTGAAGAAATGCCATTAGGCGTGCTAATGTGAAAGAGATCCATTTATTTTATTGTAAAGATGTGCATATAACGACTCTCGAACAATTCACAGATAAACCATAAACTATAAACACGAAACGATCCGCCGTAAGAATGATACGAAACGGCCAGATCGCAAGAGCAGAGCGCGACTAATTTATATTGCTCCTACCAGCGAGCCGTCCACATCAAATCGCGATGCGATTTTATTCGCAATTTCAAATCTAAGGTTTTTGATATAAACCTTCGATTTTCATGCCGTCTGCTTGGAAGCGCTTGTGTAGTTTTGCTTCACGCGCAAGCACTTGGTTTTCATGACTTTCCAAATGTAGGTTGAAATTGTTACCATTTAGCGGACCATGGCTGCGGCTCGTTTCCATTTCGAAGGAAGAACTTCGGGAGAGAGAATTAAGTCCGTGACCTTTAGCGTGAGAGGTACGAGTGTTAATCACTACGCCAGATCGCCTCCAGTTTTAATGTTTCGTTTATTATAATTGGGGAATAATGGTGGTGGTGCAGCAAACATTTAACCTATATGATCGTGTGTATGTCAACTAAGGAAAGATCACCGCAACAAGTTTTGCTACTATAATGAACTCAACCACCTTTTCTGGGGAACCAAAACTTTTCACTAAACAGTTATCAAGTAAAATTACGATGCATTCTAAAGTAATATCCGAAGTAGAAGAAGGGAATTAATTTTGTTTATATTTTCTTTGCCGGGAGTGAGCTTGTGTATATTTAGGAGTGTGTTTTGAACTTATTAGTGATTTTTTTTTTCTATTGATCATCCAATTCTCATGAATTTGAGCATTATATCCGGGTTAAAAGTGGCGTAAAAAGCCGGATTTCAATCGCAAGTGTGGAGTGTTGTAAGTGAGAGTAATAATCGATAACAATTATAGTGCTTGATTTTAATCAATGCGGTTTCGTATCATTCTAGTGCGAATGAAAATGGCAATGCAAAAGTTTCGTAAATACGCGGTGACATTGTACATTCGATGGTGTAAAATTCAAGCTTTCCGCGTGAAATGCTGTTAAAATAGCTTCGTGAAGATGTGGAGGCGATCTGGCGCAGTGGTAACATCCATACCTCTCACGCAGAGATCACGAGTTCAATTCTCACTCCCGACATTCTTCCAAAAATGGAAGTAAAAGTGACGAACCAGCCGAAATGTGTTGAAAGTCACTATAATAGAGGAAAAAAAAAAAAAAAAGATGCTGGAAGTCGTGTCGACTCGCACTCCTTCAAGTCATCATTAGTTCGAGATAACAAAAGAGTCGTTAGAGGCAAGATTGGATAGGTGATGAAGAATCTAACCGTCTTTGTTGTAGGAGAAAACGCGTTCTTGAAACCACATCAAAGATTTCTGGAATGTTTTTCTGCAGTTCGGCACAAATTTTCTATTTGAGGGTGCATTCTCAGTCAACGGAGCAACGCATTCTGATCGAGTTTTGGGTCGTCATAAGATCAATTCGAGTTTTTTTTTCAACAGAAGCAGTGTTGGACAACATACAAGGCTTTTATTGTGCTCATGTTTGCTTGCATTTTGTTTATTGGCCCTAAAAATTACCTGTGCAAAGTTTCAGCTCGATCGGGTATGATTTAGGGGTGCCTCAAAGTGCTCAAAGTTTTGAGTTTTTGATCCTCGAAAATCTTCCAAGGGGAAGTAAAGAAAATTTGGAAAATCGAAATTTTATTTTCGATGCCAAATGACTTAAAAATGCATGAAACGTCGAGACCGATGTCATCTCGAAAAAAATTTTTTGGCCTTAAATCGACCTTTTGAGACTGAGAGGCAATGAAGGTATGAAAAAAAAATTATCAAATTTCAAAAACCGACCAGGTACAATTTGTTTATTGGCCCAAAAAATGACCTGAGCAAAATTTCAGCTCAATCGGACATGATTTAGAAGTGCCTCAAAGCACTCAAAGTTTTGATTTTTTGACCACTCAGGCTAAGTCCCAAAAAGTCGATTTTCGGCCAAAATTTTTTTTCGAGATAACACCAGATCTCGACGTTTTATGCATTTTTACGACATTTGGCATCGAAAACAAAATTTCGATTTTCCAAATTTCCTTTTCCCCTTGGAAGATTTTCGAGGATCAAAAAATCAAAACTTTGAGCGCTTTGAGGCACCCCTAAATCATATCCGATCGAGCTGAAACTCGATTAAAATGTACATGGTCGGTTTTTGAAATTTGACATGACCATTTTCGCTGCCACCCTAATGTTTATATATCCATATAGTGCTCCCGTGGCCGAGTGGTTAGCGTCACACATTATCATGCTGGGGGTTCATGTTCGATTTCCGGTGAAAGTGAACGGGCCGGAACTCTTGTGGTGTATCCGTTGCACGTAGATGATCTTGATGAGGCCATTAAACAAGATGCTGGTAGATAAGGGCAATCGCCACTTGTCGACATGAAAATGCAGTTATCCGGAAGGCAACAAAATGTCGATATATTGTCTGGTTTGATCGTGTCCACGAAAGAAAAGTGCTGGAATCGATCCAAGACACTCTGCGAGTAATAGATAGCGTGTAATTACTTGACCGATTTAGTAAATATCACACCAACAACGGTCTCCTTAAATTCGAATCCTGAAATATATATCGGATTTAGTGGATCTAACTTCGATTTCGTGGACAGAAGTACGCAGTGAACTGCTTGTTGTTCGATGATCTGATGGCATGCTATAGCAGCAAAGACTTTCTCGCTATCATCCACAAAAATACATAGCTGAAGCGTACGATAGGCTTCACTCAAATCGCCAGGAAAGTAGCAGCAAAACTATTGAATTTGCTCGAGTTGTCGTAACGGGTTCAATACTTTTTCTTTAGTAGCTCATCGGATACACGCTTGCCTTATATCTGACGTTTGCAGAGCCAGATATTCTGGGTTGCCATTTTTCTGTGAACTACAAAAATAGCTACCAATTTTAAGGATCCAAATATGGTCATGATCATCTTTAGAGTTTGCCTCTTCGTCAGAATTTCAGGACTATGAATTGACGACAAAGTTTCGTCTTCAAACAAGCTTCAGAACATCTGGAAATGGTTTCCATATCATACCGGGACTCGATCACTGGTAGAGGACTTGGTCACTGCAAGGTACTTCGAGGATTCCACGTTCTTTTCCCTGACTCGTGTCAGAGCTGAGCTGGAGTTCGAGAGTCAGTTACGGATCTAAAGATGGCTTCTCAGTGTACTAGCTTTACTTGTTGCGCAAGTTCCATTACATCCTATATCGTGTCTATACTGTAAAAAAGTCATTTACATAGTGAAGGTTCATGATCACTCGTGGAAACTACTTAGAAAATTTATGGGCGTTTCATTTTTTATGAGTCGTGCTACAGAAAAAGAACATGTTAACACTTACAGTAAAAAAATCACGAAGGAATTTTCGTTGGACAACAGACTACAATAAATAAAACCGACCAAATAAACTATAAGCCATGTCAGCTGTGCCAACAAGCGATCTTTTGTTTGAAAAAAGTATAAAAATGAGTGTAGCAAAGAATTAAAATATGCTCATAAGGAAAGGTTGTTATTGGTGACTAGCCATAGTATTTTGAATATGAGCTTGACACTGAGCGTTGAGCTGCTATATGTTTTTTGCACTAATCGATTTAGACACTCCCTAACAATTTATAGTATAGGGAATTATGATTTAAAACAAAAATAATATGTTAGAACAGATTCGATATCAGAGCTTACAATTTTTCTATACATTCGAGAAGATACGTTTACCTAACACAGATCAAAAGATCAGGTGAGCGAGACAATAAAATATGTGGGCGTTGCTACAAGCCCGAGCCTGTATATACAGCAGAATCAGACAATCAGTCTCGCGGAATCGATTACCCAGTACCGGACAAGCTGTAAATCAATGATCATAGTCACTGTTCAATTTTGACGTAGGACTACGTCTTTCATTTCTATACCGGGGTGTAAAATCAAAGTTTCGAAAACGAAAGCGTTACGCCGGAGACCGAGATTTTGAGCGTTAATAGCTCCTAAACAACTGAACGAAATGGTATGATAAACACTTCATTCGAAAGATAAAATGTCTACGCGTTATATACTTGTTACTTTTTGATCCAAAAACTTGTTTCAATAGTCTTAAAATTGCTTTCAAAACAGGCTATTGAAATCACCAATCGGTATATAAGCGAGCGGCGCTCGGAAATCCACTCAGTTCTAATTGAACAGCGATTGGAGCATGTTGTCGCTGTTGCGGTGAAGCTCTTTATTTATCATGAAAGCGCGGATGAACGGTGTCACCAAGAGCCTGTTTGTGCACCATAGGCCAGAAGGGAATCTATCAGGAGGAGAGTGATGCCACAAACGGTTCCCTGGGAAGACATTGCTACACACACATACACGCGCGGCTATTAACAGGTGGTTATCGAGTTGGCATTAACCACTGGTGGGCTTCCAGTATCGAGGAAAATGTGGAAATATCTAATCGTTACTGAGAATAATCTGCCAGTTCCTCTGGGAATTTTCAAAATATATTCATGTGAAAGAGTTTAATTGAATGTTTTCTATCCATGTTACACTGTGACCAAATATGTTTCAATCAAGTGCAATTAACAGGTTGTTATCGAGTTGGCATTAACCACTGGTGGGCTTCCAGTATCGAGGAAAATGTGGAAATATCTAATCGTTACTTAAAATAATCTGCCAGTTCCTTTGGGAATTTTCAAAATATATTCATGTGAAAGAGTTTAATTGAATGTTTTCTATCCATGTAACACTGTGACCAAATATGTTTCAATCAAGTGCTATTAACAGGTGGTTATCGAGTTGGCATTAACCACTGGTGGGCTTCCAGTATCGAGGAAAATGTGGAAATATCTAATCGTTACTGAAAATAATCTGCCAGTTCCTTTGGGAATTTTCAAAATATATTCATGTGAAAGAGTTTGATTGAATGTTTTCTATCCATGTTACACTGTGACCAAATATGTTTCAATCATGTGCTATTAACAGATGGTTATCGAGTTGGCATTAACCAATGGTAGGCTTCCAGTATCGAGGAAAATGTGGAAATATCTAATCGTTACTGAAAATAATCTGCCAGTTCCTTTGGGAATTTTCAAAATATATTCATGTGAAAGAGTTTAATTGAATGTTTTGTATCCATGTAACACTGTGACCAAATACATTTGGTTTTGTGGCTTTTCAATCAATCGCAATTAACAGGATAGCTTCAGAAGATTATTCTTCCCCATCAGTAGGATATTTCCGTATCCAATATTGTATGCGCCCGCAATCGATTATTGCTCAGTCGCCGAAAGTTCCCAGCTCAGAGAGTTCATTCCCCTCTAGTTTGCCTTCCAAATTGCCATCGTAAACCACACCTTCTCTCGGTTCAATCACACACAAAAAGCATACTTAAGCGATATTCTGGTGGTGAGACACATTCATTTTTCGTGAGGACATCGACAAGACAACATCGTTGCCCAACGTGCTGGAGGAGGTGGACGGCGAAGGATCGACACATACACGCGCAGAACTCTTTCCGTTAGGATGCCATTCAGCATCGAGAAAGTTCCGGAAAGATCTAATCATTGCTGGAAAATAATCTGCCAGTTCCTTTGGGAATTTTCAAAATATATTCATGTGAAAGAGTTTAATTGAATGTTTTCTATCCATGTAACACTGTGACCAAATATGTTTCAATCAAGTGCTATTAACAGGTGGTTATCGAGTTGGCATTAACCACTGGTGGGCTTCTAGTATCGAGGAAAATGTGGAAATATCTAATCGTTACTTAAAATAATCTGCCAGTTCCTTTGGGAATTTTCAAAATATATTCATGTGAAAGAGTTTAATTGAATGTTTTCTATCCATGTAACACTGTGACCAAATATGTTTCAATCAAGTGCTATTAACAGGTGGTTATCGAGTTGGCATTAACCACTGGTGGGCTTCCAGTATCGAGGAAAATGTGGAAATATCTAATCGTTACTGAAAATAATCTGCCAGTTCCTTTGGGAATTTTCAAAATATATTCATGTGAAAGAGTTTAATTGAATGTTTTCTATCCATGTTACACTGTGACCAAATATGTTTCAATCAAGTGCTATTAACAGGTGGTTATCGAGTTGGCATTAACCAATGGTGGGCTTCCAGTATCGAGGAAAATGTGGAAATAACTAATCGTTACTGAAAATAATCTGCCAGTTCCTCTGGGAATATTCAAAATATATTCATGTGAAAGAGTTTAATTGAATGTTTTCTATCCATGTTACACTGTGACCAAATATGTTCCAATCAAGTGCTATTAACAGGTGGTTATCGAGTTGGCATTAACCACTGGTGGGCTTCCAGTATCGAGGAAAATGTGGAAATATCTAATCGTTACTGAAAATAATCTGCCAGTTCCTTTGGGAATTTTCAAAATATATTCATGTGAAAGAGTTTAATTGAATGTTTTCTATCCATGTAACACTGTGACCAAATACATTTGGTTTTGTGGTTTTTCAATCAATCGCAATTAACAGGATAGCTTCAGAAGATTATTCTTCCACATCAGTAGGATATTTCCGTATCCAATATTGTATGCGCCCGCAATCGATTATTGCTCAGTCGCCGAAAGTTCCGAGCTCAGAGAGTTCATTCCCCTCTAGTTTGCCTTCCAAATTGCCATCGTAAACCACACCTTCTCTCGATTCAATCACACACAAAAAGCATACTTAAGCGATATTCTGGTGGTGAGACACATTCATTTTTCGTGAGGACATCGACAAGACAACATCGTTGCCTAACGTGCTGGAGGAGGTGGACGGCGAAGGATCGACACATACACGCGCAGAACTCTTTTCGTTAGGATGCCATTCAGCATCGAGAAAGTTCCGGAAAGATCTAATCATTGCTGGAAAATAATCTGCCAGTTCCTTTGGGAATTTTCAAAATATATTCATGTGAAAGAGTTTAATTGAATGTTTTCTATCCATGTAACACTGTGACCAAATATGTTTCAATCAAGTGCTATTAACAGGTGGTTATCGAGTTGGTATTAACCACTGGTGGGCTTCCAGTATCGAGGAAAATGTGGAAATAACTAATCGTTACTGAAATTAATCTGCCAGTTCCTCTGGGAATTTTCAAAATATATTCATGTGAAAGAGTTTAATTGAATGTTTTCTATCCATGTAACACTGTGACCAAATATGTTTCAATCAAGTGCTATTAACAGGTGGTTATCGAGTTGGCATTAACCACTGGTGGGCTTCCAGTATCGAGGAAAATGTGGAAATATCTAATCGTTACTGAAAATAATCTGCCAGTTCCTCTGGGAATTTTCAAAATATATTCATGTGAAAGAATTTAATTGAATGTTTTCTATCCATGTAACACTGTGACCAAATATGTTTCAATCAAGTGCTATTAACAGGTGGTTATCGAGTTGGAATTAACCACTGGTGGGCTTCCAGTATCGAGGAAAATGTGGAAATAACTAATCGTTACTGAAAATAATCTGCCAGTTCCTCTGGGAATTTTCAAAATATATTCATGTGAAAGAGTTTAATTGAATGTTTTCTATCCATGTAACACTGTGACCAAATACATTTGGTTTTGTGGTTTTTCAATCAATCGCAATCAACAGGATAGCTTCTGAAGATTATTCTTCAGATTAGGATATTTCCGTATCCAATATTGGATGCATAAAACCTTGTGCCTCCAACGTAACGCTCTCGTTTTCGAAGTTCTCCAAATATTCATTCATTCAGAATGAATTCAGATTCAACTTCATACAAATGATCTCTATATCAACGAGAGTCCTACGTCACCCTTGTGGTTATACCATAGATATAACCCACTTCCTGTTTTTCGACCAGTTGACCAATAATGGGATGCAGTTGCGTCGGGTGAAGTTTTTGCAAGATTTGCTTATCCAATTTTTTTCATATAAATTCGGTTCAGTCTGCACCCCTAAAATCGTGCACCCGGGGGCGGTCCGCCTCCTCCGCACTCCCCAGTCGATGCCACTGATGGGATGATTGATAAGACTGTCGGTTTGATGATTCAAATTCCATATTTTCCTGTTACGATATAATTGTGTTTTTGCTATCGAAATAATACTACATAGAGAACGAAACCATTTTCTAGTGGTTCTAAACCTACTATTTTTAAATGAACTTATCTATTGAACGATTACGCGCTAAGTGTATTTGTTTTCTTGATTGGCCCTTCTACATGGAGTCCTAGTAATGCTCTCACTCTATATATTGAGCCTAGATCGATTAAAATAAGTTCGACAAAACAGTTTATAATATATATATATATATATATATATATATATATATATATATTTGTGAATACAAGAGGACGATGAAATGAAACCACGGGCAGATGTGAGAGTGTGGGTGACACATGTGTTTAGAGGAAATCAAAAATTGATAGAACTCACAGAACTCCATGCATTATTGTTTTTTTTTTGATGCTATTCTCAAGGGAAGGTATTTGGCTATGTAAAAGAGGGGCTCAACGATAACGATAACGAGAAAGAAAGAAAGAGACCATAGAAGTGGAAGAGCAATAGTTTGCAAAAGGGTAGCAAAAGTTTGCGCGAAACAGCTCAGGACCTTCGACCATCTTTCATGTCTCCGTATATCGCGGTGTTTATTTTTGAGCGAATGGATGGATGTAATCAACTGTCAGGAAACACAAAACCAATAGCTCACGCAAGCGCGCTGACCATAAAATGAATTGAAACAATGGAAGCAACATTTGCGCGTGAAAGCCTGGCGTTAGCGAGCGTTACTGTGTTTGTTCCACAAAACCAGACGGATGCTGACGAGTAGATGTCTCTCATTTTGACTCTTGCTTTCTTTCTCATTGGTTGGGGCGTATCTTTTTTTTTCTGGCACTTGTTTGTTTGTTACTGAATTCTGAGGGTGAATCTAAGATGCTTCCGATGGTTTCTAATATGGTATGAGGAAATCATACAATGAAAAGTGCTCTGTGCTGGGAATCAGATGAAGTTGCGAGTGAGCGGGGGGAGAGTCGTAGGATTGGTGCGTGTGTTTTTTTTTTGTTAACAGTAGATACAGGAAAATCAAAACTTGTCGATCCGAAATCATGTGTAGTTTTGGTGTATGTGACGTAGAAATCATAAAGAACGACGAAAACAGGGAAATAAACATTGAAAAACAGGGAAATTAACCGAAACTCGAAATGTTATGTGAATGAACGTTTTAGTAGTAGTTTATAGTAGAAGGACGAGAAACTGAAAAACATGAGAAAGAGAGTGAGAGAGAAAAGAAGAGAAATAACAAACAAAACAATAGTAGTAGAGAAGATGTTTTTTTTCATTTTTGGTTTTGTATTAAAGATAGCCATACCGCGGTTGCGCGTGACTGCGCTGCTTTTATTTGAGCCTGCAGGTGCAAAGGAGGATGGAAGTAGCGACAAGGTTCACGAGCGCATCTACCCTTCACGGCATCCATGCACACCGTGACGGAACCGTCTTCGTGTGTTGTAACGCTTTCCTGCGGATGAGCAAAACGGCATTCGGACTCCGCTCGCTTGCAGGCACCGCGCATGAATTCGCGACATACCTAAAGACATTATCTGCTAATTGATGTTTGTCTTCTTTGATTTTCAAATGTGGTAAAAGTTTTTTTTTGGTTTACTAGAAGGTTTTAAAATGGTAGTTTTGCTTTCGAATGCAGTTTAGTATAGCTTTTTTTTTTGGTTTCGCAAAAGTATGGCTAATGAAAAAAATTTAGTTGCTTGCCAAAAAACGAAAACAAACGAATATTTAGAGATAAAAAATTGCGTTTTAGTAAGAAGTATCAGTAAAAAACATCGACCACGGTTGCAGTGTGAATCGGTAAAAAATCTGGCAACAAATGAAAAAACTGTTTTGAAGCGTTTCAATAAAAAGAGTGTTATTGGAATAGTTAAGAACCGAAAACTGTTTGCAGATAATTTAGCGATACAAAACGAAAGACTTGCGAGCAAATATTCATAATATTGATATTTTTTTTCGTATGCGCAAATCAAGGTCTATTCTTCGTAACTCAACCATGTAATACAGAATAGTGTAGAAGTCAAAAAACGTGGCGCAAAAGAACATAAACTTGTCAGCAGAGATGCAGAAACAATGTCAACGAATAGGTTAATTCCGAAGCGAGCGCAAAACAAAAATGTCTGCAGCGGTGCTTAATTTAGGGGTTAGATTTAAACTTATTCCGAAAGTAGTAGTCACGTTGACAGGAAATTATGCCACTTCCGTGAAAAACAACGCGACGTCAGCAATTGGGTGGCAATCGGATGGCTGGATTACACAATCAAAAATGTTCGTCAGTCGTATTCGAGACATTGGGTTCGAAAGTTATCCGAGTCTGATGAACGAATCGCGGAGATGGGCTTTTTAGAAATAATGTCGAGTAGAAGTACAAGTTTAGGGAAAAGAAAATGAAACAATAGACAGGGCATACTAAAGTGGGGTGAACATTTAAAATTCGTGTAATGATGTATAGTGTAACAAGTCTGAAAAAGACAGGACGTAACTGGGGGCGGTTCGGTTGGCTGAAACACATTTGCTGGAGGCATGGATACTAGTTGAGAGCAGGGCAATTGATTGAGACGTTAGGGTAGCCTAGATACAATGGCCAAGGAACGAACGCTAGACTTTTCTCCAAAGGGTTGGTTTAGAAGCTCTATTGGTGTTTGATTGATTGATTTTAAGGGCAAAAAACTATAACTATTTGTGCGCTTATTAATCTAATGGCTCGTCATCATGAACTCAACTGTACATTAGCTATTAGCACTGAGAATAATTCACTAACGGCTAGAAATTCACCTACATACTACTCGCATAAACTATTTTTGCTCATTATGTAACACATTCTTTCCGTAACATTAGTCGTATTGTATAAGCGAATCAGTGTTTTAGCTGTTAAATGATTTATAAGTTTGGTGTCTTCGCTAGTCTGACATCTCGCTCAGTTATTTCGAGAAGCAATATTGGCATGATGAACATATATTTATTACATATAAGGTACTTCCAACCGTCAAAATATTGCACAACTAACCATTACCATCCTCGGGCAAACTGCAATATTTTGGGTTTTAGGCAACGGTGGGTTCTCGCATTTCACTAATTTAAACTACATCAGCAGAAAATTGGACACCGATTTGTGTGTTATTATATGTTCGAACGAAAAATAGATAAATACTCGAGATGGCAACCGTTGCTCGGAACTGTAACTGGATTACGAAATTTTGGCCAGCATTTCATCGAACCAATCTGCTCCGAAAAATTACAGTTCTGATCAGCGTTGATGGTTCTTATTGTAGAAAATAGCACTGAACGTAAGCAAATGTGTTTCAAATGTTTTTTTTTTAAACTTTTTGTAGTTCGGAAACGAAAATTCACTAATTATTCAAATAAGTGTCTCGTCAATCGCTCGGAAGTTTTGGTAAATGTTTCTGGCAATGGCTCATTGCAATTTATCAATTTATCAACGAATTTCGCACATTTCGTCCGAAAACAAACGCAATTCTTTTGGCATGGTATTCATTCCCCTCTTCCCCAAAAAAAAGTAAACCGGACACCTGTCTGGTGAGGGGGAATATGCACGGAGAAAACGGAACGAGTTGTTGTGCTTCGTTCCGGTTCAGCGAGCAGACAAAAAATATATCAAAAAGTCACAGACTCGCCAACATCACAGTCCGAAACTGAATTCAAACAACAAATTTGTACATACGGTGTGAAATATTGTGATAAATGACACGGACCTGGAACGGCATGAGCCCGGGGACATTTTCGCGAAGCATGTTGGGTTTGGATGGGCGTGAAATGCGGGTCACATTAAGGTAACAAATTGCTATCCAGCTTGCCGGTTTTTTTCCTCTCTTCGGTTGGCTATCACAAATTCACCATTGAGCGGAGCGTTGAAAAGACAGAGTGAATGCATAAAAAATGTTGAGAATCAAAATTTGATTTCCGTCCCATGCAGACTGGCAGCCTTCTAACGCTAACGCTATTAATGCAATCATTTGAAACACATTTGATTTCGATCCAACATTTCGCTTGAAATAAAAAATAACAATTAATTTAAAAATGCTAACTAAAAGTGACTGTTCAAAAGTACATTCAAGAAGAGTCGTTTAACGGATATATATATATATATATATATATATATATATATATATATATATTAACAGACGTGCGCCCAAGCATAACATATTGTTGGTTCGATTATCCGAAAAGAGCATCAAAAATCGATCATACGGATGCAACACAAGACACTGAGTTTGTTGTATTGGCTGGCTTTGCTTCAATGTTTTTTTTTGTATCGCAGCTAAAGATCTGTACATTCAAACGTTGTTTAATTGATAGTAGTACTACTTAGTTATCGCATTCCATTATCTCTTTATCTATCTTTATAGCTGGTTTTTGTTTTTTTTGTTTCAGGATGAATGCTTTAGCTTCAGATAGGTGAGTACATAATTTACATAGTTGTTTTTGTATAGATTAGAAATATTACTAAATTATTTACAGCAATTATCGACTATTCTGTTGATGGGAATGCCGGAGGAATTTTCGAAAGTTGCGCTTACCGGGTGGGATTGTTGTGTCATCATGCAGTAATTTAACTCTTCATCAATTTTCTTTATCTAAATAATGTGGTGAAAATAAAATAATCAGCGATAGGAGTAGGTTTTTAATAACATTCATACAGTATTGGCGAAAAAATACGTTAAAATTCATTTCATCAGCTGAACTGGTCTGCATACGTCGAAACAATGTTCCATAATGTCCAAAAAAATAGAATGCCGACTTCATCTTCATGAATCTTTATGACTGATGGGAAAATGAAGTGCCCACCTTAAAATTTATTTAATTTCTTCCATTTACTTGGTTCAAATTAAACTAAACACACTGCATTTTTTTCATAGAAATACTGGAAATTATGAATATTGCTTGAAAAAAAAACAATTTGCACTGAAAAAAAATGATTAAAAAGTTCCCTCTTGTACAATCGATATGATTTCGCAAAGTTCCTATCGGAAGACCTCTCGATTGGTTATGTTTTGACTTTTTGAGATGTTTTGAAGCAAACAGTTCGATCTGGTTCCATTCGTACACGCGATCTCATTTGATTCAATTGAAAAAAGTAGAACGCATTGATTTCAAACGCAATTCCCTTGTCTATCCGAAAATTGGTTGTTTGTGATGACCAAAATGGTGAATCGCACCGGGATGTCCCTAGGAAGTACAGTATTAGCAAGTTTTAAAAAAATGTTCTGAAACTGAAAACTTTCGGATCAGTGGATCGCTCTGACAGCGACAGGAAGTGCAAAACTGATGCGAGAACGGACACCAAGTCACGAAGGATCCGAATGTATCTGTAAGCGAGATCATGGAATCTCTTTAGTTATCAGTTTCCCGCTGGACTGTTCGTCGCCGCCTCGTAGCAAAGAGGTTAAACAACAAAATTTCCCCGAAAGTTTTCATTTATGAGCAAAGCAAACCAAGCCAAAGGACACTGTAGCTACAACAAAGCTAAGCAAACTCCAACGACTGGCATGCGTTGCTGTAACAGGAGCAATGCGAAGTACACCCTCAAATGCACTGGAGGCTATCAGGCTTCAACTGTTACCTTCGAGTCAACATGTTCAGCTGTAGGTTGAGAAACGCGCTCTGAAGCGAAAAAGATATAGACGAATTTCATGCCAACTCGACTGGCCGTTGCACAGTGGGGAATCGCTGGCCATCAGGCAAAAAACGAAATTGGCGTCAGCTGTTTCGTAATATTTTCCCTTTCTTAAATCTCACATTTGAGCGCAATATCATCAAATATAATTTTTGTGACTTTTCAAAACATGGCATATTGACGTTTTTTTGACAATTTTTTAAAAGAAAGTACATTACTTTCAAACGCTCTGCAGCTTGGTTTTTTTGGCGTCAAAAGAAAAGTTGTTCAAAAAACTATATAAAATAAATTTCCTTTTTTATCATAGAAGGCCTGACCCAAAAAAAAAATAATGAAAAATTGTGATTTTCTGTAGAAAACTTGCTCAAAATATCTGTTGCCGCAGTTTGGCGCGATTGTGATACTTGTGACACTTATCACGGAGTCTTCAACTTCAGCGGTACCACACAATTCAAAGTATAGTATGTTTTCTAATCATGGTTTGATACATGTTTTTCAGTGTCCCCTTTCAGCCTAGGGAACCTTATAAGAAACACAACAAATACATGAAACAATGAAGCATTTAAATTCACTCAACGAAATTAAAATAGCAGCGACATTAGAAACATTATGGAATCAATTCATCAGGAAATTCCAGCAGTCACTACGGGAATGTGATTAATTCGAGAATGATCATGTAGACTGGCTCAAGGATTATGCTATACCACTATGCTGATAGGAGTTCTGGAAAATGTAAAACTGGACAGAAGAATACATAATTCGAGGTATTGACCCGAATGCGGTGAGATCGTGTTTGGTGCAGATCAGGTAGAAAGCATCAGAAGCACCACATCGAAGACACGGTAAAGCATGGAGAAGGAAACGTGATGGTCTGGGGGTGTTTTTCATCTGGTATAGTCGAAAGCCTCGTGAAAATCGACGAGATAATGACGGCAGATTCCTAAATCATAATCCTGCGGAAATATCTGGAGGAAGTCTTCAAAATCAAACGCGGTGCTGATGTGTAACAGGTTTTTTGTACTCAGTTGAGCTTTCACTCCTTGTATACACATGCGCTCTGGCGAATGAGCACGCTCCGAGACACAGATCAGTTTTTTAATTTTCTTCACACAAGCGCATTCGGTTGGTATGGAGGCGCGCTGTTGTTTTTAAGCTTTGCTTATAACGAGCGAAGACAATCTCTTTTTCGGGAATAGCTCGCTTTAAACGGATCAATTATTGCCTGTACACCTAAAATACATATTCAGCACATCCTTTGACATCCTTATTCATTGCATTCAATGAGCTTAAAGGCTATCCACCCATACTGCCCATGTTTGCATAAGAGACGTAATCACCAACACCATTAGTGTTGGGAAAACGCAATGTTGTTGTTTCTTTGCCTACAAGCGTAACCTTGCAAATTTCCAATGAAATAATCTGTCCAGTTGAAGGATATTATCGGCAAAAAGGGGGCCTAGGAGATTTTGCGGATTAAAACATATTTTTCCATTTGGAAACGCTTACGTCTATTTATGTGGACAATCAATCGTTTCAATGAACATTTGTTCGCATAGCTAGACGTAATCACCAGGTTGCTCTGTCTGTGGCGTTAGTATTACGTCTCCGTCGGTAGTTTCAGATGTTATCGGATGAAATTAAAAAGGCTTGGAAGAAATTTAGTGAAATGTCTGGAGAAGGTGCTCTGGATTTGTTGTGAGTCTAGAATAGTACTTTTTTCCTGTATACTCTGGGATATGATACGAACAGCAGGTCCGTGTTTTCGTTTTTTCAATTAATTTAATTTGTAAAGGCAATTCGCAATGTTAGTAATTTTAGCAACATGATTTACCGATACCACGATCAATCGCATAAAGATGGTGGAGTAACTTACACCAATGGTATGAGTAAATGCTGAGTATGTGTAATAATTCGAAATCGAATCCGAGGAGTTATAATGCTAACAACCAATATTATTTAAATTTTACTACTGATCTGATTGTTTCATAACCTACTTGAAGATTCAAATGCAGAAATGTAGGTAGCTATAACATTAAAAAACACAATTGCTTCTCTTTGTTCATCGCAGTGCAGTGTACAGAAAATAGTGATTATGTGAGTAATGCCCATTGAAAGTTCTTATATTCATCTATTAGGAAACACCAAGTAATAAGACACTATCGTGACAGTCATGTTTGGACTCTACAAAGAATGTGATTCAAATGTAGATTTAGCTTCTAGCACATAACACTTATGATTGTTGATTTTCGAACGATGTATGAAAGCTGTATGTTTACGCTCACCGTTTTACTCTCAGCAAAAAAGGTCTCTTCCGTACATACTTGTGAGATCCATTTTTATTTTATAATGTACGCTGGATTCCTTTTTCCGTGATTTTATTTTACGCGATTCTCTCCATATTACGCGTTTTTTTTTACGTGAAAACAAACACGTTGGGAAGAGAAAGAGATGAAAAGAAATTCTGCGAGAGCGTGTGACACGCTTAAAAAAGGTGCTTTAATCTGTGGATTTGACGCTTTAGCATACGAAAAAGTGTTTTTTTTCTGCCAAAGATGATATATTTTCTACCAACGATAGTTTGGGTAAAGATCAAAAGCGTTTGAGCAGGTTTTAGCTTCTCATAGTGGATCATACTCTTTCTTTATCCCATTTGTTTATTTATTTAGGCTCATTAGCATTTTAGCAGTAACAGATCCGAATTTAATTGTGTACATGGTACATGCTTATCGTATCTATCTACATGGGAAATTTCACAGTAGCCATTTAGGCGTAAGTGTATTTTTTTTCTGTTAGACCGGACAACAGAGACAGTTGATATGATCATTGTTGTATTTCTAATAGCACAACAGCCCGATGTTTCTTGTTGAAAGTAGCAAGGCTTGTATGGATGGAAAGAGGCCAAGATTCCGACCGCGAATCGATCGATTATTGTTGCATGCTTTACATACGATGTTTTACGTTTTAGATTGTCGTAGTGAATATATTTTCATCCCTGGTAACGATTCAATGCAAAAAAAAAACTTTTTTTCATGCCGTTCAACCTACATTTCGGACATTCGAAATCATATCGCTCGCTTTCAATTTGTATGGATCATAATTTTCATATTTCTGGATGTAGACTACGGTTTTGAGTCGTTTAAAAATTGCTTGTCGCGTTACCCCCAATGATTCTGAGAGCTCTGTTTGTGTTTGACACAAATTTCAATAGAATAATTTCGTCTTCAAACGTTTTCGGTTGGCCAGGATGCTTTTGGTCTTTCCCCCTAAAACTAACCAAACTCTCACAAGCATTCGACACGCTTCAGCTGCATTTTTCTGCCGATGGAAACAGAATATCAAAATTCAGCAAAAATCAGCTGTCGCCGTCAACTATTTTATAGCACCTTGAGCCGTGTCATGGAAACGGAACGGATTAAGTTGCACACCCAATTCTGTTTCAGTATTCCATTAATTAAAATAAAAAATTTAAAAAAAAAATCAAAAAAGGTTAGAGTGCGTTTACTTTAAATTTAACCAAACAAATTTAAGAAATTCAAAAAACGATGAGATAGGCACTCTATTTTACTTTTCTGTTAATCAAAAAAAAAATAATAATAAAAAAATTAAAAAAAATACGATTTCGAAGGTTTACATGCCAATCGAATCAAATTTCCTAAGATGTTTGATATTTTGTATATCACAAATTGATTTAAATTGACCAAAATCAGAAGCATTTCAATTTTCCCATACATTTGTTCGTTTTCCAACGTTGCAACGAGCAACTAATATAGTGGCGAGGCACAATTTGTTATACCCGTACGAAACAGGTATGCGTAAATCGCTCGCTGGAAATGCAAATACAGTGTTCGTTCGATCCTGTGAAGAGAGGGAATATTGCCACTTAAGATTTAGCTTTAGTCATTCGCCATATCTGTTACAAAATCTCGTATCAGTCGACGAGTTACCAGTAGTCTTTCCTAAAATTGATATCAAATACAGCGGATGCGTTAATAACTCTTTGGAAATAAATTGAAATTCGAAATTGTAGAAAAAAAATATCGATTGGTGGTGTTGCAGAGACTTTAAACCTAAAAGTTTATTCACCTCATACAATACAATCAAAGCTCCGCCTATTGCCAATTATTAGGTTTAAAAGAAACCATTCGTGATTTCTATCGAAAATATACAACATTAACGACAAATGGCTCCAGATTCTGTCTACTACTTCAACTCTTACTATCCGTTCGAAGGATGCAGATCATGTGACAAACGTCACCTTTTGAGGCAACCCTTTGGAGTTTAAAAAAAAACTCCAAGTTCCGGGGATCCGGGTTTTTGTACAATTGAACATTACTCATAAACTCATAAACAATTGTGCTGAACAATGATAGTCCTATGTCAAGCATCCGTTTGTGCCTCTCTCAATGTACCCTTCTACTGTTTCGGTTATTCTTGTGTTGCTTATACAAGGTAGCGAATTGCTACCTGCTTTTTGGGATGATTGATCAAACATATTGAAATATTTTATAAGACGCAATAAATAAAAAATGTCAAAAAATACACTTTCGACGAATATGTTCCATAGGTTCGGAACACACGTTCACTCCTCTTGGTTTCACTTATTTTTGTTTTTGTTTGTTCTAAGAACCGTTTACAAATCGTTCTATTTTTAACAGGAAAAAAAAAGATACATAAATAAATTAATTTAAATGTATTTTCCCGAACATTGAAAAAATGTTGTTAGTCTTTTGACTATCCCCTGCCAATTTAATAACAGTATACCAGGAAAAAATGTCAACTATTTTAAATGATAGTTGGCGCATTCAAGCTCATAAACAATCAATGAAACGTCATGGTCAAGAGTAGACCAAAAATGATGAAATTGTCTTTGTCTTTGTCTTTTGTCTGTTTTTTGAAAATTCAGCAAAAAATATGTTCAGAACCGATTTTCAGAAAAAAAGATGTCTTCAATAGAATTATGTTCTTCGATTCTGACACAATCAATGTATTACAATAAAATTAGCAAATGGGATCTCCTCAAAATACCGAATATTATACTTTTTTTCGCCACTACTGTATCATTGCTCAAAACCATAAACTAATTACTCTTTCCTCTGCGAAGAATTATGCACATTACGATTAGCGCTGCGTTTCGAAAATTCCTCCGGCATCCGATAGAAACATAGTAGGCATTTTTTGTAAACTCAATATGATGGTTAAAAATAATTTTATTCTAAACACAGCGATATTAAGGAAAAAAAATAAAGATTTTTTTCATGTACACAAAACTTAGGTAGCGACTTGATTTGGTATGAGTATCAGAAAACAAAGAAAAATCCAGCAACATTTACATTTAAAAAATGGTAAATTTATATATTTATATATGTAGTAAATTTGATTAAAAGAAACGAAGAAAAGTGGGTGCGTAGAATAAATACGGAGATTAAAGAACATGTATCATTTCTGTACAGAGAAAGCATTCGTTAAATACATGTGTAGAATAAAACGATTTATTTGGCTTCTTGCTTTTTTTTTTTTGTTTTGTTTAATATAAAAGAGGAAGGTAGGAAACGATCAGGCAACGGTTTGAAGGACTGGGAAGAGCTTACCTCGAGCCTATCCGAGCGGGGGATCTTTTGCTGTGCCGTCGGGACTACAGCCTGCTGCACGACGGGTCCGAGCTGGGACACTCCGGACGGATCCGCTGGTCCTAGCAGGGTGGGCATCAGATGGCCGGGCGGAAAGTACGGACTGTAGGTGCTTGCCGGCATGCTTGTCAGGTAGGGATTAGTTGCCTGTGTCGGTTGAGAGGAAGAAAAAGAAAAAGAAAAAGTAAGGCACACGATTATTATATGCGGAAAGTTTCCACCGCGAATTGGGTGCGCTTTTTTTCTGTAGTTCTGTTGTTGCCCTAGGGGCCTAGGAGATGTACCGGCTCTTCTCCGGGATAGCAACAGCAAGAAGCACTAGCAAACGCTGTACGCGACGCCTTGCGGGTGCCGCTGGGTGGCTTCCTGTACGGAATGGTAGCACGCGTTTTCGCTCTTGGCACGGTGGGAAAATGCGGTTTAACATTAACATAAAAATGCAATTAAGCTCGACAATCGTTGGCGGGCTTTATGGGAAATAAATTCTCCGAACGTTTGAGCCGTTTGAAAGTTGCTCGCATTGCGCTTTTCTTCCACGAAAATCTTTCAAACGACTCGAGCCAGAGGACAGATGAAACGGGAAAACGAATAAAGCAGCGGTGGGTTCGGGCACACAACGATGACCATAAGTAAAATATTATTCAAATCATAGAAAATACGGCCATGAAAACTAAGCAGAAAGGAATGATCATAAAATGCATTACGGCTATGCGGTGCCCTATTGATTTGATGTGTTTTTTTCGGAACTATTTTCCTCATTTATTTGTAATTCTTCCACCCAAGCAAATACGTTAGTTTGTGGCAGAGAACTACCTGAAATAGCCCACGCAAATTAGCTAATTTTTTGGTCTTCAGGAAAATTTCGATTCCGAAATCGTGGAAACAACGGATAGGCACGCAGTTCAAACTGAGACGGCATTCTCACTATGATACAAATAATTTTAACATTGATTCTAGGAGGGAAATTTTGCACGCAACAGCATTTCTTTTTCCGCAAAACTACTAACGGAAGCAAACAAACAGCGCAAGGACTCAACCCAATTACACACTATCCAGGCGGGTCACGAGTCACACACTGCAAACGGCATTGGTTGGATTTAAAAGCTCAAGCATTGTTTCGGCTACGGAGACATTTCACTCGTAATGATATGCGAAGCGATTCCCTAGAGGCTATATGGCGCCCTCCTTCCTGAACCCCATATAGGTTCACCAACAACAAATGTGTGTGGAAAGCGAATCCTCCTTCCGGCTATCAGAAAAGTGTCGAAAAAAAATCGGAGCAAAAACCAAAAATTGTCAGGCAGCAAAATAGAGCAACACTTACGAGAAAACAAAAATCTGTTACTATTGGAAGGTATATTTCAGATTAGAGAAAATGAGTTACTCTTCGAGCAATTACTTTGCTAGCGCCACTCTGACTGTTGTTGTTCGTACTGATGTGGTTATTGTTATTGTGGTGGTTGAGGGTGGTGGTGGACGTGTTGCAGGTGTTGCTGTTGTTGTTGTTCGTGACGCTGGTCGGACAGTTGCCGGCGCCATTCATGATGGCCGCTGGGACGCAATTGCCCCCGTTGGTGTGGCTTACAACGTAGGTAGTATAGGGCGGATGGTGGGTCCCCCAGGCGATCGTGAATCCAAGTGCCGCGGCCGATGCAGCCGGAGGTACACCCGCCGCGGCCACCGCTGTCGTCGTTGTGCCATTCTATGCCCGAATATATCCAGCGTCCGGTCCGGTCCGGCATTGGTTCATTTTTTTTAGTAATGGTTCAATAAGTTCAGAGGATGAGAAAGAGTGGAGGCGGATAGATTTTAACAATCTTTGTTTTTTTTTTGCTGTTGTTTTGGCTGAATAATGCTTTTGGAGAAAAGTGTGTGTTTTGATTTATTATCCAGTTGGAATGATTTGTTTTTAAAATTTGGAGATACGCAGGACATACAAATCAAATTAATTCACTAAATAAGCAGGTTGAACTGAAGCTCGAAAATGATACTGTTGCTTGATATGCGGAGATTTCGATCGTTAAAAGACCAGTAAGGATGTTTACATATTGAGTTCAAAGCGAATAAGATCCTTGCAATTATTCTAGGTGGACAAACATTAACCTTTGAATCAGAATCAATTGGCCAAACTGTCAAAAACAACACATCTTGTATTTTATTTCATAGTTTAAAGAAATACTATATACATGTGGTTACAACTGTTTCGTAAACTGTTGAAATTGTTGCCGGTAACTGCTCTGGCAAGTGTACAGATTCTGGAATAGGACACGTGAAGAATACACTACAGATAATTGTGGAGGAGGAATTCAAACCTTTCTGATTTTCCTGGATTTTTCACACTTTTCGGCCTGACATAAGCACTCGTTTTTGCTTGATTTCTTCGAAGTGATCATGAATTTTCCTGATTTTACTCTATCAGATTAAAAATCAACCGCAGTGACCGAGCTACCTAGAGGAGATGTGTCTAAAACGCGCCTGCCGGGCAATTTGACCCGCCTGATTTTCTCGTAAATCAGCAAGATTAGAAATGCAATGGATACAGGCAATCGTGCTTGTCAATGATAGAATCCCATTATACAAGTTTTACATTTGTAACATGATTTAACACTGAACCTACCATGGCGGGGTCAAATGACCCCTTTTGAGTTTTTTTTTTCAAAATTGCTTTACAAGTAACATTACCTCATCGTTATTTGTCTTTGCTACTTTTCTTTAAAAAAAACATCAGTGTATTCTTCAATATTTACTCCTTATCAAATTGTGCGAAATTTTTATTTTGAACTTTACATAGTAATATTTCAAAAAGGGTCATTTGACCCGCTGTGGTAGGAATAGGTATACATAAATATCGGTAGGTTTAGTGTTAAACAAATAAGAAAAATAATTTTCTTTGGAAGCGATTTCCGATGTAATTTTCTACATCAATTCTATAAGGGTTTTGTTGCTTGATACCGATTCAGAGACGATAACTGTGGGTCATATTTATTGAGTCGAGTTCCAACTGAATATCTCAGATGAAGAAAATGTTAAGAAAGGGTTCATTTCCTTCTCAATTTGATATTTTCCGCATCAGCTTACCATCGGGCAGTATGGCATACCCTCGATCGGGGCAATATGCTCGCTTTCGGCCGGATATCATTCTCACGAGAGAAATTGCTTGTATGTGAGGGATGCCAGATGATTTTTTCAAATATCTTTGCATGGCACAAATAAATGTCTTCAAATGTAATCATAATGAACAAAAATGAGCAAACCATAACGATATTTTTTAATTATGTTCGACAAATCACACCAACAATTGTTTTCACAAACTTTGAAATGACCTCAGTATGTTTTCACAAAATTAAATGTCTTCAAAGCGAAAACATGTCTTCACGTTTGGCATCTATATTATGTGCTCAAAGAATGCAGGAAAACAAGAGCGCGGACTGAAGAATTAATACACGAATACTGGGAGAACAAGCTCACCGGAGAAACGGTTTCTTCTCTTCGCTGGTGGGCATGAAGGGAACGGATTGATAGAATCTCTCATTCGTACAAGCTGTTTCTCTGAGCTTTATAGTCTCTGAGAGAAACAACTCATGGGCACATCATACTTCTGCTGGGCCATTTAACACCGTATGATGGGAAATTCAGAATTTGGGCGCCTTAAATAAAATTCGTAGCACTTTTGTTATTCAGAATCTAAAATATAGAACGATTACAGATGACTGAGGGTTCACTAATCTACGTACTGACGCTAGTTGTTATCTTAAATTTTAAGAGCACGGTCAAGATAAATCCATTCTCGCTTAGGGGGTGCGTATTACACACTGTTCCTATACCAACGTTTTGCTTGTTGGACACAGTCATGATGTTCTTCTTCGATAGCACTATCGCACTTGGTTAAAAACTCAGCATTTACTGAATTTTTACATGCAATGCGCGTGTGTCATGACAAGAAAAAATCGGCCAACTGACTATCTCATATTCTAGGATTGTTCATACAATTTATTTGAATATTTTATTTTGTTGGATCGATTCGATCCACCCAAGATTTACTTCGATTTTGCAATGAACGTAGATCGCGTTGAATTTTATTAACTATAGATTGATTTAATTATCATTTCTAGACAAAATACTCGAATTATTTTAACTGCACTCAAATATTTCGAGGCTTTCCAAAACAGTATTGTCCAGTGCTGTCTATGAATCCAGAATATCTCACGACTTAAAGAAATTGCAATGACGTTAGGTTGGAGGCACGAAATTACCTGTGATGTGTGTAGGAGTGGCCGCAGAGTTTTTGATTAAGAAAAGTTGTTTAAGGGTGCCCAATTACTCAAGATTTTATTTTCGAATACAATGTAAAATATCACTATGATCGTTCATTGATTCTAAAACTAAACTGAAACTGAAACTGAAACTGACTTTTCTACAATTGACTTATCGAAAGGAATATTACAGTAGGAAGAAATATTACGGTTGAAAGATCAGGCGACAATTTCTGCGAGAAATTTTGTGATAATTTTTTGAATTTTTCCGCATACCTTAGCATTGGTAGAATAACTTTGCGCTCAATTTAATCTGAATCAAATAGATTCGAGATATACTTGGAAAAGAAACTATAAATAGAATGGTATAATGGCTAGTATAGGTCGCTTTAGGACCAGCTTTTGTGTCAGAAAACCTTGGCATTGTCCAAAAACTAGTAATATTGGCATGAAAAAGGATTGTTCTCACATAATCTGAAACAATCGCAATAAGATGTTCGTGTCGTTTGGTGTAAATGAATCATTAAGAAAAATAAAATGCTGTGTTTCAAAAGACATGTATAAGATTTTAACGTCTTGTGGGTACATAGTCTGTTGAGAAAGGTTTTAATTGAACAAGTATGACTTTGAGGTTATACAATATGATGCGAGGATCGTACTGTTAGAATCATTTTGAAGTTGGCAGCGCATGCATGCAGCTAATTTCATAGGTTAATATACAACCAATATTTTTATCACATTGAATATGTCGAATATTGCACAAAAAAAAAAAACTAATTTGCGGGAAGTTTCATCGCATAAATTTTATTCTCACGAAGCTGACAGTTATTGCTTGTCGAATCTTACAAAAAATACGGGTATGTGAAAGATAGTTCAAACGATTCATAAGCAATGATATCGATTTGGATGTTACAGAAAGTGGAAAGCGACTACAAAGAATACATTCGAACGAATTTGAACTAGAAACGGAATGGAGTGGAATAATAAACACAACAAGATCATTTTACTGCATGACCCCACCAAACCATAACCTCATGGATTTATCAAGAATTGTCTAGAAAAAAAGATTGATATTGAGATATTGAGATGCTACCTCACCTGCCATACTCCCCAGACATTGTTCGGTCAGTCCATGATGTTCTTTTTCTTTTTTAAGTAGTGATTTTTTAAAATTAACCGATGATTTTCAAAAAAAAAAAAAAACCATAGCTTTTGAACAACTGGACATATTCCAATGTTCGCCATATCAAATTGAAGTCAATGAGTTAGTCTTCTTTGTAAAAATATTACATTTGCGAATTTGATTTTGCTCTCATGATTATTGATTGTATTTGCTTTTTATAGTTTACATGGTCACGGGACCAAGGGCGTTATATTTTTTTATATATTATATTTTTTGAGAGCTAGGGATTTTTTACATAACATATCCAAAAATCAGAGATATGCCATTATTCATTTTTTAGTTTTTTTTCCAATTCTTTTATTGGGAGGCGCAATCGCATAAGCTTTGCGGAACCGCTAATTCAAGATTTGTTTATACAAAATTTCAACTCAAATTTATTTTCAGTAGGTTTCGACCGATTACTCGCGGTATACTCGAGGTTATCATATTTGAGTCATGTTTTTCCAAAGTTAATATGTTTTCTGTCTTCTTTCATTATTCTTATGCAACTAGACTAGATCTATGCAACTAGGATCCAATATTTTCTCAAGTGGATTATTTTTCAAAGAAGCCTAGCTCATTGACATCAATTTATTATGCCGATTATCTGAATCGGTACAGTAGTCATTTTTGGAAAAAAGAGGAAAAATGATTTTTTAGACCGTCGGTTAACTTTGAAAAGTCAGTAAAACGAAAAAGAAGACATCTTCGATTTTTGGATGTGTTATATAGAAAATCCTCAGATTTAAAAAATATATATAAAAAATATAGCGCCCTTGGTACAGAGACCATGTAAACTATGAAAAACAAATACAATCAATAATTAAGAAAACAAAATAATTTTTCATTTCTTTCGGGTGTAGTATTTTCCCAACAAAAGTATTGGCTCATTGGCTTTAATTTGATGTGTCGATCATCTGAATTGGTTCAGTTGTTCAAAAATTATGAATTTTTGAATAAAGTCATTTTTGGAAAAAAAGAGGAAAAATTGGAATTCTCGGACCACCCTAAAATAGAAATGGGCACTGTAATGAAAAATTTAAAAAAACGGGTCTGATATTTTGCTATAAGGAACAAAACTTCCACTATTCATGAAAATCTGAGAACCACTATATCGGCTTGGCATGGAATGGCTGAGAAGAAAGTTTCAAAAGATTGGCAGGATTTTGCTATAACTTCTCTGAATAATACAAATATAATTCCAGGCGGTATCTGATGATGTGTCATATCGCAAGAAATGACAGAAATTTATCATTAGGACACGGACTCGCGTCGTGAGTAGATTTAGTTTTCGAGATTAAAAGTAGATGTCGGACTCTTGTCTTGCGCACTTGGAAAATTCAGTAGTTATTTGGAAATAAAGTTCAATTTGTTCAAATATAACTTTCGTGTTTTGTTAATTCATTACACATTTTTATTTTCATTTTTTTACCTGTTATAGTTTTGAACACTGTTCTGTACATGATTCTATAACTGATTCATATTAGTCCCAGTAATATTCAAAGACATAATCTCAAGTAAAATATCTATTTAGCTGGAAATTTATTGAAAACTAACTCAAATGTTATTAAGATCATTCAGTTATAATCTGAACGCACTGTTCGTATTATAATAGCGCTCAAAAATTTTCGACAGCACATTGTTTAGAAAATTGCCCTTTTCCAGTGGTGAAAAATTGTGGAAAACAGAAAGCTAAAAGAAAAGAATAATAATTCAAGACTCGTGAATCGAATTAATTGAGAAAATATCTCAAGAATAATAAATTTCATCCATGAAAGTCCTGATCTGACAAAACAAATGAGGCTGCGAACAAAAAAAACGAAGGTTTCGTTACAAATCAGACACACTTTCAGGTTCCATCCCGTCGAAAAAGATCCCAATATCACCTAATCTAGAAATATGGGCTATTGTTCAACGGAAGCTGAAAAAGAGTGGTAACTTGTCGAAGAATGTTTCAGAGATAAGGAGATAGAGGAATAAAATGGTTGTTAAGGTTTACCAACGGAGTGTTCAAAAACTGATGCATTCGAAGAAAAAAAAATCGCGATTTTATTGAAACCAAGTCGAAATATTTTTTGAGAGAGCAATATCATTCCGAAAAAGTAATAAAAACTCTTTGTTTCAAGCCGATACTTTTGACGTAGGACTAACGTAAAAATGTCTAACGTTTCAATATAAGGGCCCATTCCGATGTTTCGGATGGAAAAAGTGTATAGATTTTGAATGGTGATATCTCTCCAATCAATGAATGGATTTTGATTTAAAATATACAAAAAAATAGTAAACGTTCTCCAGCGATTATTTTGCCTAAGACATATATCATCAAAATTGTAAAAACAAGAAAACAGTGTAACGAATAAAATAGGTAGTTTAGTTTTTCGCTCGCCGCTCACTTTCTCCCACAATGCAACATTCAGTCAATTTTTTCCGTGCAATTCGGGTATTAGCTTATATGGTATGATTACATTCTTCGATGTCACGTTGCGTTATTTTTTTTTGTTTTACTCTAGCCAGCGATCAGCTAGCCCCATATGTTAAAGTTGGGAGTTCATTCAAAATATTACTTCTGTGCCATTTGCTCACATCGCTCAATGGAAACTTTTTGAGCAATATACGTTGATTGGATATAATAACGGATGATAGCACATGGAATATGATTTCTCTCCGCTGATTGGAGAATTGACTTCGCACATGTCACGTTGCTTCGAGCGAGAGGTATAAATTGTTTTGCTTTGTGAGTTCAATTTTAAGCAACAATTACGATTCGACAGTAATTCTATTAGCAACCAGGTGGTGGCAGTAGCGAGAGTATCAAAAATGGCCTTTCTCAAGGCAGGGAATTCAGGTTAAATTTTCCAGATTGACCTTTTTCAAGGCTAGAGGCGAATGAACTGCAAAAGCTTGAATCATCTCTAATTCAACACTCTCTCTTTCTCTTCAATTTTGGCTTCACTCTAGAAAGTGATCAGCCAACACCAGTTAAGAGTTTGGAATATATTATTTATAGATTTTTTTTATTTGTTTGAGCTTATGTAAATTTGGAAGCATTTTAGGGTTTATTCGTGACTTTTCCAATCGATCTTTTGCCAATTCGAGCATTATCTCCGTGTTAAAAGTGGCGTCAAAATGTAAAAAGTTTATTCCGGATGTGATGAAGGTATTTTACTGCGGTGAGAGCCCTTTTGTTTTTATTACAGTCAAACCTTTTGTGCGACACTTTTTGAGCGATTTTATTACTAATTCGGAGCTCGAATCGCACAAAACAATCTCAATCGAATAAAAAAAATCGCGCAAAACATGAAATAATAAAAACAGGTTTAGCTGTATAGACGGTTTAAACTTCGAAATTTATTCGGCTTTAGTCTCGAAAGGGCTCATTAGAAAATCAATCGATAGAGGGATCTGGAATTGAGCTCCCGATCAATCATCGACCAGTAGCCACGAAGACTCTCCACGCAGCTTTATTATTCTTATTTATTATTTTATAGAAGCTTTAGGCTTGAAAGTTCATTTTCTGTTTTTCCTGTTTTTCTGGACCGTGTTGGGGAAACGCTGACAAAATGATGACATTTCTACAGATCGTATAGAATTGAATGTTCAAATCGATTGGTGCAACAATTTCGAATGTTCTTCACAATCGAGCACCAAACGTTTCAAATTGGACTCAAACCTTCGTGACGAGACCGATGTTTAGATTTTTAATTTGTACCTCGAACATGTTCCCGAAAAATGTTATGCTACAATAAAATAGAAGAATGATAAAAAAATTAGGTCCACAATTCGGTAATACTCATTTCGAGAACTTATCTGATCGAATAATCGAATTTCGATCGGAATGACATCAACGGAAGAGTTTCAAGAACCGGGGTGATGAAAACACACATTTTTGAGAGGACAATTTTCTTTGTTTCGAAATCAATTTGATGTCACTTGTTTCAATGGATGATTCATTTGAACAAAAAGTAAAACTGGGTCGATTCATGGTTTACTTCGGAACGTGAACAGTTCAATAGTTTTAACGTCGAATGACAGTCATATAAGAGATTTAACTTTATAGTTGTTATTCTTTAGCATCTTTCAACAATCTGCTATCATTTCAGCTTCACCTAATAGTGAATAATAGTGAATGAGCTGAACAAATTCAAGGTATTGCCAATATATTAGGTTGGGCAAAGGTGACATTTCATACTGAAAAAATTATCTTGCTGTTTTTGTTTCTTCCATTCAGTCAGAGAAAATTCGATACATTTTACGCTTTTTCTTTTATAAAAGTGAAAATGCAAGCCAGGCCGCCGAAATTGTGAATGGTGTTTATGGTTCCGAATTTTTTGTTTTAATTTGTTTTCCATTTTTTTAGTACAATACACTAAATTCAGATCTCTACTGTCAACAAATGGACTGTTCAAAGCTAGCGATTGGCCAGAAACATCCAGAATTGGCCAACAGAAGTGGCGTTGTGTACCATCAGCACAACGCAAGGTCACACAATTCCTAAAATGGAATGTTTTAATGCATCCACCCTATAGTCCGGATCTGGTACCAAGTGATTACCACCTTTTTTTCGCATTGCAAAATTTCCAGAGTGATAAGAAAATGGAATCAAGAGAAGATTGTAAAACTCTATTGCTAAAGTTTTTCGCCAATAAGGACCAAGACTTCTATGATAGAGATATTATAAAGCTACATTTAGAATGGAAACAAATTTTAAAACAAGAACGGTGCATTTTTGACCCAAATCGAACAATCCGAAGCATATTTAAAATAGATTAGAACTTCACCCAAAAATATCCTAGCAGACAGTTTTGAAATAAAAACGAATACATTCAGAAGCTTAATCGACAGTTTGTGAATTATTCTCTTAGTCTTGCCATTCTTTAACAGAATATACTCGGATTATAGCCACATCACATCAAAAATGTATTGTTCTATTTCAAGAATATTCTCCGAAACCTGCATAAATCGTAGCATTTTCTTCGGCGAGACTCTGCGTCTGGAAAAGGCAGCAATTGGGAGCAACAGAATCTTGCAAGAAACATTTTTTTCGCAAGCGTCCTACAACCACTCCACAGCCTATCAAGGTAGAAAAAGCATCTACAGAACAAGCGCATCTTTAATTAGAACCATTAGAGCAAGCCTGGTACAGCTCTTACCACCGATCCTTTGGAATAATCGAAGAACTTGGAACGAAGCGAACAAAACAGCACCATACTTTCTGACGGCATGCGGCTCGTGATATCTTCTCCTGCGTAGCGGCTATTATAGTTGTTGTGTTTATTTTTTATGTGCAGGTATACCTATCCTCTCCTTTTTCCAAGCTCAAGCTTTTGCTCCCAAGCCAAGCGCACCGTGTTCGTGGGGTTTACGCGATTCTGATGATGCTTTCCCGCGCGAGAAGTGCAATTCATGCAAAATAATAACAACACTTTTCTCACCTCGGAAAAAAACTTCTACCGTAAAAAAGTCAACAATCCTTTAGGCCTCTTCAGAGATGCCTAACCTTTTTTTCTTCTTGTCATTGCCTACGTTTTCCGGGCGGGTTTCCGACCAGTTTCCCAACGCTTGCGTACCCGAAAATGGGTGGCATTTCGTACGGATGTGGCTGTTATGCAAACTTTGTCATGGGACACAAGAACGCTTTTCGCCCGTTGTTGCCGTTAATGCTGCCGTTTTTTTGTGAAACCGTTGCCGTGAGTTGACGCGAGACGGTGTATACAGGTGTGAGCGTGGGGAAAGGGGCGGGGGCTTTCCATTTTTCAACTGGGTTGAAGAGTGATGCGGAGAAAGAGAGAAAGAACTTAATTTCATAACTGAGACGAAAGTTGACGATGACAATTTGCTCAACAGCTAACAGCCATCGAGGTGTACAAGTGCAACAAAGCGGCACGTCACTCATTATTACAGTCAATGAAGTGCGGTGACGGAAATTTTCCGATTCCGCCAGGCTGGCTGTGAAGGAGCTCGGAAAACGCGAGCAGCCTCACAAACGCAGGGCACCCTCTGTTGGTTACAACTCTGCGCTTTGTCAGGGGGATGTGAGCTTCAAATTTACCAGCCTCCCATTGCATTCATATTCACGAATGACGAATGCTCTCGAGTGGGAAAATTTCGATTGTTTCCGAGCAAGATTGTTTATGAAGCTTTTATAGTTCTCCCCTTCCGGTGGGGAGTCACAGAAAGAGGGTTTGAGTCAAAGAGGATGTAGAGAAACACGTTCGTTTTAATGGACATCAACTTTTAATTATGCCCCACCCGGAAAGAGGCCTTCTTGCGAGCTGCAATTTTCTAGCATAGCCTCTCAACGCCGAGCCTTGAATGCCAGAACGAGGTAGAAAACAGAATAATTTCCCCTCGAGTGGCTTTAATTCAAGTTTTCCTTAATTAAATTAAAATTAGTGTACGTTAGGCCGAGGACTTACAGAGAGCTGTTCTGGGCGAATGGAGAAAAAAAAATGTTGTGAGTACAAGTGAGATTTAGAAGAAAAAATATGATTGTGAGCGAATGAATGGAGAAAATTAAGGCACAATTTGAACACAACAAACAACGAACGGAAGAAACCGAAGATAACAGCTAAAAAGCGCAACAATTAAGGAGGAAAATAAAACACAAAAACCAAGTAAACATCTCGAACCAGTTCGCGGCTTCAAATGAGGTGATAACGGAAACGGCTACAGAACTTAATGAATCTGTCTTTTTCTATTGTGGTTATTGTTTCTGGGGAGTTTTGTTCGGTTTGGAATGGAGGTATTTGTAGAATTGACTTGTTATTTTGTTTTGGCTTTGTTTGTTTAGGAATGCAACTTACCACTGTTGGCACTTGGCCCGGTAGGACTGGCTGTCCTGGCGAGATACCCATTTGCTGCATGATGGCGTTCTTCAGAGCGAGATGATTCCGTCCGTTTATCAAAAGCTGATCTTTCAGATGTTGGGGAGGGTGGAAGTATTTACACGGTGGTTTTTCACGATTACAACGACCCTGTGGTTTCGGAAGGGGAAAAAGAAACAGATAACAGAAAACACATTTGTTAGTACGTTTGTTGGGGACAGCGTGGTAAATAACAGGTTCGATTGTGGAAACACAAACAGTTCAGATGCGGTTATAATACACTCTATTTGAACACTAGGATTTTATGTATGGCCCCATCAATACTGATCGGCATTTGATTGCGGAAGCAAAATATGCTCTCGCTCTAATGTTTGCAGTGCATCAATATTCTTCTTCTTCAATGGCACTAACGTTCCTAGAGGAACTTTGCCGTCTCAACGTAGTATTACTTGCGTCATTTTTATTAGTACTTAGTTGAGATTTCTATGCCAAATAACACGCCTTGAATGCATTCTGAGTGGCAAGCTCTAGAATACGCGTGATCACAGTGCAAGACGGAGGAAATTTCTTTGACGAAAAATTCCCCCGACCAGAACGGGAATCGAACCCGAACACCCGGCATGTTAGTTATGACGCTAACCACTCGGCCACGGGAGCACGTGCATCAATATTACGGGAGCTCAATTTTGTCTGCTGAAAAACATTTGCTAGAAACCTTAACGGGCCTTAAGCCCCGCAAAAGGCAATAGGCTGGATTCTGTACATTCCGACAATCCCTATAAATGAGTTTAGATCTCCGGGCCTGATAAGGAGCCAACTAAATACTCGAAATGTTCTTCCCAGGAGCTTCCCGAAACGAATTGATGCCTGCTAAGCGGTGCTGATTTATGCCTTCAATATGTGACAATGCCGGACTCATTCTCTCGCTTTTTGCGAGAATATGTGTTTCTTTACTATTGGAGCTGGAAAAGCGCACAGGCTGACACAATTATTCTCACGTACAGGCGGCCGGCAGTAAGTCGGCTGGAGGCAGAATTTATTATATTTTCATCCCTTATCAGATCTGCAGGGATAACACGTAGTATAGCCCACCCCTCTTCTCTTTGTGTTCCCGTTTTCATTTATAACCAACTGATACTTGAGGATCTCCATTTGCTGAACTCGGTAGACCGAGTACATTACGTAATAATCCAATCACAACTTCTGCATTCCTTTTCTGCACGTAGTCATCACAACACACGTGTGTGCAGCATCTCAGCAGCAGGGTGGGCGAGAGCGACGAATGTACGAGACCCATTTCCCTGCCTGAATCAATAATGATGCTGCTCAATTAACTCCGATTGTTACTCCAATTAAAGTTTAAAATTTCATTTCACAAATTTTCCCTACACGAGCGCTTGGAGAGTAGAGTGTACCTTCGTTGAAGAAGCTGTGCGCAAACGATGGTTGTGGAAAGTCATACCTACCTTTAAATTGGGTGAAAGAATAGAATGATAACGTGCTGTTCGCAATTTTTCCAAAATTAATTTTTGAACAGGTATGAATTCGAGGATGTAGATCATGGCTATCATTTATTTCTAAATGATATAATGATGAAGAACTTTAAACCTTGACATCTTATATGAAAATTGACTGGAGAAAAAATTGTTTTAGCTAGGTTTAGTTAGCCGAGACACGGTCGCCAAAAGTCTCAACGAGAATTTTATTGTGTATTGACAATCTTTTATTATATAAAAATTCCTGTAAACACAATTCGAAAAATTTTAGGAAGACTTTTAGCCTTTCGTTGATATGCATCATTTTTAAAACGATGTAAACACTTTGTTGGGATGGCAAATAGGCTCTAGTATGCTTATAGTTTCTGCCTCATATGCACCATTATCCTTTTGACTATACCTCCGGTGTTCTTGCAACGCCATCCAACATATTGCCTGAAACCCATTGGACTGAAACAATGGAGACACCTGGTTCATTTGGATTTTTCATATCCAGCAAATCCATCAAAAAATTTATCTGATTTTGTTCAAACCTCACGTATCGTTTTACCAATAATTTTGAGATCCCATTTTTTTAAATTTCGCGCTCAGGGTACACCATACTGAACTCAGGTGTTCCGGAAACTCTGCTTTTTTGCTAAATGTCATAACATAAAAAAAACATAAAAAATAGTTATTTATTATTGCCGCGGTGTGGAGACCAAAAAAAACAGCGGTTTATGACACTTAGGGAAAGCTGAGATTTTTTTACTTATCAAAAAAAGTTGAATCAGTTGGACATATTATTTAGTTTTGTAAGTTTTCAATTTTTATCTAAGTTTGACGATAATCCTCATTTGTTGATCCTCATATCCTCATTGTATCATAGTTTGAGCTTAATCGGTTCCGAACTTTTCGGGTTTTTGACGCGCACAAAAACGAACAGTTTTTTTATATATATATATATATATATATATATATATATATATATATATATATATATATATATATATATATATATATATATATATATATATATATATATATATATATATATATATATATATATATATATATATATATATATATATATATATAGAGAAATCGATAAATTTCAAATCATTTCGAAATTTCAGTTCATGATTTTGTCAAACACTTGGAAAAAGATGTTTCCATCACATAGAACACATATTTAATGCGGATTGGTCGATTTTCATTAGAAGCTTAATTTGAGAAACGCATTATGGCCATTTAAAAAAATCATTTTTTTCCAATTTTTTCAATTATTTATGCCGTAACAACATTCCTTGGAGAGAAATGTATAATGTGTTCAACTTTGAGTTCAATCGGTTCCGTACTTTTCGAGTTTTTGACGCGTACACAAACGAACACAACATTTTTATATATAGAGAGATTTAACTTTTGAACCACTTGACTCATTTTCGATCTTTATTAACACGTTGAGCCCCGTCCCAAATATTAGGTCATACATTAGTATGTGGTTTCGACACCTCGAAAGCCACAAAAGAGATAATTTTTGAAGATTTCTTCTAAAAGTATACATTTGGAGTGAAGTGCAGTATTTTCCATAGAAAGTGCACTCATATACCTTTCATTCAATGATGATAGATCGGAAATCAGTTAAGAATAATTTTCTAAAATGCATATTTTTGATAAAATCGACAAAAAATTTCAAGTCATCCAAATTGAAGGTGGTGTACCATTAGGATTAAATATAAAAAGAGGCTCAAGGTTTAAAAGGTATAAACATACAAGGTTTGAACATTTGTTTTCCATTTTTTTCGGTAGATTTTTTGACGTAGGACTGCGATAGACTAGTTTTTATGAAATAATATCAAAAAAATGCTATACATTACGATTCTCTGATCCGTAAACGGTTTTAGTTAATGAAAATTGGTACCATTCTCATTTTCCCATACATTCTTTCTGCCCATTTGTGTGCTTATCAATACAACGCTCAACTAATGCATTCGTTTTACGGACAATGATATTAGAGACGACTGAGTTTTGGTAATCAATCATTACGGACAATGTGGAGAGAGGAAATATTGTGATTTGAGCTCCAACCGTCTTCAACTTCTTCGGTGAAAATAAGCCATTTGCGATAATAAATTACAGTCTCGAAATTGTGACATAAGGCCAACTTGTGTATTGTTCCCGCGAGAACGAGAATGAATCTTGAATCAATCGTTTCCAACTGCTTCGATGAAACCACTCAAATCATTGGGTCTTTCCGGTGCTGCATTTCAAAGTAATAACCGATGTGATAGAAAGCTAATTAATTTCTATGTTTTTTGTCAGGTGGGAGCTGGGGGAAATTAGGAGTTTATTCGAACTTATTGATCATTTTTTCGGATCTTTCATTTAATTTCCATGAATTCGCGCATTGTTTCCGAGTTAAAAATGGCATAGAAGACAGAGCATTTGACACTTTGCTCGAATTAGATGCTCATTGCTTTGCGTATCACTCGCGTCTCTCATTGCAATTATGCATCCATTTGTACTAAAGAATTCTTTCTAAAATTTCTAGAATGTTGGTTCTCGCCAGTAATAATATTGTAGTTCTGCGTCGTTAATACTGTCGTGTCTGGGACACCCCCCTCCCAATTTTTTTCGATGGAATTGCTGAATAATTTTAAGAATTTTATGTTTTTTCTCAATATATTATCTTTTTAAAATATTAAGTTATATGTTTATTTGCGAAAATTTTGCTGTTCGATTTTTGAGGGATATATTTACAAAAGTAGAATTAGAAATTTAGACTTTTTTACAGAAGTCCTGAGAAGTTCAGAAAATTACGGACCGCAAGTTTCTTCAGTCGTTAGAAGTTATTGTTCCACGAAGCTTGATTAGTTTATTGACCCTATATAGCAAATGAAAAGAATTCAGATTATATCCCTGGAAGGACATAAAAAAGAAGAAATATGAAACATAAGTCTTACTTTTTAGCGAGCACTTCAAAATATTTCGGTTTTTCGCTTTATGACTTTTTACGAAACATAACAGCTCAAAACTTGCTTGTTTTTGTTCCTCAAAACTATCATGCATCTCCATTTGTCATGTGTAATGTAATTGGACTAAAACAATGGAGACGCCTGGAATATTTATATTTTGGTATGTTGTTTTATGTTTAGAAACAATTCCATGAAAATGGATCGACTTTAAAAAACTTGCTCAAATTTCGTATAATTATTCCATTTCGAAAAGTTTTAGATCCACATTTTTTCATTTCACCATTTGGGTGCATCATTTAGAAAAAGGATGGAAAAATGTTTTTTTGCAAATTTGTTTTTTGAAAATTTGTAACTTTCTGACCGCTTTGCCGATTTAGCAGTACATGGGTGCAAATGAAAGGTATTTTGGTAGATCTTCCAGGAAGAATATAATGTTGCACCTTTTTATTGAGACTATTATATTGACTGTATGTGTTATGTTAAAACTCCATTGGTCTCAATATAATAGACCGATGAAGTTTTAACATAACACATAACATAAATCATAAAACTTAACTTTTTAACTTCACTATTAAAATCAATCCTAAAAACAAAACTCATGAACTCAAAATTTTGGTAAGTTAGAAATTTCATAAAAAAATATAAAAAAAAGGTCTTTGGGGTTGGCTTTGGGTAAGGGATAGAGTTTAATATTCATCCTGGAAAGATTATTCAAATACCTTTCATTTGCACTCCAGTTCTTGTAAATCAGTCAAAAGTTTAAAAAAAAAAATTCAAAAATAAGCTGATTTTTCAGACCTTCCTAGTTCTGAATGATGCATCAAGTGGTGAAATAAACAGGAGTATGGGTCTAAACATTTTCTAAAAATAATAAAAATACGAAAAATACGACTGAAATGTGTTTGCCTAACACAGACTTCAAAACCAAGATGTCTGGGTCTGAGGAGGCTGAATTAGATGACGTTTGCTTATTCTTCCGTTCACATATTTTGCCTTAGACATTATACCAAACGTAAAAGGACTGTCATTAAATTTACTTGTAACGAAGAACATAATCTATCACATTGCATGAATTAACCTTACATGGCATTATACAATCTTTTTACTCATAGAGCAAATATATTGAATTCAATTGAATTCGGAAATTGTTTCATTCAATTAAAAATTTAATCAATACAAACAAATGATTGCTAAGCTGAGGTAGTCGCATGTCAACCTTGCGGTTATATTAAAGATATAACCCACCCATTTTTTTAAATATAGAATTACTGTTGTCCAAAAATTACTATTGTTTCATTATTTTAAAAGTTTTTCATTTTCGTAGCTTTCCAGAACCTTAAAAAATCGTTACTCGTTTTGCAATACTTATTCCTAATATACAAACTAATTTCAACATACCATTTAACAATCCGTTTTTTCATCATAAATTTAATTGATCAGTTGTCCAAACATAATACTTGGTTGTTCGATCACACTAGCAGCTCATATTTTTTTAATTTTTTCTTTCTCCGAATTTTTGGACCTTGTATAATCGAGCTATCGAGAGGAATTTTCAGTTTTTATAGTTTAGTTTTTCTTACAGTTTCGAAATTCTACAAAAAATCACCGGCATAGTTTTCATAATATAATATTGATTACATCTCAGTCTTAGGATAAACCTTTTTCGAAAATTTCCACCTTGCATGGAGGTTCGATTTTTCACATTGCTTTTCTTGAACAGCGGAATTATAAGCAACGTATTTCAATTCATATTCGAGCAAGTCTTTCAAACAGTATATTTAATATGCAATTTTACTAATAACTTTACTAATAACTTCGTTGAACACCATATTTCAGACAGTTGGATTTTGTGCTTCGACTTTTAGAAGAAGAAAATATATTGTGGATACGGTCTGTTTGAAATCCCAATCGCAATTGAAATTCATCATATGATAATGTGAATTGTAATTTTACCCAGTTATTATGCAGAAAAAAATTTTAAAGCTCAACAAAGTGAGGTTTCAGGTTGTGTTGGCTAATTGAATATAACATCTATTCGGGAGCCGAATAAAAATACAGATTTCAAGATGACCATTGTTACGAGTCATTATATCAATAATGCTAAAATCATACTTGTAAAAAAATCCAACAGTACACTATGTTATCAACACTTTTCAGTGAATTTCAAATATGCAAATCAAACGATTCTATGAAGTACACGTTATTTGCACACAAAGTTCCGCGGAAAAAAACATCGATTGAGTCACTATTCAAATTTAAGCAGAAAATCGCACGAAACCTTGATATATTATAGACTCCAACATTATTCAACATCATAAATTAACGTGGATCATTTGATAAAACAAACAAAAAACGTCCTGATATTGCGCGGTTTTTATCGCTAACCAGCGTCGGGAACCGCAAGTTACAAGCTATGGTCAGCGTCGAACTAAAATACGAGTATATTGTCGTGGGCACAGAAAATTAACAAAACGAAAAAAAAACCTCTAAAATGTTCCATAACATTGTTCAATGTGACAGGTAGCCGCTTGTTGGGAATGGGAGTGAACAAAAAAACAAACTTTCAAGCGGGAAGAAGCGAGGCGTAACTGCGCGTCGTCCCCGTCCTCATCCCGCAGGACTTGCGTCGGAACATGGTCCACTGAGGGCTAATTTATGGGATAGCCTTTTAAATTTGTGTCTCATTTTTCTCGCTAACAATGAGTATTAAGCTCCCCCTCTCTCTCGCTCTTCCCCCTCATCCCTCTTTTTGTTACGCACACAGCTGTGCGGAATCAAGAGCCCAGCGGTAATTATGGCACTCGGCTCGGAACCGATGTGACGTTGATGGAATGTGGAAAGTTGCCGGTCCTTTCGGTGCTGATGGTCTCGCTGCTCAGTCCTCCTCTAATGGACCCCGGCGTGGTTCAACCATTTGCCGGGGATACAAGCGAAGGTGCCGCCGCACGTTCAAAACGAGAGACTGATGATTGTCATAATCATAATGATAATGAATTTCGGTTTTATTTCACCGAGAACCTCCCAGATCACTTTCCGTTAACAATCGGCTCATGTGGGAGGGAAAGCTAAGGGGTGGTCCCGGAGAATGTGTGTGCTTTCACTTTTCATGTTTGAGAGTGGATGCCAGAGATGACGACGACGACAATGATGATGATGGTGATGATGCCGGGGGGGAAAGCGAGTGTGAGAGTGCATGTTTGGGTTTTATTTTATTTTTCCATTAGCCTTATGCGACGTTTTGAATGTTTGGAGGTGGATAGCGGGGTAGTGAAAACAGTTGGCACATGCATTCGACAGATTGCCGGCGCCGTGTCATGTTATTTTTCCGGGATTAGGTGAATGGCAATAAAACAAAGTATGAGGCGAAAAGCGTTTTACTTTCGCAATGATTTTCATTAATCAGACAGCAATGGGGGAGGAATAAAGCAACGGACTATGACTTGTGCTTCGCGGCAACGCTCCGATCATTTATCACGCCATTCTCGAAGTTATATTACATTGTGAAGTAGCAACTTTTAATCAAATGTTCATAAGTATTTTACTCCTGCCAGTAGAATGATGCCATTCGCTCATTTCGGTGCGATTTCATAAGAAAACTTTACCTATCGCCAGACCCCAAATAGGGACATGAAATTGGTCTTATGTTGATTATTTTCCGTGTTTATATTTCCCGGTTTTAGCAGCACACCATAAAACACCTTTATTTGCATTTGTTATTCCACGGGATGTCATCTCTCACCTTCCGTGCGCTGATGATGTTCACGATGATTACCGCGGTGTCAAAACAAAACTTTTTATTACGCGCCAATAAAGCGAACTTTGGGCTGTGAGCAAAAAAAAAATGGAACATTTGGCTGCCCTAATAAAATTTTGGATGAAGCGGGCTTTATTCGGAATTCGTGTCACAACATATAAACTGCATCCAGTTCCAGCGGCCGCAGCAGCCTTTCGATCGAGTGGAGAAGTGGCAGTGTTCGGAACGAAATTGCTCGCATAAAAGTGGAAGAACAGCCCCGAAAACGTTCGGAAAGGGTCTTCACAGCGCCAAATGAAGCAATCCAAAGGCGAACAGCTTTTCTTCTCACCGAGCTCTCCCGCGCTCGTGTTGAAGGATTAATAGTACCATAAAGAATATAAATATGACAGTTATGAAGGTTTTCTCGTTCAATTTATACCGGATATATTTGTTTTCCGTTTCTTCTTTTTTTTTTTGCTACCATTTTTTCTCTCTAAGTTTTTTTTTCTGCTAAGGAGGAGAAGGGGAAGGGAAAATTCAAGAAACGAGTCTTTGTTCCAAAATTTATTACGACATCCCCTCGAATGGGCCCCATTGGACCATTTCCAGAGGATCAGAATCCAACCGTTATTGGGGGAATTAGTATGCTGAGATGTTTGTCCCTCGTTCTATCTGGGGCATGGGCGAAGTGATTTAGGGCCACACGTGGCTCGATAGGTAGAAGGTCCTGAACTGTTATCGGTATCGTTTCTCGATGGCGCGGATGGGCAAAGAGATTCGAGATATTGGGTTTGGATTTTAAATGGGAGAATTTTTTTGGTGCTTGGCTATGTGTTTCGGACGGCGATTGTCTCTGTTTTCTAGTTTTGCAAAATTTGGGATAAATATGGGAATCAATACGAACGCTGTCCTTTAAAGTAAGTCTTGAAACGATGTTAGACTTGCAATTGGCCTTGTGTTGACCATATAGGGAGCGTAAACATTAACCTGATGACCATGAAATGAATTAAGCATCAATTTGTAATCGAGTTTTTCTATTCATAAGCTCATACATTTCGTAATGTGTGCTTATTATTATCTTCTAGAAATCGGAGCAATGGAATAGAAGCGAAACATTCAAGTAGCACCTGAAAAACAACTAGCCATCTTTTGACGCCCTTGACGCCTTGTGAATATAGTTGTGAGAATAGTGAACATAATAAAAGTCAACATTAACTCTTTTAAGTTGCTAGATTTGGTAGAAATAATGTTAAACCGCCGGAATTCGTAAACAAAAAGCTAAATTGTCCTAGAATCCCGAAACGTATCGATTCGATAGATTTACTTGTGTAGTTTATTAGACGATGCGATTATGTAATCGGAAACCATGCTACATGAACATTTTGTCGTCAAAAATATCCGCAAACGATAGATACCACATAAATTAAGAAAAACAGAAAAAAGTATATGGATTGACTTTAAAATCATGATTTTTTTATTTTGATCTTGATTTATTGACATTAAAATTCTCCAAAAATCAAGTGACAAAGAGAAAATCAAAGGATTGTAGGTTGCAAAAGTTATATTGTTGTAACAAGCCTGGGAGCAAACAATAATCCGGCTTTTAATGACAAGAAAAAGTCATGAAATTGTGACACGGACAATAAAAATAAGGCTTCCTAGTGTCTGAGTGCCAAATATGTGCCAAGAGGTGCACAAGATTGAAAATGCCAAATTGAGATTGCATGATATTGAAACTTTGCATGATATTGGAATTGGCTGTGAAATAAATTAGAATAAAAAAATCAAAGGTGCCAAACTATCGATAACCACAGGTCCGAATCGGATTCCGATTTTTGAAAACTATATTCATCGGAAGGCCATTTTTCGTTTCTATGTGATCAATTTTAGTTGAGACTTTTTTTTTTTATAATTGCATATACAAAACTATGAACCGTTTCTTTGAACTTTGAACTTGAACTTGAAAACTATATGCCTGATCGAATATAGACGAAAAATCTGTTGAAAATTTGATGATCTAGACATGATTTTTTTTCGGATTGAATACACAGTTGAAAGAAATTCTCATAATCAAAATTAAGACATGAAAATATCTTCCCCCAAAACATTTTCCCTTAGATTTATTCAGTTGCCTTACTAATTTTCCTAAATTGTACTTCGACGAACTTATAAAAAAACACTAAAACATAAGTCTATGGTTTGTACGCAGAATTATGAGTAGTATTTTTCCTAAAAATAAAAGTCATTTTTCTCAACAAAACAAAGTTTGTATAAGTCAAAAAAATACTTAAATACTTCGATTCTAAGGCGTCTTTGAACTTTTTTTTTTCATAAATTTATTATCTAATCAACTATTTATAAAAATGGATGTTTGTCGGTCTGTTATTTATAGACTCAAAAACTACTGAACTAATCATCGCAAGAATTTGTATATCAGGGGTTTCGAGTTCTTTTTTTTTGAGACATTTTTTTATCAGTTCTGCTCTGTCTCAACGGAGAGGAAGGTTGACTTACATAAATTATAATATTTGTAAGGCTGAATCTATGTTCACTTGATATAAGCAACAAAAACTATTCATGAAAACATCGTGAAAAATTGTCAATAGAGGTTTATGAACTTCAAACGTTTAAAACCTCTACAATTCAACACACACACACACTTTCTCTCTCTCTCTCTCTCTCTCCTATCACTTTTAGTTCCATTCTAGCCAACACCATTACTGAAGCTGAGTGTTTATTTGAAATTTATTATTCATTGATCACAATATTTTTTTTTTTGCCGGGAAAGAGTTAGTGTGATTTTAGAAGTATTATTGGGCTTATTGGTAACTTTCCGATCGATCATGCAATTTCCGCGCATTGTTTGAGGTAGCGTCAAAATAAAACTCACTCAAGATGATAATTTGTGTATTTTACTGCGGTGAAGGCTATGTTCTTCGGATGAAAATTGAAGGTAAAAATTTGTTCCGTCACAGTTGCTATCACCATGCCACTCAGTATACAGTATTCATTTTATAATAAATCAATACTAATACTACGTTGAGACGGCGAAGGTTCCACTAGGAACGTTAGGGCCATTCAAGAAGACTTTCCGAAGGTTCTTATAACCATTTTCCAGCTTTCATACGCTGAAGGCGCTTGACCTTGATGCCTCCTCCACTCTTTTTCTTTTCCAACGGGCATACAGACATAGGTCACAAAGTCGACAATAGCAGCGGAACGGTTTGGCCCAGAATTATTGAATTGCTAATTGGAATTTCCCAAACCTATCCAAATGAGCAAAAACTGACGAAACTGTCAGAATCGAAAATATTTTATGACCATAATAGAAAATGAAACTTCAGTCTCGTAATCACTCAACTCGCGTCGACTCAATAACCTAATGTCTTATGTCGATTAAGTCACAGAGTAAGCGTGTAAAAATCACATCTTTGTAAAAAGGTAGAGAAGCGATGATAAACGGAATCCTCACGTCGTCACGTCAAATGAGCTTAGGGATCTTAAAGCACGATGTGCTTCGTTCGCTTTTTTTTTCAAATGAAAAATTTGTAAGGGGTTGTATCTAGGACACGACAGCATATTTTCGACGTAGAACTACGCAATTACATTATGCAATCCATTTGTTTACCACTTCGAATATTATTTTAGAATGCTTCGAAATGTTTGTAATAGATTATGTTCTTCGTTACAAAAAATTTGATGAACGTCCTTTTACGTTAGATATGATGCCTCGGACTACCAAAATATGTGAACGGAAGAATTGTCAAACGATCATTGTATTTTACATTTCCCTCTGAAATTATTGCACATCTCATGTTTATGTAGTTCTCGAACCGCAAAACATATTCCAGTCAGCGAAACATATTCCGGTCAACACAACGACAAGCGAGTACAAAAGTACTCAACACCAAAAAATACCCCCGACTTGCATGTATTTGATTATGAAGTCCGTGTTGTGAAACACAGCTCAGTGGGAACAAAAATACCCCCTACTTGTCTGTTATGACGAAGCAGATTCTCCCAGGCACATTGATTTTGAAGTCCGTGTTAGGGAAAAGCAGCTAAGTGGGAACAAAAATACCCCTAACTTGCATGTATACTTTCAAAGCGGATTTTCACAGGTAAATCGATTTTGAAGTCTGTGTTGGGGAAACCGTAAATCGGGCCAATCAAAACTTGGCAGTTATGGAGTTTAGATAGCGCTTGATATTTTACAGTTATTCAATTGTTCATCTCATGAAAAATAACATTGTATTAATTGTGATAGACGTGTAGAAATATTTCCTATCAATTGATGCAAACATCTTTCCGATCTGTTAAAAAAATTCGAGTTATAAGCATTCGAAATACGGGTAGGGTTAGCACACAAATCGGCAGAACAAATGTATGGGAAAAAGGAAGTTCCTCCAGTTTTCATGAATTCAAACCGTTTAGAGATTAGCGAATTGTAATGTATAGGATATCAAAAAAATCTTAGAGAAATTCCGATTTGATTGGTATGCAAATCATGAGGATTTGTTCACAGTGAAAATAGTTATTAACGTTTACTTTATTTCACAAAAACGTGACATGTTTTCTGATTTGGCACCATCACTGAAAGACGTAGTTCTACGTCAAAAAAAGTTGTTGATGCCACATCTTTTTATTCGGAACAAGATTCGACATTTTTAATTCACTGAGCAACCAAGTTATTTTGTTTATTTCATAATAACACTAACATATTTCTGAAGGTTAACGTCAAAAGAAAAAAAAATACATATAATAGAACTAAAATCGAACTGTCCCTGTAGCTATTAGAAAACATTTATAGTGTTTCATCAGATATTTCTATAGTTCCTTTTTTATGATATTTATTGGTTATTGTACGCTCGATAGGTTCATTCGGATTCTAGTTTTCTATTGATATACATCGTTTTTGAAACAAAGATACGTTTTGGTAGTTTTCGAGTTTTCTCTTGTTTGTTTATTCATTACTATCAACAGGCCTTAACATGAGTGCCCTAATGATACCTAATAAATTAATAACTTAAAATACTTAATCTACTTAAAACTATGCCTAACTGGAAAGAGCGGTCAAGAATGCCTTTCTTAAACTGGCGCGAGATAAGTGAAAGTCATAAGATAAGTAACAGCGGTTAAATACACGAGACATACTCGATACGGGTTCGTTGCAACCGTAGTTTGTGCGAGAGTGAGGAAGGCAGAGAAATGTATGTGAACGCAGGTTACGAGGGCGTATATTAAAATCGATCGACTGAAGAAGATCAGCACAATCGATTTTCGAGGAAATTAGATCGGATATAAAAGTTGCCTTCGCTACATCTCTACGTAAGCTCAACAAATCGAGTCCGATCAATTTACAACGATCCTCATAGCTGGGTAAGTTCGAAGGATCGCTCCAGGGCAAGTTGCGTAGGGCGAAACGGACGAATTTCCGCTGGATCACCTCAATTCGCTGGACACTATTGAGGTAGTAGGGAGACCATTCTATGCAACCATATTCAAGATGAGAGCGCACTTAAGCTAAATAAAGAGCTTTGATACAATGTGGGTCTTTGAATTGCTTTGTGATGCGAAAAATGAAACCTAACATCCTAGAGAATTTGAGAATTTCCCGTTTCTCGCAAAAGTTACGTGTGCAATTATCTTGTGCGTTGATGATTTTTCTAGTGATTTCCTGCTGTTTAGTATAGTGTTTAGGCTCATTTTCCCTAATTCCCGTCCGCTCCCGTTCGTCGAAGAATTGTACATCTCGTATTTTGGATGCTGCGGAAAAAAAGTAAAGAACACCTTGTTGATTTAACCCGACCCCAACAACATTATTTATTTTTTTTTATTAAATTCGTTTATTTTTACAGGCTCAGTTTCATAAGTTTAAAGGAGCCGAATTCTTAATTATATTTTTATTACTATACATAAACATTTTCTAAATCTAAGGTAAGTAAGGTAGAAAACCGATTACTCGCGGTCTACTCGAGTTTAGTAAGGTGACATATTTGTTCAGGAAAAGGATGGGATATAAGGAAATTGTTACAATAATGATAATCTCACACACTCAATTCTTAAATCTATTCGTATATCTATTGTGTATTTACATTTCAACTTATTCTACTGTTTGTAGCAAGGGGACCAATTGCACGCAAAGGATATAAGGATATAAGGATAATCACACACGAACATCGATAGCTTTAAGGAAAATATAGATTTGGGACATGTAATCAAGGTCTAACCGAGCCAACACATCTCTCACCGGCACATTGGGCTGTCTTCCTCTACCCCTGAGGGAGTTTTCTAAATTCGATCTGGCGACAAGATACAACTCGCACGACCAAACAACGTGCTCGATGTCGTGGTAACCGTGGCCACAAACACAAAGATTGCTGTCGGCAAGATTAATACGAAAGAGTAGCGCGTCTAACGAACAGTGGCTGGACATGAGTCGGGAGAAGGTGCGAATAAAGTCTCGACTCAAGTCCAGACTTTTGAACCATGGTTTGAAGCTAACCTTAGGGATAATTGAGTGGAGCCACCGGCCCAATTCATCTTCGTTCCATTTGCGTTGCCAATTAGCGATGGTATTTTTACGGACTAAAGAATAAAATTCATTGAAGGCGATTTGACGCTGATAAATATCGCCTTCAATCGCACCTACCTTTGCTAATGAATTGAACCCGGAATTGAGCAATGAGAAGGGACCCAGACAAAGGTAATGACATAACAGCGTCTGGTTAAAGCACTCAAAACTTCTCGTATTCTCTCAAGGAAATACGGCGAGTGCTTTTCCGGCCTCACTGAACGGATAGCTTCGACAGAGCTAAGACTATCCGTTACAATGTAATAGTGTTCAACAGGTCGTGAGGCGACGCTGGCCAGCGCCCAGTGTATCGCTGCCAATTCAGCAATATACACTGAGCAAGGATTCTGAAGACTGTGGGAGGTGCTAAAAAATTCGTTGAACACTCCAAATCCTGTGGACTCATTCATAGAGGACCCATCAGTAAAGTACATATTATCGCAATTGATACGCCCATACTTTGCATTAAAGATCGTAGGAACGATCCCCGATAGAAGATAATCTGGAATTCCATGGATATCCTGCTTCATGGACAGATCAAAATGCACAGAGGAATTGATGTAGTCAGGAAAACAAACACGGTTGGGAATATACGAAGAAGGATCAACCTGCATGGAGATGACTTCATGATATGGACTCATGAACCCAGATTGAAAATTTAGCTCGATCAGCTGTTCAAAATTTCCGATCACCAATGGGTTCATAACCTTACACCGGATGAGGAACCGAAGAGATAATAAATTGAAGCGATCTTTTAGTGGGAGTACGCCTGCCAAAACCTCGAGACTCGTGGTATGCGTTGAGGGCATATATCCCAGAGCAATACGGAGACAAAGATACTGAATTCGCTCGAGTTTAATGAGGTGTGTTTTGGCAGCTGATTGAAAACAGAAACTGCCATACTCCATCACTGAGAGAATAGTTGTTCGATACAACATTATAAGATCTTCTGGGTGGGCTCCCCACCAGGTGCCGGTAATTGTACGGAGAAAGTTTATTCTTTGTTGACATTTTTTACTCAGATACCTAATATGGGCCCCCCCAAGTACATTTGGAGTCGAACCAGACCCCAAGATACTTGAATGACATAGCATGAGTGATCGGTTTACCCAAAAGTTGAAGCTTTGGTTTTGCTGGTCTATGCTTCCTAGAAAAAACCACCATCTCTGTTTTCTCCGTGGAGAATTCGATCCCTAGCCCAATGGCCCAGGTTGAAAAATTGTTCAAAGTATCTTGTAAGGGTTCTTGCAGGTCGGATTCGTTTGATCCTACGACAGACACCACTCCATCATCTGCAAGTTGTCTTAGGCTGCAATTTTGTGTAAGACAATTGTCAATGTCGCTTACATAGAAGTTGTACAAAAGGGGGCTTAAACATGAGCCCTGGGGGAGTCCCATGTAGGAGACCCGGCTTACTGCCGAATCTCGATGAGAAAAGTTCAAATGTTTCTCACAAAGCAAGTTATATAACATATTATTCAATAGAGGCGGCAGTCCCCGAGAGTGTAATTTGTCTGACAAAACCTCTATTGATACAGAATCAAACACCCCCTTCATGTCTGAAGAAAGCAACGCAAGACAATCATTCGTCCCTTTGCCCCTGCGGAACCCATATTGTGTATCTGAGAGTAGGCCATTCGTTTCAACCCATCGATCAAGGCGAAACAGGATCATTTTCTCCAACAATTTCCGTATACAAGACAGCATTGCTATTGGGCGGTACGAATTGAAGTCGGACGCGGGTTTTCCGGGTTTTTGAATAGCTACAGGGTGGGCCATTTAAAGTGGAAGCATCTGGCAACCCCATAACTTTTGACATAGATGTCAGATTAACAAATGTCATACCGCGTTGGAAGCGTCATTTCAGTACAATTTTAACCATGGAACAATACACACCTAAACAACGCGCTAAAATTGTTCAGCTGTACATTCAAAATAACTTCTCAATTGTGTTAACTAAACGTGCGTGGAAAAATAAAAATAAAGTTAAAACATTGCCTGGAGACAACACTATACGTCGATTATATGCCAAATTTATATCGTCTGGTAGTGTTGGTAATGCCAGTCATCTGTCCAGACAACGACCAAGACGTTTCGACGAGAATATTGATGCCGTTCGAGCCAGTGTTGCAGAGACTCCATCGACATCAGGTCGCCATCGTTAGCAAGAGTTAGGCATCTTTTTATTGTCATTTGTTCGTAAAAATGAATTGGACAATTACTGGTTCCAACAGGACGGCGCTACATGCCATACAGCGGCTGCCACGACCAAATTATTGCGCGAAATGTTCCCCGGAAGATTAATATCGAAAAACGGCGATTATGACTGGCCACCGAGATCACCTGATTTGACGCCTCCTGACTTTTTTTTATGGGGATATTTAAAATCCAAGGTATACACTGGTAAACCACGGACCCTGGCTGCGCTGAAAGACAATATCCGACAAGAAATTGCTGCCATATCGGCCGAAACATTGGGCAAAGTGATGGAAAATGCCGAAAAAGGGCACATTTTGCGGTCGAGGCCAGAGGCGGTCATTTACGAGATATCATAATCAAAAAGTAGTTAGAACAAATCTCCTTGGACCAAAATAAATGAATTTCAAAAAAAAAATTTTTAAATTCCACTTCTTTACTTTGCTATTGCAAAAACAAATCCTTCCACTTTAAATGGCCCACCCTGTATAACTCGTACTTGTCTCCAATCATCTGGAACAATATTATGCTCCAGAAAAACAACATTATGATGAATTTCATGTCAATCCGACTGACTATTGGCAGTATCATTGCAGATTACAGTGAAACTTTTAGGGTGTAAAAACATTGGCCATTTAAACAACTTAGCATTTTTGAAATCTCCACTAAGTACTTTTAGAAAAGGGCCAATATTTTCTTTCACTAATTTTAAACACGAAAAAATCTAATTCACGATCTAGAAAACCTACGAAGTGTAGGCCAGACAATGGAATGTAGCAAATTGTTTGAATTTTCAATTCAAATTATCAACAAATTGAAAAATAAGGTTACGTTGAAATAAAATTATTTTGAAAATTGAAATTCATTTTTCTCAAGCGTTCCAAAATATCAAACAAATGTGAAACAAAAATTTGGAAATTAGAATTAATTTTTCTTAAAACATGTTCTTTAAATCTTTGTTGTTGTTGTCTTTTTTTGAAAGCGGTTTATTTATGAAGTAAATGTTAGTGGCATGAATCACCTCAGAAATTTTTCAGAAATTCGTTTTCCAATTGCACAAAATATCTTTCAAAATTTAAACCAATTTTTGTATTGGTTACAAAAAGATAATATCACTGTCCATACTAGCAAAAAAAAAGTATCTAGGAATCCAACTGAATTGGTGCTCAATACAAATGGTTATGAGCGCTGAATAATGAACTAAAAACTTTAATTGTTGATCTTCCGGTCCTGTTAACGAACGTTGTTTGTTCCAAATTGTATTGTATATGCTTACTACAATTGAAACTGTTGTGAATTCAACAATATAAATTGTTTTCAAACTTTCACAGCCCCATCGATTATAAGACACTCATCCACCTGCTACTAGCGCAGTAATTTTTGCTACCTTTACACCCATACTCTCGCTTCCATGCGAAATTAATTTAATCAACTGGATTAGCTTCACCGTGGTGAATCACTCGCTTCGTTACTTGCACAGGTAGCAAATAATAAAGAGCGCAGCGCACTCACAAAAAATAACAACAACAAAAAAACACCCCGATCCAAACGAATTTCACCAACCCGTAAATGAACTGACTCGCTCATTCTCGCCACCTTTCGCCCACACCTGCCCTTTTCCGGGGGGAGTCCTGCTGATATCAACAAATAATGGAAATAATTTCCTATAAAAACACTTGCTACGCTTTGCGCAGTTGGGTTTGTGCTTGATTATCCTTGTTCCACACACCACCCGTGGCGGTGTGCCAGGTACGGGAAAAATTATCCGCCAAGCAAGCGCCCCCCTCACCCGGACACGGGGACAAGCGAAAGGACAAAACAGACAAAGTTTCTCCGTTCGAAACGATGTTTTGTCGGTTCCTGGCCGGAGTCCGGAGAGTGACGGTATCATCTGTCAAGCGGACGCGTCGCTAACTCAGGCATACCAAGGGAACAATGACGATGTTTGATCAGGGAAAATTCTCTCGCGCACCTTGGAGAAGCGTGCGCGCGGAAAGGGTAGTGTGATACTCCAGCCGTATCTCCTGAGCAAAAACCGACGACAACACGCCGGGAAAATACAAGCACAGTTTGTGTTCGGAAAAAGGAAAGCTTAATTGTTATTAATTACTGCTAAATTGTGATATACTCGGAGAATCCAACCCGGCGAGGCTTCCGCCGTTGTGGAATGCCAAGAGGAAAGTTTTTCCTCAAGCGGGTTGATTTTTCATCGGTTTCATGGGTTGCGTTCTTCTTGCGTCCGCGGGCAGTCGGCGAGTTATTTCTGGGTGGTGGAAGTGGTGTCATTTTGCACTTCTTGCGCTTCTAGCGTTTCGATACAAAATGATACAGGACGAAGTTAACACTTGTCATTCAAGTTGTGTTGTCTGTTTGGGAGTAAACAGTAACAAAAAAAATCGTCACTTTTCTACGGATCTTCGGTGGAATTGTTGGATTCAAACTATGGTCGTATTTGAAAGTGGGGGCTTCTGGCAGAAAGGGGGAGACACTAACCAAACAACAAATGTGATAACCAGGGAGAACCAGTTCACACTACTTCTCGCTGGGGATCATTACTGTTGAGTTGCTCTTGTGTACAGTCCAAACCAGTCCAACGTCGGGCAGTTTATATGAGAGAGTCCATAAATATTTGTTTCCCCGGGTCAGACCTGACTGCACCATGGATGTTGTGTTTTTGTTTCTGCAGAGTTGTTATTTCCAGTTCTAATCGTTTTGGGTCGGGGAGTCTACCCATTGAGAGGGCGTAGCATTTGAATATAGTCATCCGTGCGCATTGTTTGATTACGTTGATCTGGCGGTTTGTTAGCAACAAAGAGCAACAAAGCTCTGGCCGTAGCGATGTCGGGAAGGAAATATTAGGGAAATGAAAAATAACGAGACAGTCTCTGGTGGGAGAAGAATGGTTTCGAGGATCATGTTCTTGGAAGTAGTCTTCCGGTTAGCGTGGTCGGGACGGAAGTGTTGCAGCTGGCGGGGGAGGTATTTTAATAGAAATTTATGGCATGCCGCAGCCTTTCTTTTTTTTCTGTCGACCAGCAAACAAAAGTAATGCACTGGAAATGAGAGTTGATTACTTTCGTTCCCTCAGACCTGGTGTTAAATTGAGCGTTTTTGGTGGGAAGATGAATGAATTCGGTTTTTTTGTGCGTGTCGTAAGCAGAGTTGCCAGCTATAGTTTTCAAAAATGAAATAGATGAAAATAGAAATCATGAAGAAATCGGGGTAGTTCATAATGGGTTATCCGAAGAGCGCGTGTCGATTTTTTGAGAAAACAAAAGCATCATTTTTATAGCACCTCCAGCCAGACTCCAAAATGACTTGTCGTGTTGTCAATTAAACATGAATCATACAGAGCTACTTCAAAAAGAACAAGTTATTACTACGGAAAGCCAATATCAAAAATCGCCTGATTTGGCAAAGAAATATGCTTCTCGCCTTACTGACTTTTGGAAGGAGACTGTTTGGACCGATGGGAGTGTGTTTGAACTAAAAAACACGAAGAAATCACTGCTGTAGAATCACACGAGGCACTTCATCTTGAATTTTAGGTTATGATTACTATACTTATGATGTTCTGTGCTGGCTACAAAAATATGGTGCTTTAGCACCCCTCTGGTTCAACCATTCAGCACTGCACCGTCCTTCGTGTTCTGTGTTCTGAGAATATTAATTTATATTTCCGATGAAATAAACGCACTTTTTTTATTGTTTCAATTAATTGTAAATGTTACTTACTTACTTGTGTAATGTGATTTTTTCGATGATTGTGAAAAGTATTAAACAAAAATCTTAACTGATGATGATTTTATATTATAACCAAACAAACCTTAAATCGCATAACTTGGTATATTCTAGGGCGCATATAAGATAAGATCGAATGAAAATCATATATACTGTCGAGCATCATATATAAAGTATACATTGAGTTTATCCAAAATCGTATAAAATGCCCAAACCTTGATTTTATCTATCACTACAGATTAAGTCGTAAATCGGTATAACAAGCATCGGTTTTGTGATATACACTATCGTAAAATCGATCTAAATGAAATCATATTTGCATATCAGACTGATGAGGTTCGTGAGTCGCATGAACATATACAATTAATCCATGTAGTACTGAGAGATGTTGTATTACATGATGTGGAAAATCATTCAACAGTGAATCATATTAGATCGTAATTGAGGACATCGTGCATCATGTTAGGAATTTGACACATCAAGATCCGCGATGATGCATGTACAGTGTCGACTTCTGGTGATCTAACAGTGATTTAGGGAGGCAAATCTCTACCAGATCAACAGGTCCGAAAGAAGCTTTACATTGTTAAATTTCGAATGAAAATGTTTACTTCATGCCATTTGATCAGTTAAAACACACGTAGTACAGAACCTTACTTAACCATTTCAACTTACATGACATTTCCACTAAAATACAATCAACAACCCCACCCAAACTAGCGCTGGCAGAAAACATTTAATTTTTGGCAGAAATGATGCCATTCCGTGTGCTGGAGAGTTAAATGCGCAAATAATGAGCTGTTTTAAAAGCTTAAAAATGGTTTGTATGTATGCGAGCAGACATCTCTTTCTGTTTTCTTTTCTCATTTCATTTGTGATTGTGCCAAAAAAAAAGCCCATACGACGTCAACGGGGATCGAACCAAGGCCGGCTGGAATGCAAAGCTATTTTACACGTCCACGCTATCCACTAATGATGCTTCAGCAGTTGCTCGGCAAATACGTGATAATATTGCACCTGATTATAAAATGAAGTTGGGGAGTATTTTCTAGGAGTAAAAAAGGAGCGCATGAAGGAGAACAATATCTATCTCGGTCTGGGCCGTGTATGTGGCAAAGTATGCGGATAGTTTTTTTGTGTTTTGTTTCGCTCGTTCGTATTAATCTTATATTGCTGTACCATGTATGCTTACCAGTATTTGTGAGTCATGAAATTTTCTGTTATGTTATGTTTCATTTAATGTCATGAATCGGGATGACGGAACATGAGCTAAAAATAAAATTTGGGTGCAGTAATGACGTAATATATGTACGAGTTTTAACTGCACTAGAATTATATTCCAGATAGTCGTGTGAGATAGGTGCTGCCTATCATCCAAATAAACGGAGTTCGAATCTAATCGAAGCAATTGTCTTAACCATCAACATCACTCATTTTAAATATGAATCCCCCCTCCTTATAAAACTCAATTGAATAATTCTTAAGACAAAACATAAATGTTCTCATACATACAAATGGCAGTTTGTGAGGTTATAAATATAATTATAACCTCGCAAACTTTTTCCACCATTCTTTTTTTTCTATGCCTGTAATACATCGCATATACGTATGACAATAGTCATCAAAGATGCATCTAAGAGTCTTGTATTCATCCCAACTAATTCGCAAGCAATTGTCATACATATATGTATATGACGAATTTCATGCCAATTCGACTAACCAATGGCAGTAACATTTCAGATTGCAGTTGTGGTTGTATAGAAGTTGGTCATTTAAGCAACTTTGCATACTTGAAATCTTCGAAAAAGAAATAGACTACTTTTTGAAAAGGGTATGTTTTTTATTCCATATTTTTACAAAAAAATTATAACTAAAAAACTAGAATATCTACAAAATTCTGGTCAAGGAAGGAAATGTAGGATATTATTTTAATTTTCATAAAAAATTACCAACATTTTTTTAAAGAAACATTACACTGAAAATTTAGTTTTTTTGAAAATTGATGTTCATTTTTCCCAAATACGTTTTTTTAAATCCTTAAAAAATTCAATGAATAGTTCTTACGATTTCATGTCACCCATACATTGAAAGATGGGCATTTTTAACAGGGGAAGGATTTTCTAACAACTACTTTTTTAAGTTTTCTTTGAAAAAATTACTACTAATTCTTATTTTGTTCAAAGTTAAGGTAGCGATATAGGGTATTCGACAAAGTTTTTAGATATATTATTAAAATATGAGCTTTTGTCGAGGACCTCAACTTTCTATCTTTCATAGTTTCTGGAATACATGACATTTTTGTATGGAGAGACTTTTGAAAAAGTAGTGTTTTACTCGTAACATTTTTGTGTGTAATTTCTGGTGTTAGACATGTTTTAGACATGTTTTAAATAGAAATTCAACACATCTAAATATAAAAAAAATGTTACAAGTTAAACATTGATAGTAATTTATAAAGAAAAACATGAACAAAACATGTTGCTGGTGAAAAATTCTTTTCCTGAAAAAGTCCCATCTTCCGATGTATTGGTGACTTTTTGGAAAACGTAAAGGCTATTTATATCTATTTTTTTCAGAATTTTAAACAAAAACATATTTTTGAGAAAAATAATTTTTTGGTTTTTTAATGAAAAAAAAAATTGTTTGATATTTCTAATGAAAACTTGAAAAATTTCCTACATTTCATTCTCTATCTAACATTTTGTAAGTCTTATAGTATTTGAGTAATTTTTTTTTTAAATTTTGATTTTTTTTTTAAATATCAACTCAAAAACTACAAGATCTGTAAAATGTTGGTTAAAGGATGAAATGTAAAACATTATTCATGTTTTCATTAAAAAAAACCAAACAAATTTTTAGAACAAAATTTCATTGAAAAAAAATATTTTGAATCAAAAATATGTTTGATATGAATATTTGAATCAAAAATATATTTCGCAAAAAAAAAATAGATACGAATAGCCGTTACAATTTCCAACAAATCACTCATACATTGGGAGATGGCAACTTTTGAAAGGAAAGAGTTTTTCCGACAACTACTTTTTCATGTTTTCTGTGAAGAATCATTACTAATATTTAACTCGTAACATTTTTATGCATAAATTATCGATTTACATGTAAATGTGCCCATCTTCCGATGTATGGTTGTAAATTGTAAGGGCTATTCACATATCTTTTTTAAGAATTTCAGAGAAACACTTTCCTACATTTCATCTTTTGATCAGAATATTGTAGATATTATAGTTTTTTAGTTATAAATTTTTGTAAAAAATAATGAAAAAAATGGGCTCTTTACAAAAATTAGTCTAATTCTTTTTCGAAGATTTCAAGTATGCAAAGCTGATTGAATGACCAACGTCTTTACATATACAACGATTCACTGCTATCTCAGATGGTGCTGCTAACTCCTAAGACGTGTTGGCATGAAATCCGTCATATCGCCTTCATTTTTGCATGTATATGACAGTTAGGTGCATTATATACCGCTTAAAATATGGGCTATATGATGCTGTATATACGCTTGTTATACGATGTAATGTTTTCTGGGAATGTATAGTTTTTTGTGGAAATATCATGCAATGTAAAGACAAATGGTTGAGTAAGATTCAGGACTACGTGTTTTGAACATTCAAAAAACATCAAGTTATTATTTTCAATCAATATATAACGGTTTGAAACTGCTTTCGAGGGACCTAATTTTACAGAGCATCTTTATTTAACCTCATTTTTAACTTTAAAAAATGCCGATAATGTTTCTCCGATAACGCGAATCTAACGCGTCGGAATGTAAGTTCTTATGACAGTTCTGATTTTTTACCAGTAAAACTTTGGCAGGAATCCCAGTATATTTATTACGGATAATTTTTATTCTGACTAAGTAAGGCACAAAAATCAAGAAAAATCAGGATCATTTCTGTAAAATCAGTAAAAGTTGAATGTTTGTCAGGATATCAGGAGACGTACAAAGTAATCGAAAAAATCAAGACTCAATCAAGACAATCGGAAGCATTTACCATTTGAAACTATTACTGGTGAACAGTACAGATTACATTTGCGTTAGCGTTCTCGAAACAAATCCACTTTCCATCACCACTTTCCATCACCATTACCATCATTCAACCTGACGAGCAAGTGATTTTGTGATTCTCGGGTCTCTAAGTTTCCACCCTGACCAGATTTCAACCGAATAAAAATTATGCCAATTATGGGGTGGTTTGATATGGACTACATTAGACTACATTCTGGTGGATTTTTCAGATCCATTCATTCGTGATATCAAATAGGAACGAATTTTGAAAAGATTAAATTTTCACGAGTTTAAATTTAACCCCGTACAAATCACAACCTAAATGATTGACTGTGGTGCAATCAGCAAACAGAAAAAAACGAGGCCCTGCATGTTCCCTCGGTCATGCAATTTCCGCCCTGTAATAGGAAAATCAAACCGAAAAAGCTAATTTACTACCCCTCAGATTTCAGCAACGGGTCAAGAGAACAAATCTCTCATTTGCACCTATCCACGGTAACTTGAGTGGTGTAACCCTGCTCCATGTCACCATTCTGAAGTGGGTGTTGAATGTTTCCCCAGTCCGACTCCGGGCACTCGCCTTCCACCATCGATTTGGGCGCACACACACACACACACACACCCAGTAACGACATCGGGAATTCGACTTTCGAGGAGAACTTTCGAGCCAGCAGAGCCAGCAGCAATAATCGTTGGCAGCGCTATCAAGAAGGCAATATTTCCCAACTTCCAACAACTGCCAACACTCGGCGGCTGCGAAGGCGGCAAAATAAGCCTGCACACGTTTTGATACAGTATTTCTCACTTATTTTTTATGCAACCAGACTCCAGAACCAGAAAGCCGGGCCATGTACCGTTTCCCAGCTTCCTTACGATTATGGTTCTATTGGGGAACCATTTGGTGGGTGGGGGAAGGCATGGAGAACGTTTGTCCGCAGGGAAGGGGGCCGATAGAAAAGCGGAGAAAAAACATCGTTAAAATAATAATACCGTGTTCGAAGTTGACAAAATACACCACGAGGAGGGATGCAGAGACTTACTTCCTTCCGCTCAATCGCTGGCGAATGATGATGGCCTGGGCCGGGGTACGTGACGAGTGTGGCAAGGTTTTTAATGAAGAGGGGATATAAAAATGAATGTGTTTTGATAAAGTTTCGCTAACGGCGCTTGTCATGTTATTTGAGAATTCTCTCTTTTTTTTCGCCATTTCGTGGCCGTCGAAAATTCGAATGTATCAAACCCGTTTGTACTCCGAAGGAGGCATTATGAATTTAATTAAAAAAAGACCGAAGCTTTATGGGCATAGTTTCAGACAGTTCTCACCCGGAATTTACTGCATCGATTTTTGCCTGGGTGAGCTCTAAGCAGACCTCGGAATGCCGTAAATTACCTGTAAAGAAAGGAAGAAAAGAAAGAGAAAAAAAAACGTTAGCTTGTGTACGTCAGTGGGCAATACTTGAATTTTTAATTATAAAGTGATGGAGAATAAACTGCTGTTCTTTGTTCGTGGGGATAATTAATTAATCCGGGGAATTACTTAATCTGCTTTCCGGTAATGGCGAAATTAATATAGATGAAAACAAAATCTTGTTTGTGTGTTAAACGGTGGCTCCAACAGGAGTGAAGAGTAATTAGCGGCGCTCAGGATCTGAACGTGTATTCTTCTAAAGAAGCGGGATAACGTGATTTTCATGCGATGCTCTTAATCGGATTTCTTCCAACATCAATGTAAACGATTCAAAGTGATAATTTTCCCAATGCCTTGAAAACAACGTAGATTTCCCGACGTATATATTTTTTGCAGGTAGAATATCATCGGAGTCAGTGACTACGATTCTCCAATCCTCTGTAAACTTTGCGATTAAGTGCAGTGCATTCCGAGCAACAGTTCTTTAATATAATCCATCCACATGACCCTTCGGGCATTTATTTTCTCGCATTGTTCGGACCAAATCATATTTTATCTTTCTCACTCTGCCAGCCATCATCGTTGTCATCATCATCGTCATCATCATCCTCTGATCAGCACTAGAAGCCACAAGAGCAGTGGAACATCGGATGCCATAATAACTGCATTTCAACAGTTTTGATACCCATCTCGAGAGTCGCTCCATATGTACACTTTCATCATTGTTTCCCAGAGCATCGGTGTGCAGTATATCGTGGAACCACTTTCCAAAATTTCATGTTACTACCCAAGCAGAAACACCTACACAGCGCAGCAGAGGGCAGAGGGGTTGTTCGTTCCCAAACGCAAACGCAAAGAGGCTTACTTGCTTAGCTTTTGAACCCCGAATGACGGCAAGGGACCCTTTCGTTCGTTTGAGTGGTCGTGTTGGGAGGGGGATTCAGGGAAATGTCCATTTATCAGCTTTGCATTCACCAGTTTTGCAACAGAATGAAGATTTGCCACCGCCATTAGGAACAGTGTGCCCCCCAGTGGTGAAAATTACTGTTATCATTTGTGGATTAGAGCTAATCGCCTCAAAAGGGGCTTCGGTGATGCGTATATTGATGACCCCTCCAGGGGGAGGGGGGGGGGTTGTATATACTTAAATTAACATATGAACGGTGTTTATGAGCTGCTGCCTAGTTTTATTAGCCCTGATTAGTGAGCGCTTGTAAGGCACATAAACAAAGGTACATGTTTCAGGAGTTAGCTTTAACAAATTTCAATAATTTCCTAATTTTAGAGAATTAAACGTGATTTTCGTATGGTTGATTGTAAATAAAATCAACTTAAATATATAACCACCTCTAGCATTACAATTTTTAGTTGCATGAGATTTTGAATATTTTTGAACAAACAGTCTACACAAATGTATGGGAAATTAGAAGCTCTCATTTTAACATTATTTTAGCACATTAACTATCATATGTTTTATAATTTATTTATTTATTTATTCATTTCGTCAAACAAATGTAGACTACACACTTATACACTAATGTTACAATGTTTTCTTAGGTTAAATATTATTTTTGCGGTACATGTTTCTTTTTAGCTGTTTTTTATTCATTGTTGTGTCAATTATTTCGCAGTGCTGATTGTATATACGCATCATGCGATTGATAGGGGCGTTATTTGCATAATTTGTTCTGGATGTTTTGGTTAGAAACAAATTTCGCGTTCTTAGTTGACGCCCAGGTACATAGAAATTTAGTTTTTCTAGTAATTCAGCTGACTGTACTCGTTGCGAAATTAGGTCATTAACAAAAGAAAGCATTGTAAATTCACGGCGTTCTTTTAGTGTTTGGATGTTTATGAGCATGCAACGTGCTTCATATGAAGGAAGTGGAAATGAGGTCCAGTTGAGTTTACGAAGTGCAAATAGAAGAAACTGTTTCTGGACTGACTCAATGCGTTCTTCATGTACGACCATATACGGGTTCCAAACGATGTTACAGTATTCCAGAATAGGCCTTACATATGTAATATATAAAAGCTTTATTGTGTATGGGTCCTGGAAGTTATGTGAGAAGCGTTTGACAAAACTTAACACACTATTCGCCTTATTTATTACAGAGTTGTAGTGTTCTATGAATGTGAGTTTACAGTCCAGGACGACGCCTAGATCTCTAACTATTTCACATTTTTCTACATTTTGATTTCCAAGACATATTACAATATTTGGTACATGTTTTTTTCTGCTAATTGTTATAGAGTTGCACTTTTTCACATTCAGTGTTAGTAGATTTTTATCACACCAAGTATGGAATACATGTATTTCGTTTCGAAATGCTTCGATGTCGTTTTCATTTCCAATTTCCGCGAAAAGCTTCATGTCGTCGGCATACACAAGTATATTGATACGCTTGAGAACGAAGGAGATGTCATTAACGTACAGAATGAAAAGAAGAGGACCAAGATGAGAGCCTTGTGGGACTCCCGATGTGACTTTTACTGGATTTGAAAGAGAATTTTGAAAATGAACAATTTGTTCACGGTTTGTTAGATAAAAATTGAGCCAGTTTAAGAATCTTTGTTCCATTCCTATTTTCTGCAATTTGAAGAGTAGTAATGGAATGTCGATGCGGTCAAATGCTTTACTGAAGTCAGTGTAAAGAGTTTCTACGTGTTTGCCATTTTCCATTGCATTCAAAATAAAAGTCACAAAAGCCAACAGATTAGTTGCAGTTGAACGGCCTTTGAAGAAGCTATGTTGCATACACGTAATTCTATTCTTTACTTGTTGGAAGACTTTTTCGTTGACTATTGCTTCGAATAGTTTAGGAATGCAAGAGATAATGGCAATTCCACGATAATTACGTACGTCAGATTTAGCGCCAGATTTAAAGATAGGTACCAAAAAAGATTGTTTCCATTTTTCTGGGAATATTCCAGTTTGTAGTGACATATTGAAAATGCAATGTAAGGGAAGGGTGAGTTCCTCAGCCAGGTTCTTTAGGAATATAGGTGCTATTCCGTCAGGTCCTGGTCCTTTTGTTCCGTCTAATTTTTTTAGTGCATGGCATATTTCCTGTTGTGAAAGATAGTTCACCGATATGTCATTTGGATAATCCGGTAAAAATGAAAAGTAGTTCCGATCGCGATTTCTTCGGAAAATGTGGTATATACTTCCTGAAAGAAATTTGCAAAGAGATTACAAATTTCGTTCGAAGAATTCCTCACATCCTCATCGAGATGCATCTGCGATGGGAAGTTATTGCTTTTGAGCTTAGACTTTACGTAATAAAAGAATTTCTTCGGGCATGATTTGACTTCAGTTTCGACCTTTCTATTGTACTCTTCGTGCGCACTTTTAATTGCAAAATTTAATTCTTGGGAAATATTTTGATATTCAAGCAAATTTTGATGACTTTTGTCTATTTTGTATTTTTTATGTGCTTTTTGTTTTTTATTCTTTAGATTTCTTATTTGAACGTTAAACCAAATAGGATATTTGCTGGTTGAATTTCTTCGTCTTCTTTTCTTCGGCACAAATTCTGATATTATGTTATTCAGAATTTCGTGAAGAATATGTACAGTTAAGTTGACATCTCGTTCGCTGTTTAATAAAGTTTGCCATTCTATGGCTTGTAGGCTACATTTGATTGCTTCAAAGTTCGTCTTGTTATATTCCGGTACTTCTTCATATTCCCAGTCGATGGGCAATTGTCTATTATGTATAAAGATTGAGTATTCAATTGCTGTGTGATGTTTTTCATTTTTCCAAAGAGGAGTCATGGACTCATTCACACAAAAGTCGAAGGTGATGTTAGTAAATAATAGGTCTAGATAATATTTTTGGAAATTTTTTACATGATTTATTTGGTTAAGACCGAGATGTGCAATTTCGTCAAATATATATTGTAGGGTTTCATTTTCCCCGACGACTGGGAGTAGAATGCATTCATTATCATTATCGGGAATGAAGTCTACTTTATTTTGATTGAAGTCGCCATAGATATGCAATTTCACTTCTGGTTCTAGTGTTTCTGCAATTCGATTTGCCGTCTGAAAAAATAATTCATACGACTTTTTATTTGCATGTTCGGGTGGGTAATACACAGAAGCAAATATGTGTACTTCGCCAGCTATAGATAATTTTGCCCATACATGCTCAAATTCTTTATGTTTTTCGGTTATAAGTTCCTCAGAAGTGAAATTTGCATTAATGGCAATGAGGACCCCTCCTCCAGACTTCTTCTGAGATAACGATAAGTTGCGGTCGTGCCGGAATACGTTAAAATTATTTCCAAAAACTTCTTCGCTTCTACGCTTTCGTCCCAGCTAGTTTCAGTTGCAAGAATTACATTGAAAGAAGCGGGTAAAAGATTTTGATGAATTTCCTTCATTTTTGCTGGGCTTTTCATGCGATTGAAGTTTTGACAGTATATCAAAATTTCAGTCGCATTCTGTTGAGAAGGCGGAGAAGTTTTTGAAAGACTAATTCTACTTACTTTACTGTTTTGATTTTTTCGACTACTATTTCCCTCTAAGGGGCGCGTCAACGTCGTTGAAAATTTAGCGGACTGTAGAACTTTTTAGATGCTTCCCTAGCATGTTGTAGCCGTTGCGTGTGTTCACTGGACAGGAATGTTCGGTGTGATGTGAGGTCTACCAAGGCGTCAATGCGTGAAACTCCCAGCTCTTCGTGTACTTCCAGGAAAATTTCACGCAAAAGGTTCGTGTCTGTTGGTAGACCTTCAGCTGCGAGCATTACTGATGCACTAGTTCTTGTAATTCCACGAATACAAACAGCCGTTGTTTGGTCGTGGAGGAAGGACAGATACGTCCTCACTGTGTCCATTATTTTCGAGTCCCGTAGGCGTGCCTTCAAAAAGCGTCTGTCGTCGGCAGCAGATTGCTCCGTAATTCTTATTATAGGAGGTCGCATTGGGTCCAGAAGAGGAGAGCCTTCTTCAGGTGCTGAATTCGATTCCACAAGTGCTAGCGGAGTGGAATTTGCGTTTGACGTTGATTGGGTGCTGTTGTAATGTGGCTGATTTTCTGCTCGGTACGGGTTGATTGTTTCGCCCTTCCTGAAATTGATGTATTTCGGGACCGAGAGGCCAGCAATTGGATGGTCGGTATTTGATGGTGGGCCAGCAAACTGCACTTTTGCTGAGGCCAGCAGTTCCTTATCCGATTTATCGGCGCGTCTGTGTTGATTTTTGTTATTCGCATTGTTGCGAATGTGCTGGCTGTTGTTGCGTGCAGTTTGCTTTCTTCGCTTTCTGTTGAGTTTTGCTTTGTCGGCTGCTTTTTCTTGAAGCCTACGAATTCGTTGTTTGGCATCAAATTCCGACCAGTCCGGTTTCCAATGCCATTTATGGTCAAAGCGGCGCCATCCTGGAGAAGTGTGGTCTTCCTTCGTATGAACTATTTTGATGGATGCGCGGCTTTCAGATAGTTCCTCTTCTAAGCTTACAGTTGGCTTGATAGTGTGGGAGACACTAGAGGAAGACAAAGCACTTGCCATTTCTTCCATTTGTGTTTTTACTTCGCACGCCAGTGTGATGTGCGAGTCTGTCAAGTCAGTTTTTAGGGACTCGAATAATTGGGGCAGAAGGTCGATGGAGTTTGTTGTTGTTGAATGTTTTATTTCCATTTCTGCAACTGCGACTGATGCCGCTAATTTCGCTGCTGATTCTACTGCTGCGCTGTTGTCCGTTGGGGCTATTTCTAATAGCGATGTTATGGCATTTTTGATTTCCGCAGTGCTGGTTTTTGTGTTGCTGAAGACTTGCGAGACGCTCTTTTTTATATCTTGCAGCATTTCTTCTATGTTCGAGAGGGTTTCATCGTGTGTTGCACTGAGCGATTTGAAGTTGTTTAGTAATTTATGATTGGCTTCGAGTGTCATGCCAATGTTTTCGTTGATTGATTTTAGTGGCTTCACAAGCGACTTCATGCGAAGGTTAGTTATGAATTCTTCTTGGCAGTCCTGACATAGTGGCAGCATGAAGGATCGCAAAATTTCTTCATGATTTCGTTGCGCTCCCACACAGGCGGCGTGAAATTGGCGGTTGCAGGTTCCATAGCAACGCCACAAAAAGCGATTGTCGCTGAGCGCACAATTCACTATTCCGCACTTCATTACACTCGCGTCGATAAAAAAAAATGTAAATAAATAAAGTGGAGCGCGCGGGTCACGTCGTAAAAAAGTAAGATTGTTTACTAATAAAAAAAAGTTACTTAAAAATATACTGGAGCGCTGGTGAAACCGGTCAGCACTCAACGACGGTTGAAAGTCTATTGTAATAGATTGTTAGGGAGTGTCTAAAACGATTGATGCAAAATTCTCGTAAATCCATCAATAAATGACTGAGAAATGCGCTAGATAGATCGCAAAGATGTTTGCAACAATTGATTATCGATGATTCTACGCACTTATCACAACAGGAAATTTGTTGATGTCAAATGTCTTGAAATAGCATTACTCTTCGAGATTTACTGTTATCCCCAAAACGAATTTTAATCTTATGACTTAAAGTCTTCGCTAACAAAGGAAAAAAAGGTTTGCACTTGGTCGTTTTTTGTCTGAAAAGTCGATTTTTGACAAATAGTTTTTTGAGATATCTGTAAATCTCGACGTGTCATACAATTTTAAGACATTTGACATCAACATTTTTTTTGAAAACCCTGATTTTTTGGTTTTCAAAAAACTCTAATTTTAACGTCTGCAACACCAATAAATGAAGTTCGAATGAGCTAATATTTTGCATAGGGTATATTATCGTGCAAATCAACATTTTGCAACAAGTTCCGAATGACAAATCGAAATAAATATTTTTATTGGCACTTAAAACAATACGTTTCGTCTCGTATTCCGAAAAAAAGTCCCAGAGTGTCGATTTTTGACAAAAAAAAAAATTCGAGATGACACTAGATCTTGACGTTTCATGCAATTTTAAGACATTTGGCATAAATTTTTGTTTCGAAAACCCCGATTTCCCCCCTTGGGTGATTTTTCGATTTTCAAAAAACTCAAACTTTGATCGCTTTGCGCCACTCTCCCCTAAGTCCGATTGAGCTGATATTTCACATATGGTGTTTTTTCGAGGTAGTGAACATTTTGCATAGGGTAACTTTCTGGAATGAAATGAAATTCGATGAAATCGATAAAATTCTTATTGGCCTTTCCCAAGGGAATGAACTTTGTAGTCTAAAGCCTCTACATTAGAAAAAGTCGTGACAACAAATGAAGAGTGTGATCATCAGACACCATTTTATTTAAGCTTTTTCGTCTTTTGCTAAAAAAAACCTATTACTATTATTCAGAATACATAATGGGAAATCAACTTTTCCGAATTTTTCTATTTTGCTTTCTAGTGTTTGCTACTATTTTACGTCGCACAAAGGAATAGACCTTATGGAGACGAACACAACAGTGAAGACAGCGCACATCCGTTTTCGAGTGATGTGCGCATTAAGACGTAAGTACCGTTTTGTTTCATTTTCCGAACACTTAAGCTTTGGTGGCCATCAAAAAGTTTCTCATTACTCAAAATGGTACTGTTTCTCGAAACTAATTTGATTTTTGAACACAATAGAGCCTTTTTTTCACTTTACTATCATAACATTGATTTACAAATTCATATTGATACATAGATCCATAGAAAACTAAAAATATGTTCAATCACTTTTATCTCATGTTCCGAACACTATTTGAATACTAATTTGAATGAAGAATTTTTGATGCATGAAAGATCATTTGTTCATCCATTTATAGTAGATTTTTGCCTTTTCTAGCAAATTAACATGGAAACCGTAAACAAAGTATTTTTTTTTCTCTATTATGGTGACTTTCAACACATTTTGGCTGGTTCGTCACTTCTACTTCCATTTTTGGAAGAATGTCGGGAGTGAGAATTGAACTCATGACCTTGAGCGTGAGAGGTATGGATGTTACCACTACGCCAGATCGCCTCCACGTAAACAAAATAGTTAATTGAACTACAAAAACTGAAAAATTCACGATACTTGTATTTTACGAAATTTGATAGCGCAAAAATTTTGCCACTGGTTTTGACAGTCACTTTTCGGAAAACGCTTAGTATTATAAATTAGAGGATGTATCGATACATATAAATGGTATTAAAATGTCAGGGTTTTCAGTATTCAATTTTATATAACATTAAAGTTCAGTAAATTTATATTAAAAAATGAAGTGTAGGGAGTTTGAAACAAAACGGTAGTAAGTATCAACAATGAGCAGAAACATCAAATTGTTTTTTTTTCATGACAATGCTCGGCCTCATATTGTAAAAATCATAAAAAAATATTTTGGGAATACTCAAATGATAAATTTCCTCTTTTTTTAAAATAATTATTTCGGAATGGAATTTGAAAAAATGCTGCAGAGATAGAGAAGAAGTAGCCAAAGATACCTCAATTCATCTTAATATACATTTTATTGAAAAATTAAAATATATGTGTATTATGAATCTTAAACTTATCTGCCTGCTTATATTCTTGTTCAATAAGTCCACAAGCATAAAAAAATAACAAAACCAATTTTTTTACCAAATTTCTTCACAAAATTGATTCTACACATAGACGAATTTCATGCCAACTCTTTATAGGAGTTGGCACCACCATCTCAGAGAGCAGTGAAACGTTGTGGGTGTAAAGACATGGGTTGTTTAAGCAACTTTACATACTTAAAATCTTCAAAAACGAATTAGACTACTTTTGAAAAGGGTAAAAAAAAATTCTTCATTTTTTACAAAAAACTATAACTCAAAAACTTTGATACCAACGAAATTCTGGTCAAAGAATTAAATGTAGAATATTGTTAAAGACAAAACAAATTTCATTAAAAAAAATATTTTAAAAATTAAAACTCATTTTTCCCAAAAAAGGATTTTTTTTAAATTCTCAAAAAAATATATGAATAGCCCTAACAATTTCCAACAAGTCGTCCATACATCGGAAGGTGGACACTTCTATGGGCGAAAAGTTTTTCTAACAACAACTTTTTCATGTTTTCGTCGAAACTAATACTAATTTTGTTCAAAGTCAAGATATCGATATAATGTGTATTCGACAAAGTTTTAGATCTTATTAAAATAAGAACTTTTGTCGAAGACGTCAACTTTCTATCTTTTATAGTTTCTGGAATATAAGGCATTTAATGAAGACTCCTGAAAAAATAATGTTTTACTAGAGACATTTTTGAGTGTATAAAGGGTGTGTCACATCAAATTGCATCACGGAAAAAACGCTGTAGAAATTTAATTTTTAGGAATTATATCTTCAGCTTTCGCTTATAATCAGATAAGAGTGTATAAATCACGTTGGCCATGCTTCACTGTCAATTTTTCATAAATTTGGAAAAATGTCGTCGAACAAAAAAGAGCGTCGTGAATTAATCCTCGAGAATCCGGAGTTGTCACATCGGGACATCGGTAAGATGCTGGGAATCGTCCAATCCACGGTCAGCAGAGTACTAAAACGATACTTCGAGAACCTAACCATCGACCGGAAGGTGAAGAACGGCAAAAATGGATGCTCCGTCAGTGAAAAATATCACAAGCGCGTAGTTAAGCAGTTTAGACGGACCGAGAAGTTCGGTCCGGGATGTCGCCAATAAGCTGAATTTGTCAAGTTCATTCGTCCAGCGGGCCAAGCAGCGGGAGGGCCTGCGTACATAAAAAAGGAAGAGGAAGGTGCGAACATACGGGCTTGGGCTCGAAGTATGAATAAAAAGAAAATGCCAAAAGTTGTTTAATAGTTTTTATTTTACTGCCTAAAATTTACAAAAGGATCGGTCTACTGGGTGAATTTCTACAGCATTTTTTCCGTGATGCAATTTGATGTGCCACACCCTTTATATGCCATACAAATGAAACACAAATTTCTGCATTACCCGAGAATTAATAAAGCAAATGAAACCAAATTTGGCATGTGGAGGTTTATGGGTGCAATAAATGTTTTAACGGTGGTTAGACACTCTACCCTCATCTCTAATGGGGGGCTGCCACATGTTATTTGCAAGTGGATGAAAAATCTTGCACGAGAATTGTGTTTGAAAATAATCTGATATTATAATGTCGAGTTTTGGTAGAAGTACTGAAACTATGTAGTAAGAAATTATTTTATAGGGTGGATTGAAAGATCAATCAATGAACAGTTCTGCGATTGGACCCAAGTACGTGCGCTTAGTAAGGAAACGTGGATGTGATAACGAAAAATAAATTTTGGGCGAGATTTGTCGGGTCAGCTAGTTTATACATAAAAATGATAGGAGTTAAACATTAATAGTAATTTTTCAAACAAAACATGAAAAAGTTGTTGTCAGAAAAACTTTTCCCTGTAAAAGTGCCCATCTTCCGATGTAAGGGTTACTTGTTGGAAATTGTAAGGGCTAGTTATATAATTTTTTTCAGAATTTAGAAAACACATTTTTTTAAGAAAAACGAATTTTAATTTTAAAAATATATTTTATTCATTTTTTTTTTCAAAGATTTGTTTGATATTTTTTTATGAAAACATAAATAATTTTCTACTTTTCATTCTTCAACCAAAATTTTGTAGATCTCATAGTTTTCAAATTAATATTTTTCAAATAAAATAAAAATAAAAAAAAACTCAAAAAACTTTAAATCATTGTTCCCAAAAAGTCTACAAAGTCTACAAAATTTTAGTAAAAGAACTAAATGTAGGAAATTATTTAGGTTTTCATGAAAAAATATCAAACGAATTTTTAGAAAAAACAATAATGGCAAAAATATTTTGAACATTAAAATTATTTTTTCTCGGAAGCATGTTTCTGAAACATTCAGAAAAAAAGATATAAATAGCCCATACAATTTCCGACAAATCACTCATACATCGGAAGATGGGGACATTTACAGGGAAAAAGTTTTTCGAACAACAACTTTTCATGTTTTTCTTTAAAAAATTACTATTAATGTTTAATTCGCAACATTTTTTATGTATAAATTGTCGCGATTCACATGCTCTACTCATTTTTTTCTATTTAGGAACATGTCAAGAACATGTCAAATGAGAAAATTTACACAGAAAAATGGTACGAGTAAAACATCATTTTTTCAGGAGTCTCCATACAAAAATGCCTTATATTCCAGAAATTATTATAAAATAAATATTTTGAACATTAAAATTATGTTTTCTCGAAAGCATGTTATTTTTTATATTTTGAACATTAAAATAATTTTTTCTCGGAAGCATGTTTTTGAAACATTCTGAAAAAAAAAATACATGAATAGCCCATACAATTTCCGACAAATCAGGGAGAAAGTTTTTCGAACAATAACTTTTCATGTTTTTCTTTGAAAAATTACTATTAATGTTTAATTTGCAACATTTTTTGTGTATAAATTATCGCGATTCACATGCTCTGCCAATTTTTTTCTATTTAGTAACACGCCAAGAACATGTCAAATGAGTAAATTTACACAGAAAAATGGTACGAGTAAAACATCATTTTTTCAGGAGTCTCCATACAAAAATGTCTTATATTCCAGAAAGTTCATATTTGAATAAGATCTAAAACTTTGTCGAATACACTATATCTTTAGAGACTTTAAACAAAATTAGTATTACAGGGAAACTTCGATATAACGTCACTCGATATAACGTACACATTTCCAAAGTGTAAAGGAAATTTTTTTTCTAAATTTTTTTCCTGATAGAACAATTAATTATCTGTATTGTGATGCTAAAACAAGTTTTGTACCTTAAATCAATCCCGAAATACACCTGGTTTTGTGATTCCGGATTCTAAATAAATCAAGCTTTCATCAACAGTACGAAGGAAAACATCATGAGAAAGGCTGGTTTTGTCTTTTGATTGAAGTTATTCATAAACTTTACTAAAACAGCAACACAAGAATGTATTATAGACTACGTTTGTGAGTACTTTATTATGCTTCGATATAACGTACAATTCGATACAACGTACAATTTTGAAAGTGAAATGTACGTTATATCGAAGTTTACCTGTAGTTGTAATTTTCTAGAAGAAATCATGACAAAGTTGTTGCTAGAAAAAGTTTTTCCCTGTAGAAGTACCCATTTTCCGACGTACGGACGGCTTGTTGGATATTGTAATGGCTATTCTTTTTTTTTTGTAAAATTTTCAAAAAATAAGTTTTTGACAAAAATTAATTTCTATTTTTTAAATAATTTATTTTTCAACGAAATTAAACAAAAAATTGTATTTTTTATGAAAATTTAAACAATTTCATACATTATATAATTTTATATACACATACAAGCCTATTGAATTTTTTTTGTTAACTTTTCCAAAAATAAGTTTTTGACAAAAACGAATTTCAATTTTGAAAATAATTTATTTTTCGACTAAATTAAAAAAAATATTTTTTTCATGAAAATTTAAACAATACATTTCATTTGACCTGAATTTTGTAGGTATTTTAGTTTTAGAGTTATAATTTTCATAAAAAATAAAAAAAAATTGTTTTGGCCCTTTCCAAAAAATAGTCTTTTTTTAATATTTCAAGTGTGCCAAGTTGCTTAAAAGACCTATGTGTTTACACCCAAAACGATTCACTGCTATCTGAGATGGTGCTGCCAACGGCCAGTCGAGTTGGCATGAAATTCGTCCATAACAATATAAATAAAAATAAAAAATTAAATTAAAAAGTTGGGTTTAGGTGAGAAGGATGGACGGTTCTGCGTGGAATTGCTCTGATTGCCAAAGTAAAGAGCGTGAACTTCCAATTATTGGATGCACCAGTAGCTGCTAAAAGATTTAAACAATCAATACCATCACATAGTATGCAAAATATTACGATCAGAAAGCTGAGAAAAATGTGAAGGCTAACCAATGAAAATGACAGCTGGTGTATGTTTACATTGGATGAATTATATCCTGCTCACCGCGCTGGATTACCAAGTCAAAGTCTGGTGCGCTTTTATCTATTACCGACTTGTCAGTCAAAGAATCTTCAAAGTACTATTACAGTAGCTTTGGAATTTATAGATAAAAAATGGCTACTTTCAGCATCCACCTATAAGACCGTTGATGAAAGGATCACAACGGTAATCTCCAACGATAAAAGATTCTTTTCAATGTTTTCAATCTACACCGGTTAGTTACCATCCGGTCCGGATAAAAGGAATAAAGACCTTCGTTCCCATCGGCATCCTCAAGTAAACACTTATCTTGCTTCGACCGAAGTAATTATCGCATGCTGGAGGAATTCTATCCCGTTACTGACAAATTACATCATGTTTCAAAGATCAATAACAATAGTTTATCATGCCACCTCACAGCACACAGCCTCCCACCAGAGCCAAAGTCGAGAGGTCGAACCGACTTTGACTTGTCTCCGGACTCTTTCTCCCACTTGCTCCCGTATTTCTCAGACACACCAATAAGAAGGAGCAAGATAGCATCATTAATCAACATCAAGTTGGTTTCGCTTACGATGTGGAAAACCGGGCGTCGGAAGACGTCGACCAAGGTGTGTGCGCGCCGGATGTGCAACTTATCTGAGACGCTCCGTTTTCGTATTCTTATCAACGAGATGTTTACTTGGGTGCAAAAGAGATTCCTTCGGTGAGAACATAAAGACGAAGACTGGCACCGGGCGAACCACACAATCATAAGGATGCTGAAATTGGACGGATGAACAAATGAGTGGTGATTATGCGGCGTTGATTATCGTATACCTCCGTAACAGGTAAGATTGTTAGCCAGGATCAATTGTGTGGGAAACCTTCTCCCTTCCCCCTTCGATTAATTCGGGGAAAATTGCATGAGCGTTCCACGATATATGGGGCACACTCGTTTACACGAACAGCTCGTTGACAAGTATGATTAGTTTCAGAATCATATTCCCGTCTTTAAAACCTCGGGAATGCACATATGCATAGTTTATTTGATTTTCACTACACGCATAGTGAGGGTGTTGAAAGGTAATCAGTTTCATACTCGGCGTACTTCCAAGCTCTCTCCCTCGTTGAGCCGGTTCAATAGCGTGGCTTCAGCGCACTATTGGTGGGGCTCTGTAACCTTGAATGTGCGCTAGTATAAGGCACGGGCGTTCCTCGCGTTATTGTTGAGTGTGTCAGTGTGTGTGTGTGGAATGGATTCCGTCAAGGTTCCAACCAACCGGAAGCCACAATACCACCACTATGGGCTCCAATGCAGATGTAATTAAATGCTGTGAAAAATTAATTACCCTCCCGACATTGGTTTGGAACGCAAAGCCCACCGCAAACAATAATTTTCCGCGTCGTCGTCATCGTCGTTACCATTTCGATCTGTTCTGTAAGCTCACCGAACTTAGTCGTCTCGGTTCTCCACTTCCTCATTTCCTCATTTCCTCATTTGCTAATTATGACGAAACTTTGAAGGCGAGTATATGCGGAAAAAAAAGGAAAGTCACCTCACACAAGCGGCAATAGCGTGCAAAGGACTACGACGGCGCACAAAAAAAAAATGGAAGAAAAAAAAAACAGGTTAAGGCTTACATATACAATGTAACATAAATTTCCACTTGCAGAGGAAAATCGTGGCATGTTTAAAGGCAGGGTGGAATTCAGTTCGGTGAAATTCCTGTTGGTTTTTTATTTGGATACACGCTCAACCGACCCTCATAAGTAGAGCCTTGAGTCCGCCTAGCTTCGTGGAGCTTCGTAACTTACTATGCTGTAAAACAACAGTGGGAGAAATACTTACGCCGAGGGATGGAAACCGAAGGGAAGCATAATAAATACAAGTTATTGAATTCTGGGGATTTAAACCATGTTTACCGAGCGTGTATATATGTATGAAAAAAAAAGGAGAAGCATGCTTTTTATTCACTGTTACGAATGGCTGGCGCGGAACGCTGCCGCCACTTATGTCTTGCATCGATTTCTAATAAGTCACCTCGTTTCGGTCGTTCCGTACTTCTGGGATGAACTCTTGGGGCCTTTTCTTGCTGGGTTTGAGTGCATATAAACAATGTTTCCAGAGCAATTGATGTTGTTAGAAGAATTAGTTTTCTTCCAAAATCGATTGTTTTTGGCATAATTTTCACACGCTAAATTCATTGCATTTCCTCGTTCTCTCTGGCACTCAGCCATTTCCTTGCCCGAGCAAAACATAACACTCGAGGAGCAGCAACTGGCGGAATTTTCTTCTATCCCAAAAAGAATGATAGGTACATTATCGCTACTTCGACAGACAAAAAATAAACACTCGAAGAGGGGTGCAAAAAGCCGTACAGAGCAGTGAATTATTGTTATCACTTTTTTTGCCAGCTTACCAAGAGTGCCCAGCGCTTAGGGTAGGGTCCCGGATGTATCGTAATAACTGTTCGTTCTAGGAGGTTGTCGGTGAAGTTAGAAGACCCACCCCATCGATTGGCGTCGAATAATAAAACGAAAAAAATACTTGCCAGCAAATCCATGGAACGGAATAATCGCGAGTGCCGGTGGATAGATAAAAATAGATTCGAGTGAAATCTGAGAAGCAAGTCTTTTGTGCTGTCCTTGGCTTGCATAGTTGGTAGGGCGGAAGTGAAGAACGTTTGGTGAAATCTGCTCGACATACCTATGTTGTCGTTTAATGGTCCGAAACTATGCCAATTGACTTAGATAGAACATTTCCAGATAACTAATGTTCAAGGAATGTATCTTGCTTTCGCGAGAAATATTATCGTCGCAGATTTACTTCCAGCTAATCCCGCCGGTCGGTTCGAGAAAGTTGTCACTCTATTTTATAGGGGCTGCAATGTGATTTGATCGTTACCGCACCGAAATCCATCCTGCCAAGTTCGTATTAGTGCACTGCAATGCGTCCGAAAAGTTGATGAGTGACATGCCAAGGAAGTGCTGCTGACCACAAAACTGAACAGCAAAAAAGGGTCATGTTCAGCCCACACAACAGCACCGAAATCCAATATTCCACTTCATGTGCGGGATGTGTAGGCTTTCATTCACTGGCTCAGCAAGTGAATCCAGCCAACAAACCGAACTGAACCAAACATGTAAAGTATATCCTAGTGAAGTAGACAGCTGCTGTCAGAGCTGATACTCGGATTGAAATGAAATTTTGTTCCTGCTCACTATCACCATCGTCATCGGTTGCCATCGCCGCCATCATCATCATCATCATCATCGTTAATACTCAGGAAATTCAGTTCACTCCACCACTAAACACAATGTTATCAGCGATTGCTACCGTTAGTGTGTGTGTGTGTATGTGTGTAACAGCAGCTTGAGCGAAGGCTGGATGAGGAATGGTTGACTTTTCCTGACGAATGATTTATGGTTAGGAAATTAAATGTATTTTGTCTACTGTTGTGATGAACGGTGTCTTTTTTATGTTTATTTCGAGGGACAATAGTCCCACGCAGAGCGTTCGCTTGCGGGGCGAACAAATGATGACGGTTGGCATAATGATTCTCCATTTGTGTGCTATTTGTATTGATTTGATCCCAGCATTGGCTTGATTTTAGCTCAATGCTATTGAAATCGTCTGGATTTGCAGACATGATAAATTCAAATTTTGGGCTCAAAAACTTTAAAAAAGCAATGTTTCAAAATTATGGGATCACTTAGTCTAAAAACTTACGATTTTTGCATTTGTAAAATGCATTTGCATTTTACGAATCGGAGAGAGTAGAACATTTGAGAAGCATATAGGAGAAGACACCCTAAGTTAAAGTTGAATTTCCTCGTGAATTTCACAAAAAATATATAGCTATCTCCCCACAAATTGAGGGTCTAGGTCTCTTTTTATAATAAAATTTGTCTATGAGGCAGAAATTTTGAAAAATGAATGTGTTCGGCATCTTTGAAAAATATGATACAGTCGGGAAAGATGGACACTAGGGTGCCAATGAAAATGGTCATCTCTAATTTCGAAAAGTTACCTCATAAAAAATGTTCACCACCTCGAAAAAACATCCTATGCCAAATATCAGCTCAATCGGACTTAAGGGAGATATGCGCAAAGCGGTCAAAGTTTGAGTTTTTTTTAAATCGAAAAATCACCTAAGGGGGAGTAAAGGAAATCGGGGTTTTCGAAAAAAAATTTTGATGCCAAATGTCTTAAAATTTTATGAAACATCGGGATTAAGTGTCATCTTGTTTTTTTTTGTCAAAAATCGACACTCTGGAACTTAGTTTTTTTTGAACTACGAGACGATACGTATGATTTTGGGTACCAATAAAAATAGTTATCTAAAATAGTTATAAATCTTATGTTGACTTGCACGATAATCTACCCTATGCAAAATATTAGCTCATTCGAACTTTATTTATTAGTGTCACAGACGTAAAGATTTGAGTTTTTTTGAAAAACGAAAGATCACCGAAAATCGAGGTTTTCCAAAAAAATAGTTGATGCCAAATGTCCTAAAATTGCATTACTCGTCGAGATTTACTTTCAAAAAAATTAAAATAAAAAAGAATGTTTTTTTAGCACTTGGTCGTTTTTGCGTCTAAAAGCCGTTTTGACAAGAAATTTTATTTGAGATAACTGTAAATCTCAACGTGTCATGCAATTTTAAGACATTTGGCATACATTTTTTTTGTAAACACTGATTCCTGGTGATTTTTCGGTTTTCAAAAAACTTAAATTTTAACGGCTGCAACACTAATAAATGGAGTTCGAATGAAACCATACGTTTCGTCTCGTGTTTCGAAAAGTCCCAGAGTGTCTATTTCTGACAAAAATTTTTTTTCGAGATGACACTAGATCTCGACGTTTCATGAAATTTTAAGACATTTGACATCAAAAATTTTTTTTTTCGAAAACCCCGATTTCCTTTACTCCCCTCTCGGGTGATTTTTCGATTTTCAAAAAACTCAAACTTTGACCGCTTTGCGCCACTCTCCCTTAAGTCCGATTGAGCTGATATTTTGCATAGGGTGTTTGTTCGAGGTGGTGAACGTTTTGTATGGGTTAACGTTTTGAAGTTTTAGGGTCGATTTTTTCCCATACATTCATTGGCACACTAATGGACACTTACTGAAAATTCAAGTTTATGTACTCGACATGTTTTGGAGGTTTTCAAATATGCCTTAAAGATAATTTAACAAAAAAGCTAGACTAAAATCACCTAGAAGTAATTTTTTCTCATTTTTTCATGTCTAAAATAGCTTCCGGTATTCGGAATGACAAATTCGGATTACAATTTGAAAACCGCTCTGCTGATCCGTCCATGATATGCAGTTGCTCCTGCAAACGTAGTTAGTGGGCATTTGTTAATAAGAGAAGGAGGAGATAACCAAATTATTTTCAAAACTAAATGTTTGTTTTTTGTCGGTGGAGTGTCTGTTTTACCCGACTTGTTTAGTATTTTATTTTCGTCAATATTTTTGGAGTAGAAATGAGAAAACTTCACCGCTGATTCGATAAAGTGGAAGAGAAGAGATGGTAAAATATTCTTTCAAGAGAAGGCCAGCTAAGTGTACACGGTAATTTTGTACATCATTAAAATTTAAAATAAAAATGTAATTTATCAATTATACAGGGATGTCCGTCTTTCCAACCGTGTCTGTCTTTCCCGTCTTTCCTCTACTAAACTTTCAGGTTGATCGGAAATTAGCTTCGTTTCTGGTGAAGGTTGAAGACTATTATCTTAAAGTGCATTCTAATAGGATCATAAACGTTAGAGTTAAATTAAATTATTATCTCGGAAATCCAGCGAGTTATTATTTTTCGATGGTTTGTATCAATCAATACTATTATTCATTGCATACTATTACTCATTGCCTTCGGAGTAGGTCACAGGAAGAATTGATACTGTTCGCTTTGATTTTTTGAAAAATTTTACATTCCTTCTGTTTGATGAAAATGGATGGATTTTCAATACGATTTTTGTGAATCCAATGGACATGTTAACCCCATCTACTTAAGTTTTAAATTGAGAATCATCGAAATCTTTTCTGTATTTCTTTTCTAATTTTTTGATTGATGTCTACTGATCTGATACACGTTATCAGGTGATCAGGTCAGTTCAAAAAAATTTCAAATTCAATTTCTGTACTTCGACCCAATTTGTACAATATTCCACGCAAAATTCTGTAATAAAATGAATTGTTATCGTAAAACTAACTATTCTTGAGAATCAATACATTTTATATTGTTTATACTTCATGAAAAAAAGAATCCACCATAAAGAAAAACCGAAAAGAAAGGCCTGATTTTGCACAAACCTCATTTTATACATTTTGTTTTTTTTGACCTCATTGGGTATCTTTCTAAAATAGAATGATCTGAAATGTGGCTTTTTTCCAATTTTACCGAAAGTGCTGAACTGATTTCTAATCTTTTACCAACAAATGGAAGGTATTTAGAGTATTTCAAAGAACAATGCAAAATTGCTCCTCGCATGTCTACTTTTGGGCGATGCCCTTTTCAATATAACGTATAAAAATTTAAAAACAATTTTAAACAATGTATTATATTCGTCGAAATCAGCAGACAAATGGGAAAGTAATATTTAGCTCGAAGCGAAAAAATAAACCTTTCTGAATTGCTTTCTGAATTTCTAATGAGAAAATTCTGAGCTTTCTAGGAACCTCTAAAACACAAAAAAAAACAGAAGAGATCAAAATTCGGTTTAGGTGTTCAAAAGTAATGCATTTTTAAAATTGTGTATATTTGAACTTTGTGACCTGGTGAATTCGGACCACCCTAATTAAGGATGGTACACCATACGGCCCAACGGGTCTAAACTCAAAAAATCCGGGTTCACATATTTTCGATGAGAAATAATTGTAGATAATTTGACTACAATCGAAATAATTATTATTCTCGGTGGTTATTTTTGTATAAGAAAAAAATTCTTGGCTCTTTTTCTTTCACCAAGAAAATGTTGGTTTCAGAGAAATTTCTCGTCGGGATGGACGATCCAATCAACTAGTGCTCAATTATTTGGCGAATCCTCAAGGATATGGTAAAAAGGAGAGAGCTCCATGTAAATCGAAGCTTTCTGACCGGGATAAGCAGGAAGTAGCTAGAACAGGTTCGAATACCTCAAAATCGCTTGTGCAAATAAAGCAATATTTCAACTACTCAACTACTCGGTGACAATTCGTCAAATTTCAATGGAAAATCCTCACATAAAGAGGGCTTAAAAGGTTAAAGCTCCTCATCTTACACCATCTCACATCGGAAGACGTCTGAGTTTTGTTGTGACAAAGAATGTTTCCAAAAGAATACATTTTGCTACGTATCATAACGAAATGTTCTTCAATGTATAGGTTATCTTCACTGACGAAAAAATGTTCAATTTGGATGTTTCTCATGGTTTTAACGGGTACTGGCGTGATTTACGAAAGAAGGAACAGTATTTTTCAATCAGGAATTTTGGTGGAGGCTCGTGCATGGTTTGGGCGGGATTCTGAGCAACCGGAAAGCTCAAGATAGCTTTCAAGGATTACACACATGTTCTGGAATCCTCTCTCCTATCATTTTTGCGTGGATATCGTCATAAAAAATTTACATTCCAGCAAAACAATGCTACTATTTATACCAGTAAATAAACTAAGCAATGGATTAAGGACCAAAAACTTAATTTTCTGGACTGGCCGGCTCGCTCTCCAGACTTGAATCCTGTTGAAAATCTTAGGGGAATCCTTTTACGTAGAATCTACACTGAGGGAAAACGGTACACCACGATTGAAGAGTTCAAGGTCGTTATTTCGGAAAAATGGAAAAATATTGAGAAATCCGTTCAGCAGAATCTGGTAAATAGCATTCCCACACGAATTTTGAAGTTATTAGTCGAAATGGCAAAGTTGCCAATTAATGACATGTAAATCAGCCTATCGTTTTGAATTTTTCATTGATAATACTTTAATAAATTTTGTATGTGGTCATATAGAAACTGGACAGCTGAAGTTATCATATTTGAGCACAATAAATAAATAAACAACTCTTTCGAACGAAATTGACGTTGAACATACTTTATTCTAAGCATTCAACAATGTATGAATGTAGCTTGTCGAAACTCTAACTGTTTGTGTTGTAACGAAATAGAATCAGGGTGGCCTTATAGAAGATGGACAGATTCTAGTCTCGGAATAATATCTATAAAAAATGAATGCAGAAATGTGTATAGAATTTGTTTTAGTACAAAACTCATTTCTATCTTTTTGTTGTTTGTGAATTCTGTGTAATTTTGGTCTAACAAACATATTTTACATACAGTTTCACTTGAGAACTAATCAAGCAAATGAAAAGAAAATTTGGCATATCTAGGTTTTTGGTGTCAATAAATGTTGAAATGATGGTTCGACACTCTTCCCCCTCCCCCTCTCTAATGGGGGAGGGCTGCATAACTCCAGAACTAATCACGCCAGTGGAACCAAATTTGTCATGTGGAGGTTTCAGAAGGCAAATGTTTCTATGGTTATTCGATACTCCTCCCACCGGATAAGGGGATAATGAAATGATGAAAAGCGAGAATTTGAGATAAAAATGTATATTCTCTAGGTTTGATTTGATTTTCACGGTTATTTGATATACAATTTATTTATACATAGTCTAATAAACCTTTAACAACTTCATAGAAGGCAACGTTCTCATCAGATAAGTACTTTCAAATCATCAAAATGAGCTTTTATAAAGAAAATAGTCTACTAAAATACTAAAATTAGTCATAAGATAATTGAAAATTTTTGGTATCAGCCTCAGATTGCTCAATCTATCATAGACATTTCAAAATAAAAGTTTTTTTGTTCTGTATACATTTGCCTGTGGATCCGAATAACGAATGTTAAAGGTCCACTGCAAATAACGCAACAACACCTGCCACTGTCTGATTTTTACTTTTTACAGTTAGCAAAATGGAATTTAGTTTACAACAGAGCAATTCCATGCCAAATCGTTCAAAAAAAACAGTAAATTTTGACCCGACCCTCTCTAATTTTTTTGAAACTTGGTACTTACAATGGAAACTACCTAAAATGACAATTTTCATTGTCATATGACCAATTTAAATTACCACTGATTTTCGAAAAGGACGTATTCAAAATCATTGATCTTTCTTTGAAAATATCATAACTCAAAATCCTGATGTTTGATTAAAATAATATGTTTGAAAAAGTTGTTGGAAAATCAATGAGCTATTTAGAACGAATAACATTTTAAATAAACTGTTGAAAAATATTACTCATAAATTAAATTTATAAATAAATATATTTATATTTAAAAAAAAACTCTTAAATTAAAAAACAATCATATCTCCATTTTGGTGAGTCCGACACAGCAGCAACATACGCCAAACTTTGTAAAATTAGAAGTGTTTTTCAATAATAGTATACAGAAATATTCAAAGAGGAGGTGTTTTAAGATATAAAAGTTTTTAATATTGAAATTAATTGTTGAGTAAGATTTCTTAACAATGTATATCAAATGTTATTTCTAATAAATAGTTCATTGATTTTTCAACAATTGTGTCGAACATCATATTTTAATCAAACTTCTGGATTTTGAGTTACGATTTTCTTTAAAAAAAAAAAGATCAATGATTTTGAATATACTCTTTTCAAAAATCAGTCGTAATTTAAAATGGTTATATGACAATGAAAATTGCGATTTTAGGTCGATTTGGCATGGAATTGCTCAACAGCAAGATTTAGTTGGATAGTTTTGTTAAGAACAAATGATTCGAGAGCCTTCTGGATATTGGGAAAGTGTTTCGTTTATGATACTATGAGGCCAAAATGTTGACCAAATGTAGAAGAAAACAGGTAGATCGTTGACGATAAAGCCGTCAAAAATATTCCATAAGTGAAGAAATGTAGATCAAAAACTGCAAAAAATCGATCAAATAGCTGGTAGAAAACTTTCTTTCTTTGGAACCACCGTGAATTTCACAGTGCTTTTTTCATAAGAAATTATACTTTTCTAAGATTGGCACTCTTGCCCCGTCGAGGTGGCACTCTTGCCCCGTACTGGAAAAATACAAGCCACAACATCGTTTTTGTAAATGAAACATTTTCATAGTAAACATAACTTTTGAACAATTTGGTGCATAGCTACACACACAGCTATACACAAATAGGAGTATAAATGAACAAACCAGCAAAAAAATGGAAAAAATATAACAAAAGAGCATTCAAAAACGCGTATTAGCTTAGGGTGGCTCTCTTGCCCCGGGTTCCCCTAGTCCAATGGATGAAATGAAACCAAGAATATGTAATTCATTTTTGAGGGATTGTGTGGCTACTGATGACGCTACCCGTCTTCGATGACCATCGTCATCAAAAACTGAAGAAAAAACTGAAAGGGGAATCCAAAAGATTTCGATCAGTAATCGGAAATTAATTATTAAATCGATCACCATGAGATTGGCGCTTCATAAGTTTTATGCCAAAAATAACACGAATGCCATTCGAACAAAAAGAAATCACCTGATGTGAGATACTAGTGGCATTAATGGCTATAAAATAATTGAGTTTCGGAAAGCATCTGAAGAGTAAATATGTACATCTGTTTTCAATGATTCTGGTTATTTTTGATCATGGTAACGAGTGCAGTGCAGTCCATGAAGAGCACTGCACTTTAAGAAGACAATGCCAATTCCAATCAATTAATTGAATAACTTCGGAGTATCAATTCACTTCAATGGTTTTGCAGTGAATTATTAAAACTTTTTCAGAAAAAAAACATTGTGCTATTTTTACAGCTTCAACCGTTTTGCAGCGCTGAGAAATAAAATTCGACTGTATTTTCGAAGTATTGAAATATCGACAAATACAAAAACGTGTAGCACCAACCACAACAACCACTCGAACAGCTCCACCACTTAGAGCAATGAATATGTTCGATGCTCGATAGTAACAAATGTGCGCTTGCCACCTCTACGGGATTCGTTCATCTCGATGATTCGTTCCACAGCGCGATAAATTCCACACGCTCCCCAACATGAAACAGTGTAAATGAGCAAATTTTCCATAGTTCGCCCAGATCGTTTCGACTTGTCGTACCGGGAGTTGTTGCTGCTGCGAAGTATTAAACAACAAGTTCGGGAAAACAGAAAAATATAGTTTTTTTTTAGTGTCAGGTCCTTCTGTAGTTATTCTCGTACCGTTGCGCTACTGTTATTAAATGTTTTTATATTCACTTCATAGTCGGTGATTTATGGGCTTGGTCTAGGTACCACCCAACCGACTGCGAGAGAGAAGCATAAAATTCGTCCACGATGGTACCACCCTCGGGGTTGCAGTTTGGCGCTTCGTGTGACGCCAGAGTGCCTTCGTATGGGGTCCCTATGCGCGACCATGGAGTCAATGGGAGAGACGACACGACTCGAGCAGTCAAGAAGCAGAAAATTTTATGGCTTCGAGCTTCGGGACACGACGGAACGAAATGACAAAACACCAATACGTCGGAGTTCCAGCAACCCGGCTTGAACTTCGCGCTCCCTCCTCCCCCTCGGTCGGTCGCATCAGCAATAAATAAGTAAATTTTATGATTTATCGTGGCGTGCACCGTGGAAGCCGAAATTCTTATTGAAGAGCGATGGAAATTGGGTTCACTCGCTATAGCATCAGGATGCGGAACATGGAAGTGATATTTATGGATTGCTAATAAAGGAATAACTCGCCGGGTCGAACCCAGCGGAATCCTTCCGGCAAGACGATTACATAGCACAGCCAGTGCAGAGTGTGTCGGGAAACAGTCAGTACGACATAGTTTATATTGCGACAAATTTGTGATAGAATAAAAATTTGTCGTTTTCTGGGCGCGAACAACAAATGCGTTGTTTAAATTTACTCAGTTGCTCACTATCGCATATTGAAACATTTTTTGATAATAAATATATTCCGCACGATATTTGTGTGCGCCATTTGTGCGCACATTTCAAGATATCTCACGAAAATCTTCAGTTCCCGAGCGTCGAACCATCATGCGCCATTTACAGTGAACCTCTTGGGTCCTGGTCACATCTACCGAGGCTTCAAAATCCGCAACGTTGCGCTTCGATTACAGCGTCAGCCTGTTGGGGCACGCCCTCGCGGAAAGTTAACAGAAATCATGCACGTGCCCTTTTTCGGTTTTCCCGGGTGGCAGTACATCAATGTACGGAACTAATGCAGCGCAAGAAGTGCTTGCTCGACAATATTTTCGGGTAACTTCTTCCGCGGTCTCTGTCTCTGCTGATGCCCTTGCTCCCACTTGGGGTTGTCTGGTATTTTGTATTCCGCGTTTTTCTTTTATTTCATTTTTTGTGTTGTTTCCCTTCCAACCCCACAATTCGACTCGGCAAACTCTTGGACAGCCACTCTCGAGGGAGCCACCCAGCGAAAAACATGCTGCAACCATGCAACGGTGCTCTAACGGTCGTTTCATATATTTATGAACTCTATTACAGCGGGAACTTTATTAGAGATATAAACACAAAATTATTTGCTACACTCTCGTGTGGGTGTATACTTTGCTAATAATATTTGCAAGAGTGAGTCAGGGTGGTGGTATAAACTCTTGAAATATGAGTGCAGGAGAAAATCACTATACAGGTCGGACTCGACTATCCGGAGACTCGATTATCCGGTATTCGATTATCCGGAGTATTTTATTTTTGATTTTTCTTATTTTTAGATCGGAAATTTTGAATATATTGTACAATAATCAAAACGGGCATAAATTAAAGGGCTTGGCTAGTAGAACACAGTTATTTATGAAAAATGCAAATCCAAGATGGCAGCCACTACAAAATAACGGATTACCTATTTTCTCAGAACCCAATCAAATGAATGGGCTTGACTAGTAGAACATAGTTATTTGTGAAAAATGCAAATTCAAAATGGCCGACACCCCAAAATGGTGCCATACATTTTTTTCAAAGCCCCATATTGAGTATCAAATGAAAGTGCTCGACTGGTAAAATAGTAGATCAGTGAAAAATCCAAATCCAAGATGGCCGCAGTTCCCAAATAAACGATTACTTTTTAATGGTTTCATTCATCTTGCCCTGTTTGTATGTATGTTTGAGTGTTTGTAAAGTTGCCCCACATTAATTGAAATTTGACCCCGTTCCAGATCACTTATTGAACTGAAATTTGGAACATACGTTCAATTCTACTGTCATTATAAAACTGCGTATTCCATGATCTTGAAAAATTCAATTTGGAGAATACACTTCATTATGAACAACATAAATTCGAAAAGGACGCTGCCAAAAAATTATCGTCTATGTACTTTTTTTTCAATACCCTCAATATTGGTATCAAACGAAATGATTTGACTAATAGAATACAGTACATCATCAAAATATCCCGAAAAAAGTTAGATAAGAAATGAAAATTAAAAAAAAAATTGAATGATTTCATTGTAGAGAAGTATACTAATGATACAGATAATTTACTAGAAACTAGAAAACAAAATAAGAAAAAAAAACTTTTAAGTTAAACGGTTTAATGTACTAAAGGCTAGAAAATAATTAGGCAAGTGGCACTTAGTAATTATCATATCCGTTCCTTCATTAATATAGCGTAATGATAAGACCAAAATAAAATCGTGGGGTATAAGATGAAACAAAGGATAATGGATAATAGAAATCCAACGTTTATTTCTTATCTAATTTTCTTCGGAATATTTTCATGATGTACTGTATACTATTAGTCAAATAATTTAATTTAATACCGATATTGGGCGATATTGTTGATTATGTTTTTTTGTTCTCCAAGTCAAGCCATTCAATAATTTTTTTAAAATTTAATTTTATTCATTTTTTTTTAAATTTAAACTAAATTTAATTTTCCAGATCATGGAATACACAGTTTTATAATGACAGTAGAATTAAAAGTGTCTTCCAAATTTGAGATCAATCAGTCAACAGGCCATTTTGGATTTGCATTTTTCATAAATAACTGTGTTCTACTCGTCAAGCCCTTTCATTTTATACCGATATTGATGGGATTTTGAGAAAATATGTACATTAGGGTGGCAGCGAAAATGGTCATGTCAAATTTCAAAAACCGACCATGTACATTTTGTTTATTGGTCCAAATAAATGAACTGTGCAAAGTTTCAACTCGATCGGACATGATTTATATGAGTGCCTCAAAGCGCTCAAAGTTTTGATTTTTTGATCCTCGAAAATCTTTCAACGGGGGAGGAAATTTGGAAAATCGATTTTTTTTTCGATGCCAAATGACTTAAAAATGCATAAAACGTCGAGATCTGGTGTTATAACGAAAACAAATTTTTGGCTGAAAATCGACTTTTTGGGACTTAGCCTGAGTGGCCAAGAAATCAAAACTTTGCGTGCTTTGCCCACACCTAAATCATGTCCGATTGAGCTGAAATTTTGCACAGGTCATTTTTTGGACCATTAAACAAAATGTACATGGTCGGGTTTTGAAATTCGATGATGAAATTTTTCCCATACATCCATTGCCACCGTAATGTACATAATCTGCCATTTCGTTGCGGCCGCCATCTGGGATTTTGAAGATCATGGAATACGCAGATTTATAATAAAAAGAAAAAAAATAAAGATGTGTTCCAAATTTCAGATCAAACGGTTAACAGGAAGGGGTTTAAATTTCTATTAATGTGGTACAACGCTACAAAGTTACAAAGCTGCAAAGTTACAAGGTCACAACATACAACTGTTTAATAAATAAGTGCAAATCATAATTACATTACGTTTACCGAGAGAAATTTTTTTTTTCTGATTCGATTATCCGGAGTGAAAAAAAAATCAATACTCCGGATAATCGAGTCCGACCTGTATCAAATTTGTCAGATTTGCAAATGTGCAAATATTCAACACAGTTTTTAGCTCATGTGTTATTTAGTTCCTAAAATCATCGTCAAAAAGTGGATAGCTTCTCATGTTCTTCGTAGATCGTGATCTTTTCGATAACTCGGAAAATAATTTGTTTGCGAAATTGCGGAAAACATTTGTTGTAGAAACATTATTGAGTCATACTTCTTGTCATTTTTCATGAATTGGAGTATTTGCGCATTAATAACATTTATTCCAGTCTACTTTTGGATGCTCTATTTGAATATTTTGTCATCTTCAAATTACATGTCCCATATTTGTAGAACATGATGGGTAGCAATAAGCTCTATCTTTCATCGAACAGTTCTCAGGAATTACATATTTATAATATTGAAAATACTTCAAAGTATTCTACAAGCACTAGTTATATCAACGCTTGAACAAGTATTTGAGACATTTTTGGTACACGATTTTCCATATCCGACGCTTATATATGCAAAGGGTATTTTATTAGTGAAGTATAGATGCCGCGCTTGCTCACAGTCGATCAAAAACGGGAACAAGTGGAAAACAAACAAAAAATCAAAAGGAAAAAAATCTTCGACCTGAGCAAGCTTTATTGTTCAAATGAGTATTATGTATTCGGTATTTCTTCGGGAGAGCTGTAATAAATTTCAAATCCACATTGAGTATGGTTATATCAGAAAGCGATAACAGCAAATCTCTGGGAAGTGTGAGCAAGAATTAGATTCTACCATTTGAACGGGGCTGGAAAAGCGGTCGGACGCAGAGAAATAATAATATTTTATAATTGACCAAACGAGCAGATTAACCACACAACCGTTTGCTTGTCGTAAATACCAGACTTAATAAACACACCAACCCCATGGCACCTCACACTCGAGGACGTGGCATGATAATGGTTACCGAGGGCGTAGAACCAAAACGAAATAAAACTGCATAAACAGGGCTACCTATCATCGGTTTTGGTATTTTGGAGGCTGGGGCCCCACACAACTTCGTTTGGCTTCGTACAGGCGCCAAGTAGGATATTTTTCCGTACTGGCCGTATACGGGCGGATAGATGATTCTGCTAAAGGATGGAACACGGAACCTGAGAATAATAATAACGACTTGTCACACGAATTTAATATGTTCTGCGGAGGAATGTGGTTCCACAGTTACACCCATGCCACGTCTCTCTCTGTCTCGTTCCTTCTCTCAATCCTCTACCGCCAGTCGGGAAAATAGTTATCGCTAGGTTGAAGTTCGAGACCACCGACATCCCACGTGCTTTCGTGTATACCAATGAATGTATACTCCCACCCCTCCCGCACCATCGCATCCCGCTGGCACAACAATACGATATATTCGAAAGTGCACACTCTTCTCCTGCTGTGGAGGATGCTTGGAAGAGCACTATCCGGAGAATAAGGAAATATTTTCCACTCAACTAAACTCATTTGGTGTTATTTTCCACCAGAATGAATTCCAGGAGCCAAGTCGGGATGAGTGGTGCAAATGCAAGGAAATAACGATGGCGTGAAACAAGCTTGCAATGATCACTGTGTCTCACACCCCCGTCTCATGCAAACAGAGGCAGCACCCGAGGGGGCGACGAGCAATGATTCGCAGCCACAAAGTTGCTCCCGTCATCTACTTTGATGAAAAGTCGTTCGAATTATTCATGTTGAACATCTAGTACCTCAACAGATGGAATACAGAATCGGTCGCGAATATATCGACTAAAATACGCACCCCCAGCTGAGTGATAATACACGGCACCAATGTAGTCTTTCTCGTCTGCGCCAGAGTAATTTTTCAAACATGCAGACTTATTGCAGACACACATTCCATTTAATTTTCCACCAAAAACTTGAGCCACCGACATTGTGCTTCCCAAGTAGTTAGTCAGTCAGTCACTCAGTCAGTCAAGGCTTGTCACGGTGACTCTGATGAGATTGAAACGGGTATATTGCCAACTCATCTGCATAGGTGATTACTGTCGCGTTGCCGTGTAGCGCTTCCGTGTGGCGAAATAGACGGTGGGGGATAATGCGGCAGACCGAAGCAAAGTCGCATTCCGTTGTAAGTCTCATGTCACATCCTGTTGTATCATTTCCTCTGTGGTCAGAGGACTGGGGAACTAACGCACGCTACTGTAATGCTTTTTTAGTTCTTTAGTTTTTGTTTTCACTCAGTCAATTCACGAATTGTCCAAAAACACGGCGCTGTTCTGTGTCGAATTAGTAACAATTGTAACTTTTATAGTATCACTCTAGTTCTAATAATCTAATAATCTAATAATCTATGTTTGAAGCCGATTAATGTGTCCACATAACACGCCGTATGTGTTTTTGTGAAATCGAAATTTGCTGAACCAATCACCAGAAAACACTATACAAGGCAAAATTGTGTGGGAGTGCACTTCTGTGCTATTAGTTTCGCCATTCCATGAATATTTGTGTAATGAAAAAATCCCGTGGCCGAGTGGTTAGCGTCTCACATTATCATGCCGGGTGTTCGGGTTCGATTCCCGTTCTGGCCGAAGGATTTTTCGTCAAAGAAATTTCCTTCGACTTGCACTGTGGTCACGCGTATTCAAGAGCTTGTCCCTCGGAATACATTCAAGGCGTGTTATTTGGCTTAAGAAATCTCAACTAAGTATTAATAAATAACGCTAAATAATGCATACGTTGAGACGGCAAAAGTTCCACAGGGAACGTTAACGCCATTCAAGAAGAAGAACGTGTTTTTTCAACAATTTTTTACACGATTTTCTTGAAATAACACGGCTGCGACTGTGGCTGTGATGCGGCGCGCGACGATGGCAAGTTCATCTTTTTTACACGATTTGTTCAAAACTATACCATTTTTTTTTCTTGCACGAATGCATCAATCGGGTAAAAAAGAATCCAGTGCATAAAAAGCAGGAATGGCCAAACGGTAGTCCGCGGTCTACCGGTCGCCCGCGCAGGTATTCCTAGGTGCCCGCCAGCTGGCCTAGGATAGTGTAACTTCCAAATGCAGTGGATTACATATCCTTCCACCTTTTGCCGTGATCATTTTATAAAGTATTCATGCTAACATATTAGTTGAAGGAGTAGATATTTCTTCATTAAAGCTTCCGTTTTAATATTTTCATTCAGATTGTTAGTAATTGATTATCAACACATCTAGTTGTTCAACCATAATTTGTAATAAAGCAAAAAATTGTCACTAGGAACCATTTAAACAATGTTTTCTACAGACATATCATTTGTTAAATGACCAATTGAAAATGCTGGAAACATCCGGAAACACACATAACTTTGTTTTTATTGATTTTCAAAACCTTATAGTTAATATAAACTTAGTTTTTGAAGATAACTTCGCCTTTGAAGACTGGGAATGCGAGTTTTAATGAAGTATTGTTACATCAATTTTAAAACTATGATAAGTAATGTGAATTATTTCTGCAGATTTCTTTCAAGAAATATAGTCATGAACAGGGCAACCGGTGAATACGAAATCAAAAATTAAATAGTGGGCTCTATTATGTAATTCGAGTTGCAAAGAATTTTGTTCATTAGCTCTATAATGCTGTTATAGATACAGTCGGCTGATTTTTTACTTTGTGAAACATTTTGGTAATGTTTCAAAATATGCAATTCGCCGAGTTCGAGAAATAACTCGATTCGATGAGATTCTATCGATTTACAATATACGAATTATCGTTCGGTGTGATAGTTATAGGGATCGAATCGACCGTTCAATTCAATAATAGATATAATATTTCTAATAGATAGTTTCATTAAGGACTTATCAACTTTTTTTTTTAATGAAACACAGTTTTTTGACATAGTGAGTTCAAATTTATTCTGGTTGTAGTTCAACTCCTACATTTTAAGAATTAAACGATTTCGGTCAAATGGCCACCATGAGCCTGTTCACAGCGACCGATCCATTGAACCCAAATTTCCACTACTCGGCCACACATTTCGACTTTAATGTTGCAAATTTCGCATTGAATGTTGTCTCTGAACTCTTCTAAAGTTACTGGCTGGTTTGCATAGACTAGTGACTTGACATAACCTCATAAAAACAAATCGAATGGCGTCAAATCGCATGAACGGGGCGGGCAATCGACAAGTCCATTTCTCTAAATAACACATTCACCAAACTTATGTTTCAATAAATCCATTATAATGTGCGCCGTGTGGCAGTGTAGAAACCACCTATCATTGATGTTAAGATCTTCCATTTCTGATCATAAATAGTTTTCCAACATGTCGCAATAGCGGTCTCCATAGACGGTAACATGACGATCGTTCTTATAGACGAAGATGGATATACGGCCCAATCACACCAAACAGATTTTTTTGCGGGTCCAATGTGATTCTTGAAGCACAAACGAGTTCGCATGTGACCAATAACGCATATTCTGCTTGTTGACCATTGTTGGTTATTTAACCAGAAATGAGCCTCATCGCTAAGGATGATTTTGTGATAAAAATCATCATTTTGTTCAAGATTCGCCAGAGCCCAATCGGAGAAACATCGGCGCTTCATATGGTCAAGTGGTTTCAGTTTTTAAAACAATTTGATCTTGTAACGATGTAGCCCAAGACCTTTTCGCAAAATACGCCACAAGGGGGTTTGGGAGTTGTCCAGTTCTTGAGAACGCCATGCAATTGACCTGCGACTGCGATATTTTCGTTGCTTCGTGCGGGGCGACTTCTCGTTGGCACGGGAACATCCAACAGCCAAATATAGACTCAAAATCCATGCACAGCCTTCCGGCTAGAACGATTATTACGGCCGAAAATTGGAGTAAGCGCTCTTAAAGCTGCAACCACCGACTCTGAATTTCGTTAGCTATTTTAAACAATTATTAATCATTGCTCGTACGTGTCATTCACTATGATGAAATTGTTGATTTTGACATACGTTTTGACATTGGCTGATAAGGGGTTTAAGGGTTCGTTCACACGAAAACATTAAACTTCTAAGTCGCTATTGGATGACCTTTTCTCTTTAGGTAATTGAGGAATATGATAATCATCTCGGGTGTATATTTATGGAAAATAATTGCCTTTTATGTTCATAGATGACGATTTTCTTAAAAAAACAAGGATATTGATTTTTTTATCCCATCTGTTTATTATATTAAGCTCATTTAGCGATTCAACTGTAACAGAGACGAATTTATTCGTGTACATTTTTAGCTTACGATGATTTTCGTTGTATCTTACACAGTAGTCATTTAGGCATAAGAGGATTCCTATCTTATCGATACACATGTAGTCTTTTTTGGCGTAAGAATTTTCCTATTGTTCGAATGTTCACAGTTCACATTGGACCATTTACATTTACAGCGGGACTGTTGATATGAGCCTTCCATTGTTGTGTTATTAATAGTACCGATTACCGATGCAGCAGACCGTAATGTGAGCGGTAAGGGACTGCGATTATGGTCAATTGAGGCCCCCGAGTTATGAGCTCATGATCGTTCGCTTAGTAGCAAACCCGCAACCAATAAGGGCTACGAAAATCCCCAACGACAAATTGATGAAACATTACATCTAATATTGATTATTGAAAATTTACAGAAAATCTAGTAATACTTGTCAATTATTTAGTGACCGATAATTATTTTTATTTTATAAACTCATTTCTCATTGAACATTTATTAGTGTGGCCTATGTGTTTCATTTGATTAAACATCTTACAGTCTCATTATCATAGATCGAGAATCAATAATTTTTATTTTGAGGAAATTGAATGTAGTTGAAGAAAATTATTTTCTAGAGTTTTTTTCATTTGATTATATCTTTTTTTTGCTTTATAAAAAGTTCAAAATTGCAAAATAACACGCACTGTATGTGACATATGAGTTATGAGTACATGAATCATTTTAAAAATGCCGGTTACGCAAAGAGTCTCGATGTTTGTGAATCACATAAATTAGCGCAAAGAAACTTGACCCGAATTTTAATCAGTTAGGCATTGCTGAAGCAAATCATCACGAGCGATGAAAAATGGATAAAATTATCAAGGGCGAACCACCACAAACAACTTCCGTGACCTTTAGCGTGAGGGGTATGGGTGTTACCACTATGCCAGATCGTCTCCGACTTTTCAAACATATCCAAAATCAGCATGCAACAGATAGCCTAACGGAATCCAACGGCAACTATGCGGTCGTGTCCCGGACACAACCCTCCTGTGACTTTTTATCAAGTTTTTCATTTTTTTTCTCGTTCGGTTAAACGTTGCATTCGGATGAACGATATTCAGGTATTTGTTACATTTGGATACATGTGTTTCAGGTAAATGATATTCGGCCCAATGTTCAATACTATATAATTTTTTTCCATTTTTGTATGATTTCTGGAACTTTTTTATATCAAGGTGCTTCCGTGTACTTTTTGTTTTGAAAAAAATTCAACAAATATTCATTCAAACGAGAATAAATAAAATTATATCAGTTGTCAAACAACGCGGATTAGATAAAAGCTTAACAGTAAAACAAATTGCCATCAACTAAGAAGTGATAGAATAGTTATGGGGAAATACTGAAAATGGGAAAATGGGGAAATGGTACTTAGTTGAGATTTCTATGCCAAATAACACGCCTTGATAGTGTTCTGACCAAGCTCGCGTGACCACAGTGCAAGTCAGAGGAATTTTTTTTGACAAGAAATTCCCCCGACCAGAACGGGAATCGAACCCGAACCCCCGGCATGTTAGGTGTGACGCTAAGAAAATTTCCTACAAGAATCAACAGTTGTAATATTTTAAAATTAAATTCGCTTGTTGCCAGTCAAATAATTGTGATGTATCACCGTCTGACTTTTTGAGGTTTCTGTCTGTTGACATTGAATTTTGTATCTTCAGTTCCGTTCCAAAACAAAGCATAGCGAATCGTTGTGAGATCATGAAGTCGTGAATACCGCCTTACCAAATGTGTTTTATATATACCTACTGAAGTTTTATCCATTCAGAACACTCACCTGGAAAGAGAAACAAATAAATGAATTAGTTTAAAATAATGTGTAAAATAGTGATTATGCTAGATTATCTTGTTGCTGGAATTTCAAAAGAAAAGGGAAATTATTAATTGAAATTTGAGATAAAACCTCAAAACCGGAACATGTCAATCAAAAAAAAATATTTTCACTACATTTCCCCATCTCAAATCCAATAGCACTTCCAGATAGATTGTTCGTGTCTTGAGGCCTGCACTGCCGTTCTACGCATAGTTGTCCGATGTTCCAAAATGGGCAACTGAGAAAAACGTCATCAATGTTTTCTACCATATGTGGCTACCAGAAGCTTACAGCATTTCAGTTTAGCAATTCACTGGTTTTTTTATAATCAGAAAACTATTGTTTAATGAAATGTGAACAGATCTCCTCACTTGAATTAATCAATCTTGGTTACGGGCTTTAAAACTCATGGGGGGACAGTTATGCCTAGAATATCAACATGGGAAAATGGAACTTGATGTTATTTTATGATATACTGGGAACAAACAATAAGTTTTTCTTGTGTTTTTCCGAAAGATTATGCATAAAAACATCGTTTTATGAAGAAGTTAGTGATCTGCAACACCTTTGCAGAATATAAATCTCATTGTTTTTAGGCGTTCGCTAACAAGGTGAACATGTTCTGCTAAACTTTTTTTTATTTGTTTGAGAATTAGTTCGTACTTTCGAACCAGAAATGAGTGCAATAGCCTTGCTGAAAGCGTGACATAAAATTCTTGTACTTGAACCGATTTATTTATTATTGATCTACAAAAAATACATGGCGGGACAGTTATGCTTGAAATATCAACAAGGGGCAATTGAGCTTGATGTTGTTTTTTTAAAAGCTGGGAACAAACAATAACTTTGTATGTGTTCTTAGATTAGATTAGATATGAAAACATCGTTTTATGAAGAAAAGTGAACATTGTCAAAAAGTAACCTGGGACAACTATGCGTAGAACGGCAGTGAAGTGCATCAAATTAATTTTTGATATTCGCATATAGTGGATCGCATATCCATGGGGGCAGTTTACATCGATTTTGGGAGTCTGACGGGACGGTATTCCATTCTGTGTATTGTTCAAAAATTAATTATTTGTTGAAATACTTAACGGTAGGGGATCCTCGTAGCCAATACAGTTGCGCGTCTGCTCACTATCAAGTGATCGATCGTGAGTTAAAATCTCAGAGCCTTCAACTAATTATGTTTGTATGTTGATACAGAATATTCTCCAAATCTCAGATCTAGGGATTTCTGATCTCTAGAAAGAATGTGGACACTGTGATATGAAATCGACATCTATTAGAAAGATGGCAAGAAGTTTTGAATCGAGAATGTGTATTCATTCTCAGAAATAAAACTTTTTTTTAAACAATTTAATAAACCAAAGTGATGCTACTACATCTCTGATTCGTCAGTTTGTGAAATATAACACTTGCATTCGGGACAAATTGCGTAAATATCATCATGAAGCATAATCAAACATAAATATGACCGTTCAGCACTAAAGATTTATGTTTGGTTAATCTAAATGGAAGGATACATTCAATTGTGAAAGCTACCCAGGCATGACGGCTGTGTTGGCCAGAACTACGATATTTGAACATGGACACAACAAGAGCCCCTAAAAAGAAGTCGCACAAGCCTAGCAGGCAGCGCTTATCACTGAACACTAGCGAGATGATCACTGGATCTCATTTTTCATTCTTCCGTCAAATGCAATGATTTTTTTTATCCTTTTTGTTTATTTTAGGCTCATTAGCATTTTAGCTGTAACGGAGCCGAATTTTAATCGTGTACATGTCACATGTTTAACATATCTATAATTAGAATATTACACAGTTGTCATTTTTCGGCATTAGAGTATTCCCTTCTATACCATTGCATATAGTACACATTTACACAGTAGCCATTTAGGCGTAAGAGTTTTCCTTCTGTTCTTCCATTATCCAGTTAGACCGGACAGCGGAGACAGTTGATTGATCATTGTTGAGTTATTTATAGAACAGCAGACTGATGTGTATAGCAGAGCAGAGCAGTTGTATGGATGAATCGATCTTATTTCGACCGTGGATCGATCTCCATCGCTGATGATTGTTGAGTGGGCGTAATTTTTCTGTAACAACACAAAGATGGTCAATGAGGACCCTGAGTTTTGAACTCACGATCGATCGCTTGCTAAGCGAACGCGCAACTAATGTGGCTACGGAGACCCCCAATGTACTTGTAGCTACAGCTACGAGTAGCTGCGAGTATACTACGAGGGTCACTATTTATATTTCGGGAATCGGCAACACTGATGTCATGTGAGTCCATCTGACGGTTCCATCGTAAAGTTTGACATTTTTGACGATATACGTACTCAGAACATTTTGTCATACGGACGCTATTTGTTTTTTTTATATTTAGTTGAAAGTTTGGTCTCGGCAAAAAAATGGAACTGAATCGTGAACATTTTCGTGCGATGATTTTTTACGACTTTCGACGTGGATTATCACAACAAGAGTGCGTCAATCAACTTAATTTGACTTTTGGCGATCATCGATCATCGTGGCGAGTACTTTGAAAAACAATAAAAATATATTCGCAGCTTAACTATTTGTTTTTGTTCCTATTCCCGAAATATAAATAGTGACCCTCGTATTAATACGAAATAGGCATTTTTGTTTGGGTCAATAAGATGTTTGAACGTTATTTGCATAAAATTCATTTACCGTTCAACAGCTGATTCTGCACTATTTATCTTAACGAACGCTAACCCAAACAACAATCTACAAATCCAGGATAGAGAAGTCTTCTAAGTTGGGGTAAATTTTTCGCAATAAAAATTTGCCTAGTTTTTCAACACAACATAGCAAGTTGATTGTCCGATGTTTAATTTCGAATAATATGCATTTCGTTTTTGAGATTAGTGAGTGCAAAGAATACAACCTCCGGATAATGCATTTCGCATTTGGAATAACAACCAGATCTGATCTCTAAGGATTCCAATGTTTCTATCTCCACATTCATATTTGGCCTCCGAGGCAGAACTCTTCCGGGGCTAATAATAGCCCATATTTTCACGCAATTTGGATCCCACTCCCGGCCCCCACAATTAGATGCTCCATATAACGCGCGTGCAGCAATCGCAATTTGGCGCCCAGAGAGACAGCGAGTTCTCCATTTCTAATTTGAGCGAAATCAAGTCGTTTCGCACATATTTGCGCCAACAACAGCGCACTCGAAAAATAAATTTATGATGACCGTGATGATGATACCCGTGAGCTCAATTTCTAGCTTGCGCTTGCGAGTCTATCAACGGCCATTTCCATCGGCGGCTCTAGAATCATATGGCTCTGTGTGTTTATTTGATCCACATAGCTGTTGCTGCTGCTGCTGCTATTCGGACTCATATTTCGCCCGAATCCGTCGTTGCCTGCACCATTCTCTGTGGATCCGCGAAGTAGCCGCGATGGACAGAGAAAAAAACCAGTCGTTTCTAGAAAGGAAGACTGGACTAGAAAAGTTCAAACTATTTTAAATATATGAAAATGTATGGCATAACGGCGCTAAGGAGGTTTCTTACGGTGCATTCACCTCGTCCCGTACTGCGGGGGCGTGCAAATTATTCGTGACCGTAGCCCCATTTAGTTGGTGAGGATAATAAGGCTGTTCGGCGATACGGCGAACGGCGAGTTCTGGGATGGAAAAATTTCGATGCTGCCAAAAATATTTGCCAGGGGAAATGCTCTGAACAACTTTTGCAATAATGCACTCGCGATTTTTTCTCGACATATTTAACACGGTATTTTCGAGTGAGTTGAGTATCGTAATAACTGTTGAACTATGAAAATGTTGGTCAGTTGGCTCTGACTCGTTTCAAAAAATGCAAATTGGATGCGAAGCATTCTTGATATTAGATTTAAAGCACTATGCTTTCGGGAGAAATATTTTCTATTACAATAAGAATGCAACACTAAAGTTGAACTCACTGTACCTGGCCGCTCCTCATCGAACTCCATCAAGTAAATCGAGGGTTCTTATTATATTCATTCGACGAACCACCCCAGAAGTACCCTTCGAACGACAGTAGTTCTTATCTCCGTTTGTCAACAGCTTCGGAGCGTCGAAATATTAATTTCAAATTATTGAGCACAGACGGAAGGGCAGCAGCCCTCTCTCGCTCCCGACACTGCACACTGTCCAAAGGATTCCCGGATGCTCTCCGGAAACCTAAATGAGTGGCGAAAAACTGGGACGAAAAACAGAAGCAAAAACGGCAATAATTATCAACGACGCGAGTATCTCTCCGCCACTCCGGCGCCAAAGTGGCTAGCCTCCTGGATGCGGGGGACGGTCGAGGGAAGAGCAGAACTGCAAAGTCCATTTGGGAAACAGAACCCATTTTCGACTTCTCTCGTTTCTGGCCAGGACAACTTCACCGATGAGGACGAAGACTGTTGGTTAGCAGCAGCTTCGGTGGTATTATTGCTTCAAGGGACAAATATTGAATTCAGCACCCTCTTCATCACGTTTTATTGTCTTTATTCCCCTTCCTTGAGTTTTTCAGTTTGCGTTTCCTTGCCAAAAAACAGCCTCCACACTCCACCCCACCGCCGATGCGAGACAATAATGACGATATCAATGGTGAGGAGGGATGTTTTAAAAGAACAAACGCTTCTATTGGAAAACAGAACCTTGGGATGCTTTAGAGTTCCCAGTGGAAAACCGCGTGTCCAGGGTAGAGGGAGAGAGCCACTGATAAGAAGGGAAAGTTCTCCTTCGCTACATTTCTCACGGTAATAAGTATTTTTAATGAAAACTTTCTCACTCCTTTCGGTGGGATTTTCTCTTCGGTGGTTTCCGAAGCATTGGTTTTTCTTTCTGTTTGAGGCTAGAAATTTCCCATCGCGCTTCTTCATCTTAACTCGGCTCGTTTTCCGCCGTTTGGTGTTTGGGTGGGCTGCATGAGTACGTGTGTGTGTGTGTGTGTGTATAAATATTTTCCGAAAAGCCTTTCCACAGCAGATGGCGCCAGACGCGTTCGGTGATACTGTTTTCACTATCTGTATCTATCGCGTTTGCTTTTCGAGGGATTTTCATGTGCTCCTCTGACAAAGAAAAGACGTTCGTAGTTATTGCTTTGTTGGGCTGCTGCTGCTGTTGGCGCCGCCATCTCGCACACAGCTTAGCTCTGGTGATTCGGGAAATTGCTCCGATGTTCCGATGGTTATCCTTTAAGGATTGCCCGGTTTAAAGAGCGATAGATCCATAAGCCTGCCGAAGGCGCAGGGAAGCACAGGGCTGGATCGATCGAGCTCGGGTCTATTTGTCGCTCGGCTCAAATAGAGACGGCGGTTGTGGCGTTGGACGGAATGGTTGGACAGCCTTTTTATGACGGTCTATCATTTTTACGATGATAGATTGCTTTTGCGTTTGCTCCAATTCGGCACAAAATTGGCACTTGCTCGGGAAGGAAGCAGGGGGGAACTTTGATTGTGAGATAGAGTGCGTCTGCTGCAAATGAGACGTGGATTTTGGGTCGTTGTTTGTGGCGGTTCACCATGGACTAGTCTCCTCAACGAACCTAATCAATTTGTTAATAAAAGAGAAGGCTGACGCAGGCGAGCTTAGTTACACAATGTTGATGCGAATTAATGTAATTGTCGTTCCGAATTTTTTTTTCACAAACCGATAAATGTCAGCTTGGCATTATCTCCGATCAGATATCTTTCGATTTTCAGGCGAATCATCAATTGAACTGTAAATGATTTATGAGGCAAATTTTTTCAGAACTTGAAGAATCGAGTATCCTTTTAATTCAAAATATGCAAATCCCGCGAAAATTGACAGCGAAAAATCCGTTGCGATTAGAATTTTTTTTTTGACAAAAAGTGTTTCAAGGACGTTTATATGTATGCTTCTTCGTTGCATACTTTTTTTTTGCTCAGTGAACTTGCCATACAGAGAAAGCACAGAAAGCCGACAGCAGCAGGAAGGGAAGCTTAACGAGTTGGAAGAAACTTGTTCATTCATTTAATTTAAAATGTTCTTCTTCTTCGCGCGCGCTTTCTGTGCGCTTGCTTTCGACCCGGGAAACTCGGAATCAAAGAGACGGTTTTTTTTCGGAACTATAGAGGGCTGTGGGTGGTAGTTTCCACTGGGAAACTCTTGTGAAATGGCGGTGAAACTTTTGTGCTAGTATAACAAATGCAATATGCTACGATTACGAGTGTTTGGTAGCATTTTGCTGGGGGAAAAAGAGTATGAAAGTATGTGGCGGGCGTTGCAATTTTATGCTTTCGGTTGCTTAAATCGTCCAAGTTGGCGGCGTTGAAAATTCGCGAAACGGGGAGGAAATTAAAGTTTTCTCAGTTAGTTCATCGCATGTTTTGGAAGATAGTATTTCTTCGCTAACGTGGCTTCTGTTATGCGAAGCGGAGCGGAGGGAATAAGAAATGCAGAACAATACCGCCTTCATTGAAGTTACGCATGCAACTAATCTAATAGATAATGACTCATTTGAATAGCTGTGTTCAACATTTCACCCCCTGACACTATCTACGTGTGTTGTTTCATTTAATTCCTGAGGAAAACTCTTAACGAACTAACTTCCGAGGATTTTGTAGCATGATAAATTCGCCGAAACGATTCAACGATCGGAAGGAAAAAGGAAACTTTACGACGGTTTCATTGTATTTTTTGTGTCTATTCAAAACCACCATCAACCTAGATGTGGCACGTACCGAAATAAATTTCAGCAAATGGAGGCAATTGCAAACCAGTCGCCAGATGATGGCATCATTCACCTTCGTGACCGCTGCCTTGTGCTGCTTATCATTTTCTTTTTTTTCTCCTTTCCATTCCATCCATCTGACCTCAGCCGGCGTCATTCAGATCGATCCGGGTGTGCCGAACCTAACAACTTCCAACCCTGGGATCCGCACGAACCGTCCACCGTTTCGCGTCCAGTCCTCTAAGCCAGTGGCGATCCCGGCAACAAATTGCCTTCCGTTGAATGAAATTAGATTTACCATCTTGCTAGTTTTACGATCCACCACCGAGCGCTACCCATCTGTGGACCATACAAGGAACGCTGAGTGTGGTGTGTGAATCCGTTTTTTCTTCGTTCTTATCCGCAGCGGACAGAAACGACGCACAAATTGGCGTCAATTTTCCTCCGCCAGGGCCAAACAATAACCTGCTTCTTCCTCGGCGATCCGATTGGAGTGGAAGGACAAATCAGTAACGAGAAATCAATTTATTATTTTATCTATCGCTCATTCGGAAATGATAAGTTTTATTTGCTGTCGTTTCCGTTTCTCTTCTTTGGCAAGATAAATAAAATCACCGTAACGCAGACATGATATTGGTCCGTTAGTACGGGGGTTCTCCTCGCTCAAAGGGTACAGCGGGACAAACTTTATTGATACATTGCAACTGTCAGTGGGCGCGGAAAAATGTGTGTGTGATTGCAAAACTTGTTCCCGCAATGAACCAATTGTAGCATCGGAGCGGAACTAATCGAAACTTTTCTTTGGAGCTGTCAAACTATCGATTCTGCCGACACTGCCACCCACACTTACCACACACTCCGATGATGAAGTTGTTATGCATGGCAGACAATCACACGAGTGTTTCGTTTGGGGAGAATTAGTTAATTACACTAATAAAGACACGTTCGAGTGAGTTAGGATGAACAGTGAGAGACCGTGTACAGAACCGTATCAATCTGTTACTGAAGTTTTGTCTTCAAGCTTATCTAAATTGAGAACGTTAGTCTGATAAGAGAACTAAGATTTGAATCCATCGGTGAATAGTAATTTGCTCCAGACGTTCGTCGGTGATGCACAAATGGCGAATGCGAATCTCTAAGCCTTGTTCATAAATGCTCTATAATGACTTCTTTAAAAATTCCTATAGTTTTTTATGGAAAATCTATTAGTCCTTTCTGGATGCCTTTTGGCGCATTTTCCTTTTTTTCGAATAAACAGAGTAGCACCAATAACTATACTTATATTAACCGTTGATCTGAATTTATATAAAATCTTAAGCCAATTTAGGTAAAAAAAATTACCGATACCGCTGTGACTATTGGAGAAATCGGTATTCAGTTTCGAACAAAAAATATAAACGTTTAAACAATGCTTTGTATATCGCCTATCAAAATCGTACTCAAACGAACTTACGTGTCAACCCAAGAGGTTTCTGGAGATATGTTGACAGCCAGAGAAAAGAGATCGGCTTGCGTACCACGATGAGGCGCGATAGTGTTGTGGTTGCTACCAGAGAAGGTATCTGCGAGTTGTTTCGGAAATAATTCAGCGGAGTCTTTGTCAACGAAACTCTCAGTAACGATCAAGTTTCTGCTACTACTAGCAACGCACCCAGCCTATCATCTGTCAGAGGTTTCCCCGTGATAAATGCAGATATTGTAAACGATGCCTGTAAAAAATTTAAAAAAACCTCAAATCCTGGACCCGATAGTATCCGGTCTATTGTCTTGAAAATGTGCTCTAGCAGCCTCTCGATACCATTGAGTAACTTATTCCGTCGCTCCATTTTCTGCGGAAAGTTTCCGACTGCATGGAAAAAATCATTCGTCTTCCCGGTCTTTAAGAAGGGCTGCAAAAAGGACGTCAGAAACTACAGAGGCATTGCCTGCCTATGCGCTATCTCGAAGCTATTCGAGATAATTATTCTGGACTTTATATCTCATGCCTGCAACAACTACATCGCTGAAGAACAACATGGATTCATGTCTAAAAGATCAACCTCCACAAATCTCGTTCTGTATACATCGTACATCGTCCGCTCTTTAGAATCAAGAAAACAAATTGATGCGGTGTACACTGATTTCTCGGCAGCGTTTGATATAATCAACCATGACATCGCAGTAGCTAAGCTTCTTCGTCTTGGATTCAACGGCCCCTTTTTGAAATGGCTTCACTCCTACCTCACTGACCGTGTAATGTCAGTTAAAATAGGTGAAACAATATCTAATCCTTTCCGAGTAACATCTGGTATTTCCCAGGGCAGTCACCTTGGTCCTTACCTGTTTTTGTTGTATCTCAACGATGTCAACTTTGGTTTGAAGTGTCTCAAACTCTCGTATACAGATGACTTCAAATTGTTTCTTCCAGTGAACTGCACCGGAGATGCTGGGATTCTACAAGAGCAACTCAACATCTTCGCCGAATGGTACAAGAGCAACCAACAGGATGTTTTTGAATCCATCTAAGTGTTCGGTAATATCATTCTCACGCAAGCGTTCGTCGATAAGCTTCGAATATAAGCTACATGGTATTCAATTGGATCGTGTAAGCACTATTAAAGACCTCGGCGTTAACCTGGATTCGAAACTAACATTCCGCGATCACGTATCCTACATCATCTCTAAAGCATCCTTCTTCTTCTTCTTCAATGGCACTAACGTTCCTAGAGGAACTTCGCCGTCTCAACGTAGTAATACTTGCGTCATTTTTATTAGTACTTAGTTGAGATTTCTATGCCAATAACACGCCTTGAATGCATTCTGAGTGGCAAGCTCTAGAATACGCGTGATCACAGTGCAAGTCGGAGGAAATTTCTTTGACGAAAAATTCCCCCGACCAGAACGGGAATCGAACCCGAACCCCCGGCATGTTAGTTATGACGCTAACCACTCGGCCAAGGGAGCACAAAGCATTCAGAACACTTGGATTTATCTTCCGCGTCACAAAGCGATTTAAGGATGTGCACTGCATCAAGACTCTTTATTGTTCGTTAGTTCGCTCGATTCTAGAGTATGCTTGTGTGGTGTGGTCGTCTTACTACCAAAATAGCGTTCAGCGAATTGAGTCGATCCAGCGGAAATTCATCCGATTCGCACTACGAAATTTCCCATGGAATGATACGATAAATCTCCCTAGTTACGAGGATCGATGCAAGCTAATAGGAATCGACTCATTAGTTTCACGAAGAAACGTTGCCAAGGCCATATTTACTTCGGACCTCATCACTTCGAACATCGACTGTCCTGAGCTCCTCCAGTCAATCAATGTCAATGTTAATCGTCGTAATTTGCGTTCTCGTAATTTTCTGTACCTCTCCTCAACACGAACAAATTACGGATACCACGAACCTTTAACTAGCATGTGCCGCGTGTTCAACCGTTGTAGCTCCTGTTTTGACTGTCATCTCTCTCGTTCGTCCCTAAAAAAATGTATGTTGTTGCTCTCACATAATGTGAAACTTCTAATGTAATAGTTTTAGTAGGCTTTGTAGAAATAGATTAAGATAATAGTACTTAAGTATCTAAGAAAACAATCAGCGAATTCGACAAAATTGACAACAAAGCTAGTCCATTGAGACGTGCCTATCCCAATTTATTTCAAGTTTGAATAACTTCATCCACGAGATAGCACAGAACGTAAACGGTTACTAACAGTTTATAAGATAACACAGTAATTTTTTTTTTGCAAAATTCAATTTTATTATTCAACATAATTGCTTTCGAGGACGATACAGCGATTATAGCGTTCCTGCAACTTTTCGATGCCATTTTTATAGTACTCTTTCGGTTTTTCCAAAATAGGCCTCAGTTTCGGTAATCACTTCATCATCGGTCTTAAATTTCTTGCCAGCGAGCATTCTCTTCAGCTCTGCGAACAAAAAATAGATCTGGAGAATACGGTGGATGCGAAAGAAATTCGAAGCCCAATTCATGCAATTTTGTCATCGTTTTCATTGATTTGTGATTTTTCCATTTTTTCACAATAACAAAAGTCACTCTCGATGCTGTAACTCACGAGCCAATCGACCGATTGCTGTCAAATTTTGACACGTATCCATTGGAGGATGGTGCTTTGTGATAGTCAAGTAGATTTTTGCAAGAGGCGCCATCTAGACGTCAACCATATGAACTTTTCAGCCGAACTGTTATGCTTTCCATTCAGCTCGCATCAAGAGCATTTGCACAATATCAGTGTCGGTCCCCGCTCCAAAAAAAAAATTTGTTGTATAAATGGAAACAGTCAGAAATTCGACTAGAAAGTAGTCACATATTGTGAAACATCCGATTTTTTTTTCTATATTTCCTTATTTTGTAACTTATCCTGTTAACGTCAGTCCCTGGGGACCGACACGGGACTCAACGTGTTAAGTTCACTTTAAGATTTGGAAGCGTTTCAAAGAAGTCTCATTTCACGATGAACCCACGAACATATCCAATGCATTTTAACGATGGAATCGTCTAGTTTAATTTCACCAACTGATGGGATTTTGGTATCACAACAAATGCTCGCTTTCCGAAACTTCGTCATAGAAATTTCGGCTAATTCTTTAGATGATTTTGACCGCTCTTGAATTTCCCGATGAAAGCGATCAATGCACTCCAACATTGCTACCCTATTTTCCTACTCAATTGTTAACATGGGTCCGGAAGGTCTTTCGTCTAGCTTATTTATCATATTCCGAATTCTCTTCCAGAAGAATATTCGTCCTCGAAGATTTTTAAAGAAGCCTGTTGAATGGCTTTCAACCGGAATACTTCTTTTAGCAAAAAACAAAACTAAAAACAAGAACTATAATCACAAACTGCTGATACAAGAGACTGTGCACTTGATCTAATATTCGAGTTGAGGAGGCGATCTGGCGTAGTGGTAACATCCATGCCTCTCACGCTGAAGGTCACGAGTTCAATTCTCACTCCCGACATTCTTCCAAAAATGGAAGTAAAAGTGACGAACCAGCCAAATGAGTTGAAAATCACTATAATACAGATATAAAAAAAAAAAAAAAAATATTCGAGTTCTTGGCAAGATCGCCAAAAACTTTGATAGCTGTGATCAGCCCATCGTAATTCGCATAAATAGGTTTCTCGACATTATAATGAACACATTCTCGAATTTGCGACAACCTTTTCACCATCACACCGGTGTGGCTCAGAAGCGTACCTCAGGGATGAGTTGATCTTTGTTGAATCGATCTTAGACAAACCGAATGCCTTTTTCCAATTCATTTATTCATTCTATATAAGTGTTGCCTTTGTTTAAACATGGAATAAACAGCGACGAATGACAATCGGGTTAAAGTCCCTTAAAAGCAAAAAACTGAACTGAACATGGAACAAACATTTACATTTCTATTCTATAACATAACAGAGAATTATCATGGTGGACATAGTATTGTGTTTTGTGCTGTGATAGTTTATGAATATTTAGTGTGAAATATTGCCCTGTGCAGCGAAAGAAGTCTTCGTTCGCGTGCCCTTTTTGTTGAGAAATCAGGATAAGTAGGAGAACGGTTGCCTACAACAACCGATTCTTGTTTAATTTTGCCTTTTTCAGCCGGCCCCGGCGTGCTGTTTTTCTTGTATAGCAGCCGTGGCGGTTCATTCTTTCTTTATTTCTCTTCTCTGTATGGTTGTATAGCGTCCCGCTTTAATCTGTGTTGGCTATGGAATGTTCGGTGTGTAAACTGGGGATAGTGGTAAGCGATCTGCCGGTTTGCTGTATCGGTAAGTGTAGCGGAGTGTTCCACTACAAATGCACACTTCTGAGCAGGCCGACAGCAAAGCTTATCACGGAGAACGTAAATGTTTTTTTCAAATGTAATGACTGTCTATCAGACCAGGGTTGTGGTGAGCAAAGTGATCTTATCTCGGGTGTGCGAAAGGTAGAGAAGGAGGTGATGAAACTATCTTCACTCTCTGACTCGCTTACGGACATGCGAGATCACATTACGGCTCAGCTAGACAGCGCGCTAAAGTGCGGTATGAAAGATTTGAGACAAAATATATGTGAGTCTCTTGAAAAATTGATATGTGAGAGATTGGATTCTATGACAAGTTCATTTTTAACATTTACCGCGCAGAATAATTTAGCTGCAAGGAATGATTCGCTCGATGAACCTGGTGCAATTCCTTCTGAATCGCACCAAAACATTCCTAAACGGAAGAAACGTAAATATCAGAATAATGATAATGATGATGTCATTCTTAATAACATAAGTTTCGCGGATGTAGTCAAAAGTTCAAACAATGCTATTGATAATAATATAAAGAGCAATAGTATCAAGCAAAATAGTCGTAAAACTCAGTCGGTTATTGTAATAAAACCCAAAGAGTCCAAACAAGCTTGCGAGGAAACTCGTAAGCATTTAAAAACAAAACTAGATCCAAAAACACACAAAATTGGGAATTTTAGGAATGGTAGAGATGGCTCCATCATTGTCGAGTGTTCAAATGGAGCCAACATAAATGATGTCAAAAATGATATTGAAAGCAATTTGGGTGAAAATTACCATGCTGTTGTTCCCATATCGGTGCCAAGATTAAAAATTGTGGGCATGAGCGATCAGCATTCCTCCGCCGTTTTCATTGACTATTTAAAGAGTCAAAATGAAAACATCGCAATAAAAGATGTAAAAGTTTTGAAAGTTTTCGAAAATCCACGCTTCACATACAATAAGTATAGCGCTATGATTGAAGTAGATGTTGACACATATAATAATTTACTGAGTGCGAAAAAAATAAATGTGGGGTTTGATCGGTGCTCCGTAGTTCCCGCGATTAGTGTGTTAAGATGCTTCAAATGCGGAGAATTTGGACATAAGAGCACGGATTGCAAACAAAATTGTGAAACGTGTTCTAGGTGCACGTTCTGAGTGCACGTCAACTGTATTGAAATGTGTTAATTGTTTGAAAATGAATAGAGAACGTAAAATGAATTTGGACGTCAACCATGCCGCATTTAGTTCTGAGTGTTTAGTATACAAAAGACTTTATGAATTGAAAAAAAGGCAGCTTGCATTTCAATAAATAGCAACCATGTTCCAGAAGAATTGTGAATCAATTTCATGTTCTGTATTTGAATATTGCGGGGTTGTCAACAAACTACGTAGCATTACGTCAGATTGTTGAGGAAAAGCGTCCACTTTTAGTTTTATTATCAGAAACACATATTATTGAAATTGAATCATTTGATCAATATAGTATTCCGGGATACAATGTAGCTGCTTGTTTATCGCATTCTAGACATACTGGCGGTGTTGCTATTTATGTCAAAGAATCAGTTCAATTCAATCTTCGCCTCAACGAAGTTATTGATGGAAACTGGTTTTTGGGCATTACAGTTGAACGTGGCATGAAGATGGGTAATTATGGTGTTTTGTATCATAGCCCCAGCTCAAGTGATCAGCGTTTTGTTGAAATTTTAGAAAACTGGCTCGAAATGTTCCTTGATTCTAGCAAATTAAATATATTAGCTGGTGATTTCAATATCAATTGGCGTGATGACTACAGTTCGAACCATCTGAAGCGCTTATCTGATTTCTTCAATTTGAAACAAACAGTAAATGAGTTCACGCGTATTTCCAGGCACAGTAAAACTTTAATTGATCATGTTTATTCCAATTTTGAAACTATTAACACAGTCATTGATACCAATTTGAAAATAACCGATCATGAGACCTTAGTTATCAATATTGTAGATAATTTCGTGCCAAACGACGATTTTGTTAAATTAAAGTGCTGGAGGAAATATTCGAAACATGCTGTTTCGAATCTTGTGATGAGAAGCCTGGATTTTCCATTCGAGGTCGATAATTTAGATGAATCAGCAGCTGTTCTTACTATTACCTTGAAAACGTGTACAAATCAGCTAGTTACGCAAAAGTATGTATCTTTGAAAAACTCGAACAGCTGGTACAATTTGGATCTTTTGCGCCTTAAACGTGAGAGAGACAAATGGTACAACAAATTTCGTAGAACAAATGATGGAAATCACTGGAATATGTACACGATCGCGCGCAATAGATATTCACAATCGATCAAGAAAACTCGTTGTGAATATATTCAGAGGAAGATTGATCAGCATCAAAACAACAGCAAAGAGTTATGGAAAATTTTGAAATCTTTATTGAAACCTAGTAATAGTAAACCGCGGTCCATAGCTTTTCATGGCACACTTGAACAGTCTGAACAGGCTATAGTATCCAAGTTTAATGATTATTTCGTCAATAGTGTTTCATTGATCAATCAGTCCATTGAATTGGTCGATGAACCTGATGAAATAAGACAGCCGGTTGATAGTAATTGTAGATTTGAAAGATTTCACCCAATTACATTAAATGAACTTAGAACTATTTGCTTTTCTTTAGGTAAAACGGCTGGAGTGGATAATGTCAATGCTAGAGTTATTCAAGATTGCTTTCATGTCATTGATCACATCTTGCTGGACCTTATTAATAAGTCTTTATTAACTGGGCATGTGCCTCAGGTGTGGAAGGAATCTTTCATAGTTCCTATTCAAAAGGTTGCTGGAACGATTAAAGCCGAAGAGTTTCGTCCCATCAACATGTTGCACACATTAGAGAAAATATTAGAATTAGTTGTTAAAGGCCAGCTGTTGCAATATTTAAATCTCAACGCTTTGCTGATACCAGAACAATCGGGATATCGAGAAGGACATTCCTGTGAAACCGCATTGAACTTGGTGTTAGCAAAATGGAAAGAGAAATTAGAATGTAAAGATACCATCATTGCTGTTTTCTTGGATCTGAAACGCGCTTTCGAGACAATTTCTAGGCCCTTGTTGTTGAATACGATTAAGCGCTTTGGAATTACGAGTACTGCATATAAATGGTTTGAAAGTTATTTGTATGACAGAACTCAACGGACTATTTTTAATGATTCAATTTCCAGTCCCGTAGGGAATAATCTTGGAGTACCTCAGGGAAGTGTATTAGGGCCCCTTCTATTTATTATGTACATCAACGACATGCGACGAGTTTTACGATTTTGTGATATTAACCTTTTTGCAGATGATACTGTGTTATTCATTGCAGCTAATGATTTGAATCAGGTCGTTTTATATTTGAATGGAGATTTGCGTTCTTTAAGTAGATGGTTGAAGTATAAGCAATTGAAGTTGAATATAAATAAAACTAAATTTATGGTAATCTCGCGAAATCGTTCTAATGAAAACGTCTCTATTATAATTGATGATGAGACCATTGATCGCGTTCGGGAGATTAAATATCTTGGCGTGATTATTGATGACAAACTCAAGTTCAATACTCACATTGACAATGTCATCAGGAAAATTGCCAAGAAGTATGGAATCTTATGCCGATTGAAAAACGATTTAACTATGTGCAGTAAAATACAGCTATACAAATCAATCATCTCTCCTCATTTAGACTTTTGTTCTTCCATATTATTTTTAGCCAATGATACACAAATATCGAGATTACAGCGTTTGCAGAATAAAATAATGCGGTTGATTCTAAAATGTAATAGATTCACTTCCTCATCTTTGATGCTGGACGCTCTAAAATGGTTATCCGTGAAGCAAAGAATTGTTTATTTAACTATGGTGTTCATTTTTAAAGTAGTTCACGGTTTGCTGCCTCGATATTTGTGTGATCGAGTTGAAAGAGGAAGTGATTTCCATAGATATAACACTAGAAACGCGAATGAATTAAGAACACCTAATTTCTTGTCATGTGCTTCACAAAATTCGTTGTACTTCAAAGGAATAAATGTTTTCAATTCGATGCCAAGACATATTAAATGCGCAACAACACTTACAGAATTTAAGAGGCACTGTATTTCACACGTGAAAACTGTGTTTTATTAACAGTCGAACGATTTTTTTTTTTAATTTTATGACGAAGATTTTTATTGACGAAGTTTTATACGAACGGATAATTAATGTGGACAATTTTTGGTAGTTGTTTTTCAATGTTTTTGAGTAACCTGACGAAGTTTTTTGAACGGATTATATTATGTAGACTATCTAAAATTTTTTTAAATTATCTTTTTTTTAATTAGTATTGATCTCTATTATGTCTGTCATGATGGACTGGTGATGATGGACTATTTTTATTTTTATTTTGTTGTTTTTATAGTTGTATTAGTTGAAAAAAAAAAATAAAAGTAGTCTACAAAAGTTTGAGCGTCGCGCGCGTGCCACAGATATAAAGGATATTAAATTGAAAGATTTTTAAGTGCCGGTCTAGGAAATTTTCGTAAAGGAAATTTTCTCGATTTCTCTGAATGAGGATATTCATTGTCAATCCAAAGCAAGGCTGGCGGTTGGACTTGTGCTCTGGTGGACCCTTTGGCTGCAAGGGCCTCGTCGGGACCGTATCGGCTCTGTGGCGGACATGACTGAGTATTGGCTTGTCTTTGGAAATTGCAATTTTTTGAACTTATATCTGTGAATAAAATCAGTGCGTTTTTTTTGTGTTTGCTAAACTGATTTCAATGTTGAGAAAAAATAAATAAATTATCTTTTAGATAACTCGTCTTGCTCAAACCTCTGTAGGGGAAGGAGGCGGGACCATCATCATTTTGTATTTTTTGTATTCTAATTTTATTTTGTTTCGCAGCATGAAGGTCGCAAAAAAACTAGAAAGCACCGAAAAATTAGTTTTCCAAGGCATTCCACGCTGAAAGTGCCAATGTAGATGTTTCAGAACATCGATTTTGTAACTTAGTAATGATTTCATGTATACAGAATACATAAATGAACTTGGATACAGAATTGTGTTTCATAACTGATAATTGAAATAATTGATCATTTGTTTAAATTGAAACATATAACAAAAACACATCTGAAGTTTTTGAGCATATTCATTTTTAAAATGAATAGATTTGTTTTGGATTAGTTCACAGTTTTGGTTGTTGTCCTGCAGAAATCTTTGGAACGAATTAAAATTATGTTCATTTTACCGCCAGCTCATGTTCACTTTACCCTGCTTTACCTGCTGAATGATTTGATATTATGATGATCCAAAAACTGAAGAAAAACTGATAATAAAACAATGAGTTCGCCTTTAAATTACTCTTTACAAGAATAATAGTTTATTCTTCGGTTAAATACGTTTGAATTTAATCATTTAATTGGAGAAAAATTTAAAAAAAAATACTTAGCATGTTCGTTTTACTACCTCTACCCCTCTAATGGTGTATTGATTATTTCAAGAAAAATAAGATTATGAATCGAGATTCTGATTCGAATTTAAACATGAATGCCAGTAAAATGATTCGGATAGAACCCAAAGTAAGACTTTTGCAATCAGCCAATTCCGATTTCAAATTTTAGGATAATTTTTCGTGTTTTTCACTATTGGTTTTGTATGTTTCGATAGAATGTAAGCTCATCTTTGATAGTATTACCAGCACATTGTTGTGACCAATAAATAGAATGGCCAAAACTCACGGAGCATCGAAAAGTTCACTCAGCTAAATTGGGGGGTATCTAAGCCAGAGCCATGCTCTGAATGAAACTAATGCTCACGCGAATGGATGCTGGAATCGATTTAGAGTGAACCATTTCATTACCGGAATAATGATTGGACTAATATTTTTATAGTTTTTTTTTGCAAATAAAATAGGGAGAAAGTTCCGGGGGCTGAAACCTCTAGCGTGTAGGTATTAGTGAATACCATACACTGCATGACTTTCATATGTGTGCGTGCAAGCGCTGAGCGTAAACGAATGGTTTTGTACTTTTCATGTGTCAAGTTTCTATACGACCAGTTACGTTTTCCGTTGCTTTAGTTGTTTTGATCAATAAATCTGAAAAATGCCGAAGGGAAAAGTGCTCATGGAGAGAGAAGAAAGACAAATCGATACATTTTAACAACAAAAAATGTTGGTATCAGAGAAATTGCTCGTCGGATTGGACGATCCCGTCAAGTAGTGCTCAATTATTTGGCGAATCCTCAAGGATATGGTATGAAGACGAGAGATCTACGTAAATCGAAATTCAATTTGGATGGTTCTGACGGTTTCAGCGGGTACTGACGTGATTTACGGACGGAGGAATAGTATTTTTCAACCAGGAATTTTGGTGGAGGCTCGTGTATGGTTTGGACGGGATTCTTTCGAACCGGAAAGCTCAACATAGCTTTCACATCACTCATAGATTGCATACCTGTTCTAGAATTCTCTCTCCATTGTTGCAACTTATTGACATGTAAATCAGTCGGTCGTTTTGAATTTTTCATTGATAATACTTATTAATTTCGGAATGGTCTTATAGAAATTGGACAGCTGAAATTATCATATTTAAGCACAATAAATAAACAAAGAACTCTTTTGAACGAAATTGACGTTAAATATATTTTATTCTAAGCATTCAACAATGTATGAATGTATCTTGTTGCAATTCTAACTATTTGTATTGCAACCCTGATTCTAGGGTGATCTTACAGAAGTAGGACAAAGTGTAGTACCTATCAGTCGCATCTATTGAACATGCCAGTGATGTTTTGGTTTTGTGATGATATTGAATATAATGACAAAGTGTTCGGATTAAAAAAATCGTCTGGACTCTGGAGCATTACGGTAAATTCAAATTTCCCTGTATTTCATAGACAAATTATTGAATAGTTTCAAAATATTAATCCGTGTATAAAGAAAAGGAGTAGAAGAGGCTGTTTTATGGCCACTCCTGCTCAACAGATATTCGTTTGATGTTGTTGAAAGCGAAGCGTCGAACGACAATTAAGTGTCTTTGTCAAGGCAGTTGGAGAAGGCGTTAGGATTAAGTTGTCCACATTGGCCCTTTTCAGGGCTAGAGACGAATAAAATGCAAAAGTTCAAAGTCTTCAAAATTCAACAAGTCAGTCAGTCATGGTCGAAGAGGTATGAATCGTATGATTTGAAGTCTCCGCGAACAAAGAGAAGAAGAAGAAGAAGAAGAAGTAGTTTTATGCGTTTTCTGTTTCAGTAGCACTCTAACCTTCAAGCTGTCAACAGCATTTGATAAGTGTGACAGTTAATTTGAAGTTTTTCCAAATTGGCTTTTGAATGGTTTCGAGATGGCCACCGAACATTTCTACTAAAGAGTTAATTATTATGTCTCCTTTCTTGAAAAAAAAATCTGAAGCGTTTTTCGGTCGATATTATAGGTTTAAGCAAATGTTAAACAGCCAATGAGAGGCTGATATAGATCATAATTCTTATTGTTGAATTTGGAGTGATTCCGACTGTTGAAACATGTGAAGTAGAGAATGGTAGTCTTATAATAATTTCGTTAATCCTCAATGAAAAAGATCCTATCGAACTAACGGCAGAGAGTGAATCCAACAGAAATCATATGATCCGGTGAACGAACATAATTATTCCGAACTCTACTGCAGAAAATCCTTACCAATATAAACCATTCCATTTCCAACCGTTTAGGATGTTATGTGAATAAATTCCAGTGTTTTTTGAAGTTTATCAAAATGTTTCTCAAGCTTCTCAAGTGACCTGAACGGTTTGGTCTTCCATAAGACCAAAGTGCTAGAAGTAACCAAATTTCTGAGCCATCACCCAGGCCTCCTTCAGTCGAATATATTAATATTATCGAACAAAACAGAGTGAACAGAGAAAATAGAGAAACAAAACAACGAAGAACAAAGAAATTTTGAGTAAGTAATTCCAGGTTTTAATTTTTCTGGAAAACACACATGTAAGCCCACAATAATAGCGCCGAGCGAACACGAGATCCGCATACATAATATTGACCAAAGAAAATCTCGAGAAAAATAAAAAATCCCAACCAAATCAACAGCGAAATCAGATAGCATAATTATTTTGCGTTTATTCGCTTTCTAGAGCGTTTAGGTATGTCCATTTTTTACAGAGATATCTTTGTTAGATTACAACTTAAAGGCCGTTTTGCAAACCTGAAACATTTTCCGCATAACATCTAATTATCAGTTTAGTGATATAATTGTTGGGGCAGTAAGAGCAGGATGATTGGGCGAACTGGTTTCGCTATTGATCTGGTTGTAATATTTTTTTTCTGAAACTGATTCTGATTTTTTAAAGAAAACCCTTTTTTTTGTTGCTTTCTCGTTCTCTTTGTCCATTACGCGTACACACATACAAAATAAAGAAAATCTTCTGAAAAAAGTTTCCTCAAAATTGTTTATCTGTGCGAATGTGTATGATTTCATGAAGATAAAGTCTTCAAATACTGACTATAATTTTCTATATTCACATTGTTCCATCGTCATGTTTGTCTAGCCTCAGGATTGTGCCATTATCTGTCGATATATATATTTGTGAGTGATTGGCGAAAGTTCGCACCACGATACATCGGCCATCATCGAGCGACTAAGAGGAAAAGGAAGTCCTCCAGTTGATGCCTAAATCTCCGTTATTTTTTTTCTCACGCCGAACGCAATCACTGCCACCCGAGCGGGGGGAAACAATCAAAATAGCGCGCGCGGGTGGAGATCCCCATTACAAAGTTTAATTGAGAAGTAGAAAAAGCGGCAACAAACGGCTCCGTTTTTGTTTTCTTGTTTAATAATTCACATTCACAAAATATCGCTTTAACACCGCTCGGCAGACCTTCGCGGGGCGGTTTTTCCTTTTGCGAGTCACCACCAGATGAGAATCTTGCCGAGGCGGGGGCGCAGCAAGTAGAAGAACTGTGGTTTTTCCAGCCTCTGGGGAAATAAAAACGCTCTCGCACCTCGCCAATGTTTATCTTAACCGTTCTCCCCGTCCTCTACCATCCACCCACCCCCGGGGAGGGGCAAAAATGGTCGGCTCGATTTCGCAACGGAGGGGTTTTCTTCGCCTTGGATAAAATTGTTTCGAGAATTTTCGTTCAACCTTGTTTATCCGATAATTACGGTGCTGTAGTCTTTGATTAACAGATTTTATGCTGCCTATTCGCACCGAAGAAATTAATTAATCTTTGTTGTGTAAAGTTTATATTAATTAAATAGAGCAACTATCTCAATCATCTCCGGACTAGTGCTGTAAACAGTTCCCAATGTTTTCAGAGTCATCCATAAGAGTCACAACATTCTTGCCCGTCTATTGTCGAGCTGAAAGTGCCCATCCAACACTGCTACGGTCCACATTCAGATGCACCGACGTGGATAATTTGTGATTTAATAGCAATTGACGTCAGAATTGCTTTTTGCTTCGGCACAATCCGCTCTCTCTTACGTCCTGATCTGATTCGGGAAGTCAAGCACCACCTCTCTTCACACAAGTAGGTCATCATCATTGTCGTCGATTCCTTCGTCTTCCGAGCATACGCTCCGAGACTTACATGTCATTGAATTCCGAAGTGACTGGAACTTGTGTGATTTTATCAAATTAAACACGTTTAGTTTAGACACAGGAGTTATTCAGTGGATAAGTGTTGGGATAGAATCGGTGAATTGGATGCTTTTAAAGCGTTAGAAAACGCATCTTATCGGGTGGATTTCTGTTGAATCGATCTCTCCATCCAATCGAAACATTATTCAACAAACATTTTCCGACTTAACATATTGAGGACCGGAAAGAAATCTGTAAGACATACACCTGGGACTGCACGTTTTGACTAGTGTGAAATTAGAGGATGACAGTTCAGCGGATAAAAGTTTTTGTCGCGTGCAAGTTTCCGTTCAACGTCTTGCTGGATTTAATGAATAATGAATTATTCCAGTTGAAATAAATTGATGGTTTATCAATGGCTTCAAAATCATGCTCATTAGATAGAGAATTGCATCATACATCTTTCTCCATAATTCATTTTTTCTTGATCGTGACAGAGAAAAGCTATAGACTGAAACGTGAGCATGGGTCAATATAGGAAATATATACAGAATTTTGAAAATAAAAAAAAAGTTGTTCGAATAGAGTTATCGAAGAAATATTTTACCTGTCTTCCAGGCAAAATTTCATTATTCGGAAAAAGGTGTGAGCAAAATTATAGGCCAAGTTGCATGGTAGAAATTAATTTTTTTAAAGAAAATTGAAAAAAGTTATTTGAAACGACCCAAGTCCCAAGACACATTTTTGAGATAATACTTATTAGATAGAGAGTATTTTTATCCATCTTCAGACAAATTTTCGTTGGCCGAAAAAAGGTCTAAGAAAAGTTATAGGCCAAAACCTGTACAACTTGTATGGGTGAAATAAATTAATTTAAAGAAAATTGAAAAAAGTTATTTTTGTATAAACAGTATTCAAATAATTAAACCGTTATTCATTTTTCAAACAGAATGAATTAGCGCTAGGCCCGCTACACATTCGCAAGTAACCTCGTTTTCATCTAAAGCCAGGCGTATCGCCGGCGAGCTGGAAGTATTTTTGGATGAGGACAACGTATAATTGAAGTACTTCAAATCACACTTGCTTTGTTTACAAAATGACGATCACGATATTGTCATCAATCCTGATAAAACACTTGCTGGAGAGTACGTGTGTAGATTCAATGCGCAAGCGTTGGTAGAATCATAGAAGGCGTCTGCACAGTGACGCGAGAAATTGTGATTCGAAAAAAAAACAATAATCTGGAATTCATCGTTAACGCACATCGTTCGTACAACTCTCTCTATGTTCTTCTTCATAGCACTAACATTCCCAACGTTCGCCTTATCATCTTAGCATTACTCGCATCATTTTTAGTAGTACTTGATTGAGATTTGTATACCAAGAAATACGCCTTGAATGTATTCTAAGTGACTAGCCTAGGAACTATCTTAGACAAAAAATCCCCCAACTGTTCTGAAGTGACAGAACGGATATTGCATAAACATTAAACAACGAGACCCCGCTAAATGTAATTCATTCATTATGAAGCTCATTTCTTATTATGAGTTGTCTCATATGATGCTTCGATATGATATGAGGACGATTCTACAATGTCGTGAGCTGTGCCTACAATTTATGATCGACATATGCGGGAAGGTAGAGAGCGTGTGTTGAAACGAAAAATGAAGTCCTGTAGGATTCGGTCCCACACATTGCTGGATGTTAGTCGACAAAATCGATAGTCCCTGAGAAAATCGATAGTGTAATTTCCTTAGAAACTCCAGATCTGTCTACTGATCAACTACTAACCGGTATTCTGAAATCTGATCGAGTCAGAATTACCCGAACGAATTGCAATTTTGCATTCTGTAAACCGTTCGACTCAAGTCTAATCGAGTTGTGCAAATATGGCAAACTTGCCATACAATTCGACATAACTGACATTGAGCTCCGTGTTTCATTTATGTGAACCAAAAATTGTTATGGGTTTTCAGGTGGAGTAAATACGCTTTTAAAACAAAAAAAAATAAATGAAAAATTAGCTTTACATATCAAATGGGTTCTATGTAGAAAAGTAATACATTCTCTGCAAGTGGGGAAAAAACTTGAACGAAAATTGTGTCTGGTGATGAATTTATATTATAGAGAAAGTTTTGGTGGAAATGCAAGGAAATTTATAGAAAAAAATAGTTATGTTAGGGCCAGTACTGTGTCTTCTATGCTCGACATTGAGCAATCATTTTCATTCAAATTTTAACTATTTGAATTTGTTTCAGGTTCTGCCAATCTGAATACGGATGAATTATTTTGACGTTTATTTTGCGACAAGGAAAGGTTGCCACATTTAAATAGAACGATTGAATTTGAGACGAACGGATTTAAGAATGCAAAAGATGATGTCGATCGAATCGTGAAGTCGAGTTACAAACCAATCGGATTCTGGAATATGGGTGACTGTTCGATATTGTAACCACAAACATAATTTATGCGTGGATCTGCAACTTTTATCGCCTTGCATGGCGGGTGTAATATGTACAGGGTGTTTCCCTAAAGATTGCACCAACGATACGATCAAAAGCGTGCGCGAATGTCCAATATATCAGCGAAGAAGTCCGTGAATTAAGGAAGCAATATGGTTGTATTTTTCGATTCAGAATACCGATGTGAATACTCTATTGAAAGAAAACGACGAAATAATGCGCTACCATATAGGCAGGTACATCTGCTCCACTGAAGTTGTCTGACGTATCGATAGTCGCATTTCAACAGTTAATAATCTAGCCGTCCATCTTGAAAACGGCAAGAGCATAGTTTCAACCGAGACAACATTTGAAAGAAATTGATATTGATTTTCTTCATTTCATTTTTCTACTAGAAACTAGAAAGAATTAATATGGCAGAACAACGTTTGTTGGGTCAGTTAGTAGTGTATAAAATGTTATTATACAGCTATTCCATGCCAAACCGGTATAGTGGTTCTCAGATTTTCGCCAAGTGGTAGTTTGTAGTTTTGTTCTTTATCGCAAATTATTAGACCCTTATTTTTTTATTGTTTTGTTAGGTGCCATTTCCATTTTAGGGTGGTCCGAAAAATTGGTCAATTTTTTCGCATTTTTGCCAAAAATGACTTTTTTCTAAAACTCATAACTTTCGACCCACTGGACCGATTCAGATGATCGACATATCAAATTAAAGCGAATTAGCTGGTCTTTTTTGGAAAAATGCTACAGTTGCAGAAAATTTGAATTATGTTTTCGTTATTATTGATTGTATTTGTTTTTTTTATAGATTTCATGGTCTCGGGACCATATTTATTTTTATATTTTTTTACATTTTTTTCTGGAAAGCTGTGTATTTTTCACATAACATATCTTGAAATCAGGGAGGCGTTTTTCTTCGTTTTTGAGTTATGATTTTTCAAAGTTAACCGATGGTCCAAAAACTTATTTTTTCCCATTTTTTCCACTACAAAAAATCATAACATTTGATCTACTATATCGATTCAGACGATCGACATATCAAATTAAAGCCAATGAGCTAGTCTTGTTTGTAAAAAATATTACACTCTGAATAAAAATGGATTTTGCTTTCGTAATTATTGATTATATTTGTTTTTTATAGCTTACATCGTTTCGGGACCAAGGGCGCCGTATTTTTTTAATATTTTTTTTTTTTAAAGCTGAGGGTTTTCACATAATATATCCAAATACCAGAGAGGTGTTATTTTTCGTTTTGAAGTTATGATTTGTCGAAGTTAATATGTTTTCAGTTATCGTTCCATATTTCTATGTGACTTGACTGGATATATGTGACTATAATTCAATTAATTGGCAAGTGTGTTATTTTTTCAAAAAAAGGCTAGCTAGTAGGCTTTAATTTGACATGCCAATCATCTGAATCGCTCCAGTAGTTCAAAAGTAATACATTTTTGACAAAAGTCATTTTTGGGAAAAAAGGGAAAAATGATTTTTTGGACCATCGGGTAACTTTGAAAAATCATAACTCAAAAACGAAAAAAACGCCTCCCTGATTTCGAGATATGTTATGTGAAAAATCCTCAGCTTTCCATGAAAAATTTAAAAAAAATAGCGCCCACTTTTCACGAAAATCTGAGAACCACTATATCGGTTTGCCATGGAATGGCTGTATATTTAAATCACTCAGATAAAAATTATCCTCCTCAATATAGTGAACATAATTTATTTTCCATTGAAAATGGCACAAAGTTGTTGGTGCTCTCCTAGAAAAAAAGGGTGGAGTACAGTCGGTAATAATTAGGCGGAATTATATGACCGAGAATTATAAATTTTAATGTTAATTAATAACTTCAATTTTCTCGAATTGTGTTTAATCAGAAGGATTAGAAGATTATGATCTACGATCTACGAATTTAAATTTTTTCATTCAAACAATAATATCTCTGTACTGAATGGTCCTACGCCAACGTTAAAGAAATCAAATGAAGGATAGTTGATAACGTTAATTGGGTTTGCTATCTTTAAAAAATCAGAATGAAATCGATTTCTCATTTCTTCAGCAAGACGTTGAATAGAAACTTGCGCGCAACAAACACCTTTATCGGCTAACTTCACACTCCTTCGTAAAGAAGGAACGCGAAACACGAGAAAACTCGTGAGCGGTCCGTAAAGCGTTAAGAGATATTCATCGATAACTTATATTGACGGCATCAGTTGTGGGGGCAGAAGAACAAGTGCGACACAAATACAAGACAGGAAAAATCATCACGCAAAGAGCATTTTTATATTCCTCCGCCGTATGTAAATTATTCATATCCTTGCTCCGCCGCAGCGTTCTTGGAAAATGTCGTCTTCAAGAATTTGTGTCCCAACAAGCGGGTGGTTTCCTCTAGACCAGCATAACATCGCTTTCATTTGTATTCTAATCAACAATTTGCGAAAACGAAAGAAAATTTTCTCGTCTTTCCTTGAAATCTCCCCCCCCCCTTCACATCACCCATGCCCAGCTTTACTCTTTCTCGTGGAAACCCTTATTCTATGTGTGTGTGTGTGTGTTTGTCGTTTTAGCTTCCGACGTGGGTTAGGTTGCTCCGAGCGGTCAGAGAAGCTCCCTTGGGGTGCCCCACGATGGGAATGGGAGGTGTTGTTTTTCCTCTTCTGGTTCGATCAGCCTCAGCGCTTATCCGCCCCGTTCATCGCAAGGCGCTTTAAATATTTGATGTCCACCAGCCGACCAAAAGTGTTGCGCCTGTTGAAGATGGTGTTGTTTGTTTGCCGCTTCGATTTCTTTGTTCGTTCGCCCACCGGGGGAGCCATTTTGGCGGAAAATCCGGCGAAATAATTCGTTTGCTTTTGTATACATTTTTAATGCGAACTCAATGGCGCTAAATTGAATCTGATTTTATGGCCGCAGCATATTCGATTATTCCCAAATTGCATACGTTTGGGCTGCTCCGAAATCTCCGGAAAAACTCCATGAATTCTTGATTGGATTTTATGTAATTTTCATCTGAAGGTTGGTTCCGTTTGAACCTTGTTTTTAAAGGTTTTGAATGATAAAACCAAATCACGTTACCAGAAATCTTTGGTAACAAAATAAAAACAACTGAAACTCGGACAGATATCGCAGTGGACCTTGAACAACCATACACCTCCCAGCGAAAGATGGAAGGCGACACTCATCGATGGCATGATCCGTTTTATCGTGAAAAGTTTCGCCTACCACGCCCTTTCGACCCCGGTCGGAGCAATATCGCTGGGGAGGGAAAAGAAAATTGACTTTTTCAAACAAAGGCTGCCAAAGAACAGTGGTTCCGTGGAGGTTCCTCCCAAGAAGACTCCATGCATGGCCATTCGTAGCCGCACAGTCGCTGCTCGGAGTTTATTGATTGAATATACGATAATGACGATAAAAATGGCAGGCGAACGGAAAAATCGTCTTTGGAATCAGCCAAATGGGAGGGGGGAGCACTAGATAACGTAGCGAGGGAAATCCGAAAATTTCGAGTCGAGTCATGTCCTTTCGTTTACGCTCTCCTTCATCCGGAATCGAGACCGGGAGGTTTCCGTTATTATTGTTTTCTTTGTCGAAGATTTTTTGCCTTCGCTTCGGGTTTTTTTTTGTGTGCCTCTGCTGATTATATGGTGCTCGAGGTGCGTACGTGGATACATCCCCACCCCATTTTGGAGTGTGACCACGTCGTGCAATTTTCGGTTGAGCCTCTCGTTCGCTCGAACGAGAAGGGTGGGACTTTGAAAAATTGTTCCCGTTGTAGTTTTTCCTCAATTTTCACTGACATTCGACGACGTGACCCGAATGTTAATCGATCATATTGTCATCAATCGGTTGGCTGACAATAGACGACGAAGACACACACACAAACTAAAGCACACACTTTTTGTCCCTGTCAGGCTAGTCTATAATACGGCATGGTGGTTGGGGTAGAACCCATTCCGTGCCATTTGTCTACTCTCGGTGAGACAAAGAAGGATAAAAAATAATGTGAATAAACGAGCCTAATAGAAATGTGTCAGGATTCCCGGTGCTCCCGGCGTGTGGAACCAACGAAAAAAGTATCATTCGATTGCCCCAGAAGTGACAGTTTCGACAGAAAGGATCGAATGGTGATTTTTTTCGATGAGAACATCTGCTCGCTTAATATATTATGGAGCAACGTTTGTGAGTTGCCTCGGTGTTGATTGATACAAGCTGGAAGCGGAACACTAAAGTTCCAGCTGTCTCATAGTTTGGAGTCGAATTATTTTCTTCATTATCGTGAGGTTTACATGGGAACGTACCAAATGAGCTTTAGGACTACAGAACTGCATTAAATGTTATCTCTTTTTGACAGTTGACTTCATGACATCTTCTTCTAGATATATAATCAATTTTAGGTAATTTATTCACACTTTAATTTCATAAATCTGATAAGCATGGGTAGCCTGGCGTTATTTACAACTATAGTTCATTCGATGCAAAACTCTGGATTGCTGATTTTCGTATTATATTTAATTCTCATTCCGAACAACATTCCGTAAATCCAAACAATGAGCAAAGCCTTTGAAAACAGCTGTCTTCATGTGAAAATCTTTTGCTGAAATTCATGTGCAAATATTTTTTTTCCCTGTCGAACATCGACACGATCGATGATTCGATTTTTTCAAAATAAACAGAAGCAGAAGCAAAACAATTTGACGTTTCTAGTGGTCTTTTATATGAACACCAATACTACCAATACTGCCACCAACACAACTCAGTGATGAAAAAACCTGTTTGTAGCTGAACAATCATGGCTGTGAACAATTTATGTTGTATAAGCCGGCTCTATTTAATAAATAATTGGCCGGAAGGGTTTTATGATGTTTGATATTTTAATCTAATTGAAAAACTCAGTTGGCATTTACGTCAACCATGCGTATTTGGGCAGAATAAAAATTATCAAAATTAGTAATAACGGTAGCGTTTGAAGAGACCTACATTTCACCTTTTTAGCATTATATCTGCCTTATATGAGCATATAAAGTATAGTATACTAGTATACTAGAAATGCATATCCGAATTGAGTATAAGAAATTGACTGAATTCTATCTCGAATGTGAATAGATGCATTTGCTGCCGATTTCCTTTGCACGAGATATTTATAAAGCGAAACGAAGGATTTTTTGTCGGGAACAATATTGGGAGCAAATGTTTCAAGACAATTGTGTTCAGAACTTAAAATAACAGAATATATAAAATTTATTTGTTCTAAAAAGATGGATTTTTAAATATATATATATATATATATATATATATATATATATATATATATATATATATATATATATATATATATATATATATATATATATATATATATATATATATATATATATATATATATATATATATATATATATATATATATATATATATATATATATATATATATATATATATATATATATATATATATATATATATATATATGTATACAGTTAGCAAAAATAAAAGCAGAGCAAAGTTCGCAATTTTTTGACGTAGGATCGCAATAGCATATTGGGAGTTCAAGTTGAAAAACGGGAAATCGTTCAAAACGCGGAAATTGTCCTATTTCGAGCTGTTATTTCACAGCCATTTCCTGGATGGATTTATAAGATACTTGCACCCATCTATTTGGTCATTTCCTAACTACACTGGATTCTTTTTTTACGCGTTTCGTTACTGTAATTTCATTTTACGCGATTCTCTCGAAATTACACGATTTTTCACGCGATTCTCTCAAAATTACGCGGCTTTCTTGAAATTACTCGGTTTTTCCTATCGTCACCGCATCGAAAAGAGAAATTCTTCGAGTGCGCGTAAGAGTGTGGTTGTGAAGAGCGCGCGCCGATGAAGGGACAATCGGTTTTTTGCGCGTTTCTCGAAATCTCGCCTTCTGATTGATCTTTTAGCTCAAACAATCTGTGCTCTACCAGTTACTCATTCAATATGTAAGCGGGACTGTGCCAGTGTTTTGGACTCTAGACAGCGGGCAGTGAAGGTTAATTGGATAACGTTGCCTACAAGTGCTCTAGGGAAGTGCCATGGGAACGAATATTACTTGAAATTATGACGACGATGTAGAATGCCACCATATCATCGGGTGCGAACAATATCAAATCGGTTCCGTGGGCTGTTGTTGTTTTTCAAGTATCAATACCATTTCGAAGGCTAATGTGCAAATTAGTCGACCGTAAATCGCTTGCTCGATATGTCCATATGCAGCGCAGGAGAAGGAAAATATTGCAACGTAAGCTCTTGATTCGGCTGGTCCAGAATGTGTTGAGAATGAACGATGAATTGACTAAAACCACATATGACCAGCTTGTGTATTGTTCACGCGATGGCAAGAATGAATAATGAATCAGCGTTGTTTAGCTGCTTCCAAAAAACCACGCAAGTGGGGTGGCTTTTCGGAGGCGATACAGCTTACAGGTGAATATGTCAAAATGTTTGGTGACGAGATTATTTTATCGATTTTATGCATATCATCCATTTTATCCATTTTATCCGGTTGATCCATTTTATAAATTTCATACATTTTATAAACATATACACATATAAAAAAGTTTGTATTCCGTTCTGGTGGGAAGAAATATGAATTTTCCACAGCAATTGGGAATTTGTGTAACTTTTGAAAAATGCGTATCGATTTTAGTAAGACAAACGTTTGAAAAATCTTTTGAAAATCCTTTGACTCCTACCGAAACAGTGTCTTACAAAGAGTTATAGAGTATTGATGTTTAAACGTGAAAAAAATATACACTGATAAAAAAGTAAATCCCGTTTTTCATTTGCCAAAAAATAATAATTTTCAATATCTAAAATATATATTTTTATTTTTTTTTTCCATATAATAAAGAAGTCATGTAGAAACTTTAAAAAATAAGTCCAAGATGGTTAAACTATTTTGGACGACCTTTTTGGAACATCTAACTTTTATGAATTTTCAAAGCTTCGAATTTTAGCTAACAAAATTGTATGCTACCAATCATTTTTAGCCAAAAATTATGAATCCTGATGTGAATTAACCTCTATCAATCACCTTCTAAATGCAGCCATTCTCGAGATATTTAAAACAATATTTCTACTTTATTGTCTTTTTTATAGCAAATAGGCCCTTTTGACAAGTTTGCCGTGTTATACCGCCATGTTCATGACATTTTATGAATTTGCCTATAATTTCCAACAACTTTTCCAAATACATCCTTATGGTAAAAATATCTGTTTAGGAGTTAAGTTGAAAAACATTTGAAGACATGTGGCTTAATACGAAATGTAGCGATTTTAAAAAATCTTTTTTTTTATCTTAATACAAACTTTTAACATATTATTCGTTACAATCAAAACACGAACAGTTTTCAATGTAGAATTGAAATCCCAACAACGCAAATAAACCTCGTTGATTCAACCGGACGTTATGGGCAGGGTTGCCAACCTTTCAGTTTTTCCTGTATATTGCCAGTTTTTTTCAAGCATGTCAGTAAAATAGCCAGAGGCCAAGAATCTCCGGTTTAAAAAAAAAATCAGTTTTATTCAGTTTTTTTTATTAAGTTTTTTAGTCCACCAACGTGGCGATAATTGATCCAAATATCGCCATAGGAAGAAAGCATATGTAAATTGTTCCCCTTCTAGGAAGCGTTCCTAATATTTGCGATCAAAATGATATCCGGAAAATCGATAATGCATTTAGGGAGATCCAAAACCTAGGTTTTACCGACTTCACTGTAAACGAACGCCAGGATGCTTCTTTGGTGGCAAAATTTTATCCCAAAAAGGTATGACATTGATCTAGCTTTCAAAAATTATGTAGAAATAATGAACAATGAAGAAAAATTAAGCAAAGTCAGGATTAGTAAGATTGAACATTTGTTTTCAGAACACAATTTAAACAAAACAAAATTAAGAAATAGAACAGGAACATAAACATTGCGAGCAATTGTAGCTTTCAAAAATTATGTAGACATGCATAAAGACCAGTCAGGATTCTAGGAATTCTAGTATGATCACAAACAGATTGAGGAAAATAAAAAGTGCAACGGTACTTATGTATTAACGCCAACGGAGCGCAATTTTTTTATGAGATTTTTTTGGTATAAAATTTATTCTGAGGGTAATGTGATCTAACGAGGATAAGGAACCGAGGCGGCCCCAATCCACCGAGGTGACGCAATCCGAGTTGGCCGCCGATCCGCTGTCAGAAGCGGCGGCCTCTCGCTAGCAAACCTGTTTCCTCCAATTGTTTGATGAGAATTTCGCTACCATTACATTGACCTCACAATTAATTTCATTACGAAAAAAATAATTCGTAATAGAAATAATGCTCCGGTGGCGGTAATACGTAAGTACCAATGCGACAGACTGACACTGTCACTGTATACCCCAATTTGTATTGTTAATGTAAAAATTTGAGAAAAATTAAAAAAATAAATTCATCCAGCTTTTCTCGATTTCTTTTAATTTTTTCCCAGCTTTTTTCAAAGTTTTGCAGCTTTTTTCGCATCTCTGATTATGGGTACGAAAATAATTAACTTTTTTACGTTGTGCCTAGATTGTGTTACGTGTATTATGTTTCCTTCTGTTCCCGAAAAATGGATGCTTAGTTTCAATTCTTTCACAATGCACAATGGTCCAGGAGATGCATTTAAGTGGAAATTATCATTTAGAGCTTGACAGTTATTCTCTAGACAAAAACTGTCTTCGACAAAGTGGTTACATATGATAGAGCGCTCATTTTCATGTTGCCAAAAATAGGGCGACCAACATTTTCGATGAAATAAAAAATCTAACTTTCGTTTAATGGTCTAAATGATAATTTCCACTTAAATGCATCTCCTGGACCATTGTGCAATGTTTGTATTTTAAAAGTAGTACCAAAACTCCGGGGAAAACTCGCCAGTCACGAGTTTGGGGCAACACAGCGACATGTACATAGTGCACTGCTGTTCTCAGTGATTATTGCTTCGTTGAAAAGAGGGAACGTTGTGGAACACTTCTTTATTCGAACGAATCCATATGACATGGTCAACTATTGTTCATTGTTCAGATATCTGTCTAGCAAATAAAACGTATCTAAGCGTAAAATATTGAACTGAACTACAAATGTCTATTTTAGGGTGAAATCATAAAAAAATAGTAGTTATCGAGGTGTCTGACCCTACCTTTTCATATATTTTTTGGAAAACTTAGACAATTTTCAATAATATATCAAATGATCAGGAAGGCATATTTTCCGTATTTTTTCAATTTATTTAAAAGATGAACTTCATATGAACATATGTCCACTGCCTATTAAATCTCTACTTCAAAGCGAACACTTTGAAAAAAAAACATTCTTAGATTGTAGTATCAAGACCAGGGCTCGGCAAAGTCATATTCAACTGAGGATAGTCAGGGGACTACGAACAAATTCGCCTTCGTATTGAGTTGGAAATGAGTTTTGGCTTTTTTCAGCAGTTTCTCCGTCAATGTGATTCAATAGTCATTCGGGTGTTTAGTTGCTCGGAGTAACGGAGAAACTGACGATCTCATTTCATTCTTCCCCGTCAACTTAATTACATATTGAAGTGATTCTCCCCAAAATGAATTCGTTTCTATCTCTCTCATGTATCACGAATGCGTGTATCGATGTTTGAGTTCAAGGTGGTTTGACATATACTACAGGTGAGCTAGATTCAAACAGGAGGTAAACAATTTCACCTTCGAAGATTTCGGGCCCTGGTCTAGACTCAAAACTGCCCTAGCATTTTATATAATTTATGGAATGCTTTCATGGTATTTCTTTGGATTATCGATATATGTTCTCCTTCACAGTTGGATTCAGATAAATTTCGATAACGAGAATGTATACCTTCCTGAAGTTTGATGTGTTATGTAAAAAAAACACCTAGAAAGCCACAGAGCTTTCACTCTTTACGCTCTACGCTCTTTCGTTCCAACAAAATTTTCCAAAATTTGTACCTGAAAGAAGTCATCAGGGGCAGTTTACAAGTTTTCCTAGAAACATAATACCTTTCATTTTCTGTAAAAAGATCGAAAATAGGCCAAGCGGTTCAAAAGTTTTTTTTTTAGTTCAAGTTTAAACGTCGAATTCAGCCTAATAATCGAAAAAACACACATATCGAAAACGAAATACTTTAAAATTACTTTAAATTACTATCTAAATTACTTACATACCTTCCATTTGCTGATAAGAGATCTGAAATCGGTTCAGCGGTTCAAAAGAAAGCAAGTTTAAAACTCGACATTTCGTCTGAATGTTAAGCTTTAGAACACCCTAATTCTGAATTCTGCTCCTTAAGGGGGAATTCAAAAGATAGGTGTCTTAATTTTGTTGAAAAGGAAAATACGAAATTTGTGCGAAATTCGAGCATTGTTTTCGGTAGATCCATTTTCATGGAATTGCTGAATAGAAATGTTTAAAATCTCGGTAAGTATAATTCGAAGTCGCTCGTCCTCAAACAATCAAGATTGTAAGGTAAGCATTCCACTAATACCACATGGAAATTCAGCAGAAGCTGAAGTTGAAATTCGTTTAACAGACCCTAGGTGTGTGGTGTGTTTTTTGAACGAAGTTCCAATTTGTTCAGAGTAAATGACTTTTTGGTGTGTGATGAGAGATTGCGTGGCGTGAAGTGGATCCGTCATTTGGACGCTGATGAATATATGGAGACAGCTTGTAGATTGTGTATGTTGTTGTGGAAAGAGACGATACTGAGAAGGCAGAGCAATTATAATCCAATCAATCGTATTATTTTTATCAAGATGTTGATCTCAGATATAACAGCAGTCAGCTAGTAAATCTCCGCAAACGTGTGAATTTTTCACCAGCGTGTCTATGAATAACACGTGCAAATACTTCCCATCGATTTTCCACTATGTATCTAGATGTCAATGTTGTGTCTTCTGTCAGACGTTTCAGAGCTCGGTTACACCTTGAAATAGAAATATTGAATAGAAAGCAAAGGGTAGTTGGGGTTTTTTTTTCATTGAGACAAATGGTGGAGAAGGGATTTTATGGGTTTAAACGCAGTCGTAAAAGCACCGATTAGAACAAAATCGTACAAATACGACAAGTCCACAAAAAAGTTCGAAGCGTGTTCAAGAAGCCCTGTTCAAGAAGAACGTTCGATAATATGGAATCATCACAAAAACGTTGTATGCAAAAACATTGATTAGCTACCGTGAATTGGACGCATAATAATTGTAAAAAATGATAACGTTCTATTTATAACAATCAGATAAAAAATCTCTGAGAGTTCGAGGAAATGAATAGTTTTTTAAGCCTCTAATATCATGGCTGAGGGGCTTAAACAAACATTGGAACAAAATTCCAATGCAGTAGGCTTAAACATAACCTTTAAAGCCAGCCGTCATAAAATTGCCATAATAAAACTGTTTCGCAATAACTTGCGCTCTTCCTCTCACCCGTTACGAAATTCAAGTGTAACACCTAACACCAACCATAGGCCCCCCGGGGGGCGTCGACAGTCTCTGCAAGTCATTGCTGTTCCCGCAGGAAATAAGACAGCATTCCCCCGAAAACCCCCCGATTCCGGTAGGCCCCCTATTCTCACCTCTAGCGGCAGCAGGAACAACCTTTTCCACTTTCGTGCTTCCATTTTTTGTCCCCTTTTTTCGATGCAACCCTGTGTACCGACCGTCATTAATTACGACAGAACACATTTGGAGTGTGCCGCTATGCAGCCTCGACACTCCACACAATCCGAGACACTCATCCATATCAACACAGTGAGGTGAGGTGAGTCTCCTTTGCGCTTCGTCACTTCCGGTGTCAAACAGGATTCACACCGGAATTTAAGACCACCCCACTCTTTCGCTCTTTTTCCGTTTCCCCGGTTCACTTTCGAATGTAAAAAAGTTACTGTTTTATGTTGATGATAACACACACAGTAGAATGGCTTTTGGACTATTTTTTGTGCCTGCTTTAAAATTTTCACTTGTTCCAATCCCCAACTCTCTTCTGAACGCAAACATGCATACTCCCACCTCAGGAGACCAAACCAGGGGGGAGGATGACATTACCAGTATTCCCGCATTCAAAGCATTTGCCAATGTCGCACAGTGAATGGGGTAAGTGGTCCTGCTGTGTCGGTCTACATGTGGGTAGATATGCCCAAGTTGAACACCTCTCCTGAGGGCTTCTCCAGCCGACGGATTGAAGGAAACGACCGGGCCGAATGTCAGCTAAATTAGTCCAACGAGAATTAACTAAACTGTGTGAAATGTTATCTCCTGAACACATTTCTTTGCAGCCCTTCAGAAGTTCTGAAGATTGAGCGAACGAATGTGGCGTGTTAGGAGTGAGTCGTCGATTTGGGCTGTGTTGGGTTCGAAATTATCGAATTTACCAGTCTCATCCTCATAGCCCTCCCGTTTCGGTTGTCCCATAAAACCTTATCAGTAACTTACGCTTCGCTTTCTTGTCGCGGAACAAATTGAGCGAGATGTCCTTCAGCTCAGATAAACAAATACGTGGGCCCGGGACCGTTCTGAACGCCACATACACACACGTATTTTTGTACTTAGCGGCGAACAAACGAGCTGTACCATTTAATGGCAACGAAGCAGACGGAACATGGCGTCTGATAAGCACCCGAAGACATCCGGGAAACTTTAACATTTCTCTCTCTCTCTCTCTCTCTCTCTCGGTTGTTTCGTGTGCCCTGTACCAATAGTTGTAGCGAGTCGGGAAAATTTATAACCAAACTCGAAAGTCGTAATTATCATTAGAGGGCTATAAATTCCAGCGTAATTATTTTGTTCTTACGATATTAAAGCGCATTAGGGCGTCGATCCGGATGCCCGAAGCCGTACTTCCTGTGTGCGTTTTTCCACAGCATTTCTTTCTGTTCCGTGAGAACTTCTTCCAGAAGCAGTTATCGGGCGAATCCGGTTGGTTTTCGAGAGCGATTGGAAAAAATGCGCTAAAAGCAATGTAAGATAGATTACCTGTTTATCGATATTGGGTGGAATTCTTCCAGGAGTTTTTGAGATGTTTTTTGTCTGTCTATTATTTTTCTGCGAAAAATGAACACCACTCAGGGTTTAGTTACGGCTTTTGGGATAATATTGACAATGTAATTTTTTAAACAATGTATTTGTCGAAAAAACGGAACGAGCTGAACCTCATGAAATCGTTGAAATTTCTTATTGCAAATAGTTCAACCCCATTATCACATAATGATTTCATGCTTGAGAAAAATTCAATATTTCTACTTGTCTTTCAAAAAAGGCTCCACATTTTTAATCTATGATTCGCTTTTTGCGGTGACCAAAAGCATTGGGTTCTTTTGATCTCCAAAAAACAAAAAAAAGGCAGACCTAAAAGGAAAACGCACATCTGTTTCCGCTATACTAATTATATTATCCTCGCCAAATCGACACAATCCTTCCGCACCCCGTTTCCGTGCCCGTACCCATCTCATTCTTCGACAGTCTCATCTTAGCCAGTAGCAGTAGCAGTAGCACGGCCCGGTAATTTAATTTGGCCTCGGCTAGATTTGATTGGGATTGTGTCACTTTTAGTGCTCCCTTTGCCTTTTCTTTTCCTCACTCTCTCTCTCTCTCGGTGTTTGTGTGTATCGAAGGATTTCCACAACCGGCTTCAATTGCTTCCGATTGATACCCATCAACCTCGAAACCCATTACAGCCACTCCTTGAGGACACTTCGGAAAATGTCATTTCGGCTCTGAGCACAATAGGATTGCGGGGCGGAACTTTGCCGTCTCCACAACCGGTTGTACTTTGGTGAGATAAAAAAGAAAACGCCATACCGAAGACGTTTTTTTTTGTCGGATTATTTAATATTTTCTTTTAACAGTTGGGGTTGAGACTGTGGATTCTTGGATTCACCACGGTGCAGAAAGGAAAACAGAGCCAAAAATGCCAATTATATAAGTCTGAACAATCGAATAGAGAAGACACTGCCGATAAGATTCGATGTACCTCTTTATCGCAGTTTTTTTATTGGTTTGTTTTTTCTCCGATACAGTTATCCTCGTGCCGGTTGTGCTCTAATCAAGATTCGTTTGATACGTAAGAGGGGGAAACATTTTGAAAGATATTTTGGGGCCCCATTGAGACAAGAATCACAAAGGTTATGCATGAGATAGGGCAATTGAGCAAGACAAGGTCAAAAGTGGCGTCTGGTTAACATGATTCGAATCAATTTTTTTTTTGATAAGAATAATGAATCGCGGTACCAAATTTGCCATATGTATTGAAATGTTTTACTGTATTTTCATGGTTTATTCTGAATGATTAAACTCAGAAAATATCTGAAGGGTCACTTAGTTATTTCCTGCTTGAACGAAAGAACGGAACACTTTCGATATGGGAGACTTGGTTGCCTTTCGGATGGAAACATTTATCTGACTGAACAATAATTCGACTTGGATAAAATTTTAATCCAACGAATTATAGTTCGAGGGCTTTAGTTGTACTGGCAAACCTTTTATTGTGCGGAGGATAGGGACCGCACAAAAAAAAACGCATAAAAAAGTCGTGCAAAACTTCACCAGTAGCTTTAAAAAATCGTGGTCGGTACTCATTTTGAAAAAAACTTTTTTGTGCGGTAGATAGGGACCGCATAAACAAAGTTTCCTCAGGAAAATAACTCAAATTCACGCCGTTCACCGTTCAATTTCCTTTTGTTCCCATGCTTTGCGATGGGACAGTTTGCCTTTTCGGTTGCGCGTGGCTGTTTTGTGCTTTTAGTTGCATGTCGAAACGTGTTGCTGTTAGAAATCATGTCATGCAAAGACTAAGAAAAACTTAGAGCATTTGATGGGAGGAGGTGAATGATTTCAGAAGTGGATAATTGAGACGCAAATATGCTTTTTCGCACTGAAATGCATAGAAACCATCGAAAAAAAACTAAATGGACGATAACTTCGTCAAATATGCTTCTTTTCATATACCGCACAAAAAAAAATCGCGCGAAAAAACCGCAAAAAAAATCGCACAAAAAAAATCGCACAAAGGTTTTACTGTATAGAAAAACTGTATGCAAAAAATTAAAAGGAAACTGGATTAAGCTTTGTGAACAACAATAGATGAATTCTAAAATGAACACTTATTTACAAAGAATATATTTTTTTTAAAATGGATATTTTCATGATGAAGAACCTTGATATAAAATAGTCTTGCAAAGCTCATTAGTGCACTTTTTGAAAAATCAAAATAACATTCTTTAATACGTATTTTGACGAACAATTAGAACTATGGTTAATTTCAATTTTAAAGTTCAATATGATAAACTTCATGAAAAACCATCCGTTCCTTAGATATTTTTAATATGGTTCATGAGTGATTTTTTTAAGTTTGTAATAGATTTTACTCAATTCATTTTTGGATATTAATGCTCGACTGCTTAATAGATTCAGAATATATTCATCTAAATAGCATAACTCATATTTTCAGTGATATTATGTGTGCACATAACCATTTTTGTCAGCCGAAAAACTTTGATCCATACTATCACTTTATCATTTGGAAAAAAAGTTTGCAACACCTGACCTTGACATAAACATAAAGTTTTCAAGAAGACATCCGATTCTAGATCTTGAATCATGTAAATGCATCAGCTTGTATAAAAGAGTGAATTTCAGGTAAATCATAGCTTATTTTGAATAACACATCGTTGTTGGTTTAGAGTGTCGTTTTCGTAATTAAGAAGTGGAAAATATTATTTCACTTGCATCTTTCTCTGCAGCCAAGCCAAGAGTCTTTCCCGATTGATTAATCTCTATCAGGGTCAAGTGTAATCTATATATTCTCTACGCATTGTAGCCGTGGGCTGGCCGATCCTCTACAAGCGTGCAGCTTAAGCGCCACTCCCGAAGGAGACTGCCCGCCAAGATTAAAGTTGCCCGGTTGAGACTCCCTTTTAGGGCGAGTTCAAGTACACTACTTCCGTAATGAAAGTACGGATCGCTCCAGCCAGGCCACGGAATTCTAACCAAAACAAGACTTTCAATTAAACCCCCATCAAACAGATTTAAACCTCAAAGAATTCAGTAGACTCCACTCATGCCTGAATAACGCTCATCATGGGCCAGGCCGCTACCCGTCCAGAGAAAGCGCAAACAATGGAAAATCTCATTCGCCACAGACAGAACGAAACGATCACGACACAATTCATAATATGCAACATTAAAATGCATTCACGTTATCAAAGCTTCCTTCCTTGCTAGCATTCGACACCAACATATATTTGCGTAAAGTACCAATTTCATTGAACAAGTAACATATAATTTATTCGAATTCACATTTGTTTCCTAACTCCTGCTATCCTATTCCTTTCCATTTGAATTCTAGTTTGAAAGCTTTCTAAGGTAAGTGTGTGCTTATTCGAGCTTTTGTTACCCCGGGGTCTTTTATTTATCTATTGAGCGCATTGTATGGCGACGTCGACAATGACGCTCGGCAATTGCAGTTCACCTTTTAATGGTTGTCTCGGACGCGAACTTTCCTCGCCGTCCGTTTCATCCCGACTTAGGGCAATATATAAAAAACTCCGTGACGTCCTCACCGGACGTCACCCACCGCACAAAAAAAAAGCTTGGAACGGACTCACCAACTATTGGTTCAAATTTGTTGGCTGCTGCTGATGACCGTCTCTACGGGTGATTTTGCTGTTCGTGCTGCGGATGTTGAATACGAGCTCTTTGAGCGGCATATAAAGCGGCTTTTCCGAATTGCCTGCGGGAGAACGGGTAACTGTGCAAGTGGAAATTAGCACTGTGAGCGATGATTTTTGTAATGTCTATATCACCTGTAACTCGAACACACACACGCACAACACGCTACCTTTGGTTTACTACTTTACAGTTTTACTATGACCTAACGAAAAGAAAACTATTAACAACATGAACGTAACTTATGCTGCTTTAAATTTAAACTACCTTTAGAATTAGTGAAACGAGCACGCGCACTTCCACTATTTTCTGCAGTCACGAACAAAGTGAGCAAACTTAGTAATCCTCAGATCAGGGAAAGTGGAGTCAAACGTACTTACAGGAAGTACGTCATTTCCCAAATCTCGTCGGCTGTCCTCGGAAATCTGAGGATTGTCATTGGCCGAATCATTCTGGTTTCGAAAAACCATCTTCCAGCCTTCCCTCTCCCCTTCCATACAAAGCAGCATCCCTGAACCTTGTCTCGCGGAAATCTCTCCCGGACTCTCTCCCGAACTAAAACTAGTACGCTTTACGCTGTATAATCATCAGCTCAGCCCATTTGCGTCGTTGTCTACCTTAGGGCAAATACATATTAGAGTATGTTTTGCCCTAAAAGTGATTTATAGTACTGACCGCTACAGCATACTGAAACACCGATTATCCTGTTTCCAGCCGTCGTTTCCTTTCAAACGTAGGAAACAGGAATTTTCATTGTCGATTGCACGAATGTGCTACATTCATTATCATCGTCAATGTGTTTTTTTTGTATGCGAAAGAATGTTCGTCACTATTCAATTGAAAGTCTCATTCGCTTAACTCCACCAAAATAGATTTTCTATTATAGATTGACTTGGAGAACACGAAACATAATAAACAACATAAATTCAAAAAGGTTGCCGCCACTAAATGGTCGACCATGTATTTTTTGCAATCCCCTCAATATCGGTATTGAATGAAATGAAATGAATACAGTACATCATGAAAATATTCCGAAGAAAATTAGGTAAGAGATAAACATTGGATTTCCATTATCCACAGTTAATTGTTTCATCATATACCCCAGTCTCATCATTGCCCTAGATTAATGAAGGAACGGATGTGTTAATTTTCTAGCTTTTAGCACATTAAAGCGTTTAACTTAAAAAGTTTTTTTTACTTATTTTACTTTCCAGTTTTTAGTAAATTATCTATCTTCTTTACAATGAAACCATTTGGGAGCCGATCTGGCGTAGTGGTAAAATCCATACCTCTCACGCAGAGATCACGAGTTCAATTCTCACTCCCGACATTCTTCCAAAAATGGAAGTAAAAGTGACGATCCAGCCGAAATGTGTTGAAAGCCACTATGACCGAGAAAAAAATGAAACCATTCATTTTTTTTATTTTTATTTCTCATCTAACTTTTTTCGGCATATTTTGATGATGTACTGTATTCTATTAGTCAAATCATTTCATTTGATACAAATATTGAGGGGATTGTAAAACATACATAGTCGACAATTCTGTGGAAGCGATCTTTTTGAATTTATGCTGTTCATAGTGTAGTGTATTCTCCAAATTGAATTTTTCAAGATCATTGAATACGCAGTTCTATAATGACTGAATTATAAGCTGAATGGAACCATTAAAAAGTAATTGTTTATTTGGGAACTGCGGTCATGGATTTGGGTTTTTTTATGATCTACTGTGTTCTACCAGTCGAACACTTTCATTTGATACCCATACTGATGGGGCTCTGAAAAAAATATGGCTCCACTTTGTGATGGCAGCCATTTTGGATTTGCATTTATCATAAATAACTGTGTTCTACTAGACAAGCCTTTTCATTTGATATCCATATTGATGAGGTTGTGAAAAAATATATATGGCACCATCTTGTGGTGACGGCCATTTTGGATTTGCATTTTGCATAAATAACTGTGTTCTACTAGTCAATCCCTTTCATTTGATACTCATATTGATGGGGTTCTGAGAAAATATGATATCCGTCGTTTTGTAATGGCCGCCATTTTGGATTTGCATTTTGCATAAATAACTGTATTGTACTAATTAAGCCCTTTCATTTGATACCCGTATTGATGGGGTTGTGAAAAAAATATATATGACGCCATTTTGTGGTGGCGGCCATTTTGGATTTGAATTTTTCATTAATAACAGTGTTCTACTAGTCAAGCCCTTTCATTTGATACCCATATTAGCTATTCAATATAGAATTATTATACAAATTATTCAAAATTTCCGAAAATCAAAAATAAAATACTTCGGATAATCGAGTTTAAAATTCCGGATAATTGAGTCTCCGGATAATCGAGTCCGACCTATACTACTCTACCGGCGCCGGAAACTGATTACTCATATTGGCCTACGCTGCAAAACCTTTTAAGTAGCTGTTTCTATTAGTTTCTGTGAGTACGTTTAGAACTCAAAAACGAAACTTTCATCTGAAACGAATTTCATCTGAATCATCTCTCATCTCTGAAAATGATTGATAATAAATTGTCATCTAAAATCATCTAAAAATGATTGATAAAAATGAAGAATGAAACGAATGAACGTGAAGTGGAAGGATCGTGCAAAAAGAAGACAATGGGTATTATTCCCGTATACACTTCACGGTGAAAATGAAATGAAATATATCCGCGACGAAAACGGTACGGTGTCGCCATCTGTAGACGGCATTACGGAATTAGTTTTCCACTAAAACTTATCATTATAATGTAAAATTATCTTCAGATACAAATTTTGTATGACATTATTTTAGCACATGAAAAAAAAACATGTTTTCCATTCACTTTGAGCACTAATTTGATACGGAGAAGAAAATTTTCATTCATATTTTCTACTTGAAAAGTGTTCATTCGGCCTAAAAACCTATTACTGTCATTGACGTTTCACTAACTCGTAAAAGCAAGCTCAATGACGTGCCGTTCATTTCGTTTTCACCGTGAAGTGTATACGGGAATAAGGCCCATTGTTTCTTTTTTGCACGACCCTTCCACTTCACGTTTCATTCGAAATAAGGCCCAAGAAGAATTCTTTATTGAGCTTGAAAAGAGAGCAGCCATATATTGAGCCAATGTGAATAAGGTGCAACATGAAATTGCTGTATTTATGTTATGTTGTATGTTAAATGTTGTTTCTATTCTGTTGTTGCCATTTTCAATTCATTTATCGAAATGGTAAGAGGAACAGCGCACCCGAAAATAAAAACTTGAAACTAGCTTTTAAGTTGTTTACCTCTGGAATGACACCTAATTACAATAATTGAAATATTTTACAGCTTCATTCTATAGCAAATTTTGTCATCTTTAAAATGATAGCAACAGAATCGGTCAAAGCGTTGTTTTATTGGAGTCAGTTTCAAGCAAATAGTTTGGGCTTAAGAATATTTCAAAAACTTTGTCACAGTTTACATTTGATCTTATGAATGGTACAATTTTTTTCACCAAATATGACCCTCTATCCCACATTAAAATGTTTTGTACTGAGTTATCTACAACTCATTATATTCCTCGAATCTATATAACAAGAATATCCGAATGAAGGAAATCACAAGTGGAAACTCATCATTCATGTTATTTAGCCCAGATGGAACCTTGATTAGATTTTCAAAGCAACACATATTGTTTTCCTTTATTTAGATCAAAGAAAACGCGTTCGGAGTGTCACATTTAATATTCGGGTCATAAGTCAGCTGAGCGGAGAGAACGAGAGTGTGCAAATCGTATACCATAGAGGCCCTCACTCTCTTGGCGCAAATTTCTCCTGCGATTTGTACACAAAATGAGTGAGGGGGTAATTCGCTTATCTGATCTAGATTTAGTCTAGTGATCTGTACTAACTGCGAGTTACAACAAATCCTCTCCTTTCCTGACAAATAAAAGGTTTTGTGGTAACTCTGGGTTGACTAATTACTCAGAGCTACCACGAAAACTTCATTTTGTTTGGAGCTAATTTAACTGATTGTCGAAAAGAGATGGCATTCATTTAGACATATTTAAACGCTATAACGCATGAAACAAGAAACAAATGAGGTAGATATGCGAAGTAGGAATATGCGAATGAAGTAGGTGAGGAAGATTGGCGGAAAATAAATTTAAAAAATATTATCAATATTATTACATTATTACATTATAATATTATTATATTATTATATTATTATATTATTATAACATTATATTATCATTGAGTCATGACTCATATTGAAAAGTAATTTTTGGAAAATTTTCAAATTCTGATCCCCAGCTTCTACTGAATCCTTCTCAGTTAATCGACGTTCTTAGTCTGGAACATCCTTTGAAAAGAGTTAAGTTTATTTTGAGGGGATTTTTTCTATCAATCGATGTCAGTGACGTATTAACCCCGTAAAAAAATGCGTTGCGTTCTAAAATTCAAAAATTCAAACTAAAATTCTAACTATCCAAGTGCGGATGAATTCTGAGCGGATGTTACCAACCCCATTACCCTATTCAATGAACAACTTTTCTCTATGAATTTTTGGTTTTTGAAGGCCAAATACACTGAAGTCATTTTTTTACGCGGGTTTAGGAATTTATGCGTTTATTTCTACACGGATTTCATAATTTACGCGGTTTTTTTAGGCGGCTTTTTCCACGCGGATTTCGAAATTTACGCGGCACGTCTCCAGCACGTTACGTTAAAAACTAACAACATCTTGGCATAATATTTACATTATTTAATGGATGACGTATACATACAGTCTAACAGTTTTCTTATAGAAATATGTGCGAAATGCATAGATCTATATTATGTTTGACACGGATCGCATTTATCTCTGCGACTCGTTCAATAAAAACGGCGTTCTAAAACAAGCCGTTTTGTAGAAAATCGTGATGGATGATGAAAATATGTATAAAGAAATGTGGAACAATTTTGAGCGACATAAAGACTCTGAGAATAGCGAAATGACCCCCCATTGGTAAAAATCTATATTATGTATTCCATATTCTGTAGTCTAATCTTCTACCAATCAATCAGTCGATAAATTCCAACACCTGATGCTAGAAACTTCAGCAATTAAAGACAAATATTCCAAACTAACCAATAGCAAATGCGTCATGTTTCATCTGAACAATGCCATCTAAATGAATAACTAGGTCCCTGAAGAAAAAAAAACCCAAAAAATCGCCATGAGCCTCCTAGGGCAGTCGACACAATGGTGATGTGTACAAATTTGCACTTGATAAGCTCGCTTCTCTGGATGTTCTTGAGCATTTTTTTTTCGAAAACCTCGATTTCCTTTACTCCCCCCTTGGGTGATTTTTCGATTTTTAAAAACTCAAACTTTGACCACTTTGCGCCACTCTCCCTTAAGACCGATTGAGCTGAAATTCGGCATAGGGTGTTTTCCGTGGTGGTGAACATTTTGTGTAGGGTAACTTTTTGAAATTACAGATGATCATTTTCATTGGCACCCTAGTATATATGTATGCCATAGCAATTTAAGAGCAATATGAGAGAGCGAAACAAGAGACAAATTGCAAATAAGCACGCATTAAACCTGCTTGAAATACTTTGCCACATACACGGGCCAAACCGAAAAGGATATAGGTTGACGTTTATACTTCATTTTATAATGTGGTGTAATATTATTGCGCATTTATACAGCATCACCAGTGGCAATTAGGATAACGTAGTAATGTAAAACAGATTTGCATTCCAGCCAGACTTGGTTACACCCCCGCTTGGCATTGCTTGGATATTCATTGGTACAATCCCAAGCTGACTTTCAGTCTGACAGAAAGAGAGAACTGCTCACATTATACAAACAGTTTAAAACTTTTGGAAAAGAGACTTTCATTTCTTCGTTTCATTCTATATATATATATATATATATATATATATATATATATATATATATATATATATATATATATATATATATATATATACTGTCTCTCTGTCTGTCTGTCTGATTCATATGGACTCGGAAACTACAGAACCGATCGACAAGGAAATTGGTATGTAGGGTTTTTTGGGGCCGGGGAAGGTTTTAATGATAGTTTGAGTAGATGCGAAAGGTAGTAGAAACGCGCGAAAAAATGGTATGACTGATCTCTTTACAATTGATTTCGTAACAAATTTTTCGCCATCTTTCTGAAGTAAGTTACAAGGTGCCGAGCAGATAGCATTTAGAGCATTTAAATAGAAACCAAACCTGAGGTTTTTTAACGTTAATATCATAAAGTTGATGTTGTGCAATGTCTAGTCCAATCTCCCGTAAGCCATGTGAAATGATGGTGGAACCCTGTTAGAATGTGACGGAACCTCGTGGAGTCAATGCCGAAGAGAGTGCGTGAAGTGAATTAGGACAATCGTTACACCAAAATACTGATGGTGAAAGTTAAAGGAAACAAAATACACGATAATGTTATGAAAGCGTCCGCGTCAGATAAATAAAACGTCAGATGAATTGAATAAAATATTAAACCAATTTATCGTGATGTAAAACGTACGATTTATGTTTATTAGCACGGCAGTTGGATCTGTTTCATGGTCTTAGTGGTTTTTTTAACTATACAGTGACTCATACTCTAATTCATACACCACCTTGCAAATCTATTTTCACTACTTTTGGAAATCGAAAACAAGCTAACGAAACATTCTATTTAGATAATGCTATATACATCATTCTAAATCTGTAACCTTAAGCTGTTGGGATATTTCACATCCAAATAAAAATATCTCTGTGTTGAAAGGTCCTACAGAATCGTTATAGAAAAGCTTGATAGGTTTAATGGATTTGCTATTGACTTGATTGGCAAACAATTGTGTTAGTCCACATTTAAAAAAAAAACAGAACGAAATCCATTTTTTTCTTCATGTTGCCTGCAGCCATATTTGAACACAGGAAAAACATATATCTGTTTTCATGCGTTAGGAAAAACTCCTCGTTGCATACCACGATTGAACAATGATGATAATGGCAGCAACAAACCGCCAGCATTTCACAGTTTATGAAATTTTACAATTTTTCCTGAAAAATCAATGCAAAAAAGAATCTTCCTGCCAACTGTACTGCTTGCGTAATTGACTAACCTATTTCCATTATACTTTATTCGCCCCTTACGCCCTCCCATCTGAAATCCACGAAAATCCACAGTAATCAGAAGCACTTCCATTCGATCTCCAATTTCGAAGACGGCAATTTTCACACTCAATTACTTTTTCGGGAGCAGGAGAGAAAAAAAAACGAAAACAGCGAAATTCAGCGCAGACAAAGGATATCAAGTTCCTTTAATTTATCTTCAAGAGTACTTCAACCGGCTTTCCGCCTTTCGCTCTCTTGTCTGCGTCCTGACGAGTCTTCCAGGAGGCGGCAGAGTAAAACATGGGGAGGTGGAGAGTAAATCGAGAAAGATGCCTTAACCACACAGTCAAAAGTCACGAAATGAGCTTGTTGCTGGTGCTGCTGCCGCTTCTGATTCGGAAGCTGCTGCCCCGGGGCACTGTCGGCGGAGAAAAAGGAAATGCGAGCGAGCGTGTGATACTATCAATGGAAAGCAGCGGGCAAATGGGAAAAATTGTCTGATCAACAATTGGCTAACGATAATAGTCTCTGCGAGCACGGGTTCGAAAAAGAAATGTTCGAAGGTGGGGTGGGTGGGGTGTGCTGCCAACACCGCTGGAGGTGGGAAAACAATCTATTTCTCGAAAGCGTTGGAAGGCAGCAGCAGCAGCAGCAGCGGTTGGTTCATTTTCTACAATTTTGTTATTCAGGCGTGAATTTTTCATGGGCACTCGAATTCTGCGCAGTCTGTCGGATCCCGAGGTGATCGGGGTCCGGAGAAAGAAAAAAAAAGAGCGGGCACGTACCACCACTTCCGAGTTCCCTCCAACGTTGATTGCAAACCGAGGAAATATCTTGCGCATCAGTGCTTACCTAAAATGAGAAGAAGAGAAAAAAAAGTTGTGATTATTATCAGTGTTTTTTCTTGTTGGGTAGATTTTTTTTTTCCTTTTCGTAATCGAACTGGGAAAGAATCCCAAAGAATATATATATATTTTTCGATTATTATTTGATACTTGAACGGTAGGATACTATGAAATTGGGTGCATGAACTGGCGCCAAATAGAATCGAAGCGGAAGCGGAGAAAAAAGTACCGAATCATTTCTATTGATTCGATTAGGACTCGCTGCTTCTGCCATACAATGTGTGAAATCGGTAGCGCAATGGGCGAAAAAAACAGAGTGTGATTGAGTTTTATAGCTTTTCCCGTTTGGTTTTTCACAATTAACATGGTTTCGCACAATGGGCATCGAATGTAGTGCCAAACGAAAACCATTTTTCCGACGTATTGATTCCCATTGCTCAAATTAGTAAGCGTATTATTCCAAGCCAAATGCCTCGCCATCCTCGAATTTATGATACAAATCGGCTCATAAATATTTTATGTGTTGTTCGGAATAATGGCGCCGTTATCCATACGATATTGCTCAGACGGTTGCCATTGACGTCTAATCGGCTGTCGTCTGCTCGGTAGGAAAAAAAGAAGTCATAAAGTAAAACTGGGCCTTCGTGCATCCTGGTATTCAAATTTGTTTGTTAGATCGATTCAAACCGAACTGGTCGCATGTGTGAACATAGAAGCAGCAGCAGCAGCAAACGGAGCAACGACATATACGCGATAAGCCAAGGGCGATCATCGGGTTAACCAACGCGAATCAAGGTGCAAACACACACACACACACGCTTGTTGTGGATGAAGAGTAACTTTGCCAAGTATCAGTTATTTCGAAAACATTCCAAACACTTCACACTTTCGTCGGAAATCTGTGGAACCTCTGAAGACCCTCACCTCAGCGAAGAACAACAGCGCTGAAATTGCAAATAAACGAAACAGATGATGATGATGATGATGGTGATGTTTGAGTATCATCTTCAAAAAGCACGAAACTTTTCGATCTTGTAAATCTTTTCCAAAATGTTTGCAGAAGTACTCTCGCTGCATTCAATCCACGCTAAACACATCGGCGAAATCCCCGACCAGCTAGCAGACGGTGGCGAACGTGAAGTGCATGGTTAGTGCACACTAAACGCGTGTGTGTGTGTGTGGGTGGGTGGATACGCGAAATTGTCTCTCGAGAAAATTCGAAATTTGTCGTTGTCTCGTTGTAGCGGAAAACAAAGAGCACTTGCTTTCCCGACCGCAAATAACCGTAGCGTACGTAGCGTCAAGGATGACTCCCGATCGCTCGGCTGGGTGTGAGGGGCAGCAGGGAGTACCACTTAGGTTTTGCCCTTTTCTACGACCAAACGAGGACGACGACGTCTTCGCAACCATTCTTCCAGGTTCATACAACACATGCGAACGGCAACGGATAAGATGAGCTCCGAATTCCCAAATTGTTGTTTGTTTTGCTTCGGCTGACAGGATGCTCCCATATTTGTGCTTCGCGTACAAAGTTTTATTATGTTCTCCATGTGACCCTTTACCTCAGCGTTTCGCGTTCCGGAAAAGTCGCAGTCGTGTTTGCCGGGGCCAATATGGCAAATAAAAATTGATTTCCACTTGTGTTCCATGTGTGTGTGTGTGTGTGTTGCGCGGGGGTGGTGGGTGATGGTGGTTGAAACAACAAAACAGATTGACATTTGGGTGCAGAAACGAGCAGCGCGATTCGTATTATTGCAGCTTGTTTTGTAGCGAGGCGAACGATGATGAGCAGACATCAAATAAGGATTCCGTCGGCTCCAGCCAGCGCATCTGATGCCATCCCATCAGGACTTTGTTTGCTGGATTGATTCGGATCGAGAGTCATTACTAAATGTAAAGTTTATCGCTGTTTGGCTAGAGACATTTAATAACAACAACAAAATGGCGAACACGAAGGAAACATAGCTTGTATATCGTGGAATCTAAGATATCAAAACTGTCATATATCTTGAATTTCTCCATATCTTTCGGAACATGGGATCTGGCATTGTAAATGCAAGATTTCTTCATGACACTTCCCAATATAAGGTCGATTCTAACGCATATGTCTAACCAAGTACAGAAAATGATTTTGGAACCATAAATACACAATTTCCGACAATTTTATATACTTACTAGCTGAATCGGCAAATTCTGTCCTGTCCAAAATTTATTTCTCGATATCACATCCACGTTCTCTTACTAATCGCACTATCATGGGTCCATGGGTCCATTGATTGATCTTCTAATCTATCGTTTAACATTATTTTGTACTACAAAATTTCAGTACTTCTACCAAAACTCGACATTATAATATAAGATTATTTTCAGACACAATTCTCGTGCAAGATTTTTCATCCACTTGCAAATAACACGTTTTTCCGTTACATGGAATAAATGTTTGGTAAAGAAAAAATAAGATAGAATAAAGACAGCCCTAAATCGAACAATTCCTTTCTCGAGTTTTGCTCTTATCAACACATTTGGCGATCCAATTTTATTTATATAGATAGAAGACGATATAGGAATGCGTTTTATCACATTCAAATCTATTTCCACTTTCGAACGAAGATCAATTTCGTTACCGCAAACATCGAATGGACTAACAACGCTTGTCAATATGTAATTGTAGAACACATGCGAATTGAATTTTTCGAATTTTGCCATTTTCCTTCAAAGTTTTCCGAAAATTTTTAATTGTCATGCTTGGTTGAAATATGTGCATTATTTTCATGGGACACCCTCTCCTTTCCAGAGGAGGAAGGGGTGTCATACCATCATAGAAATATTTCTCGTGCCCAAAAACCCTTATATCCCGAATTTGGCTCCATTTGCTTTATTAGTTCTCGAGTTATGCATAAATTTGTGTTTCATTTGTATGGCAGCCTCCTCTTAGAGAGAGGGGAAGAGTGTCGAACCACCATAGAAACGTTTATCGATCCCTAAAACCTCTATATGCCAAGCTTGATTCCATTTGCTTGATTAGCTCTCGAGTTATTTAGCGCAACCGCCCCTCCCATTTCCCACTCCCCCTGTAGAGAGAGGGTTGAGTGTCCACCTTAAGAAACGTTTGTAGTCTCCAAAAACCTCTACATGCCTTATTTGGCACTGTTTGCTTGATAAGTTCTTGAAATATGCACACATTTATGCTTCATTTCTATGGTGAAAAAGCCCACCCTGTATCTTACCAACATGCTATACTCTTACGGGCCTATCTATAAGGGCTCTTTATGAACTCCAAATAATGGTCCAAATGTGCAAAATAATAAACGATCCACAACACTACGTTAGTTAGAAATTTTAAAATTTCAAAAATTTAAAATTAAAGCAAAAAAGTTATAGCCTTACTCCTACTCTCTCACCCCAGAATTAGTTATGGTCGTAAGAAGTTTTCCCTATTTGGAAGTAAACATTTCAAACAGTTGCCGCCAACGTGTAAAAGATGTTCAACTCAGAACGGATTCAAAATTGGTTCGAGGAATTTGTTCAAGCTCAGAATTACACAGTTCCTATGTTTTTATGGATGATTTCTTCAAATAACTCGGATTTTTACAATAGAATGATGGAAACTGAAACAGGAAATTGAATTCGGAACTTGGATTTGGCTATTTGGAATTTAGGATTCGTATTTGAACCTGGAACTGAATCTGAATTTGGAATCTAAATCAGAAGCCGAAATAAAATCGTATTAGATATAATTAGACATAGTTAGAGCATTGGATGAGCTGGATCTGAAATTCAGTATTTTGATTCTGGAATCTGAAGACTGGATCTCTATCCGACAGCAAAATTGGGAATTTAGTGATTTAAATTTGAATGTAAATCCAAATATCTACGTCTGCAATTTTATCATTTTTTTTATCAATCGGGAATCTGGATCTGGGGAATGAGATCCGAACCCTAACTAAAAATCTAAAAAAAACTAAATCTAACATTTTAACATTCAGGGTTCTGGATTACGAACGCGGATTTGAAATCTGAAGTTTAAGAGAACTGTGGGTAAGGCGATAAATATGTACACACGGTTAATTTGAATAGGTATTTGTTGAATTCCATACTTATGTTGATGAGAACTCTTCTTCATGTTATATCCTATATTTGAACCATCCTAAATTATGGAAGGTTTGTCAAGAGTGGAAAATGTCAACAAAAACATTAGATCAAAAACGATTCTTCTCGCGGATATAAGTTTTGTTATGTTAGAAATGTAGTAATGTAGGTATTTTTCATGTGAATAATTGTGAATGATCGAAATAACCGTACTTCTGGGGTAAGACCGGCAGTGGAAAGTTAGCGATGCAGAAAGCATCCAACTTATGCTTTTTTTTTCTTGATATCTATTTATCTGTTAACATTCAAGTTTCTGGATATATATTCGATGTAAGTTTGTGGAAAACATAGCCCTATGTGAAACATTCGAAAAACTTGAATGCTACGGAATATAGAATTTAAAATCCGTGTCATGCTCTGGGGACCAAAATCAACCAATCAATAGAAATCTAAAAAAAAAATCTAGACGACTTATTTAAGAAAGAAGAAGAAAGAAAAAAAAAAAATTTAAAATTTGAATTTAAAAAATTTTAAAAAATCTGACTCAAAAACATTTTTGTCGGCGAATGAAATGTAATTTTTCGAAAAATGTGTTTGATATTTTTAATGAAAATTTAACTAATTACCTACATTTGTAGGTCTTAAAGTTTTGGAGAAATTTCATGGACAATATAAGAAAAAAAAACTTAATACCTTTTGAAAAAGTCGTTTTTAGTTTAGTTTTTTTTTCTGGAGATTTCAAGTATGCAAAGTTGCTTAACACGTTCAGCCCCGCCTCGGTTTCTAGGGACTGACATTGAGCTTTTTGTTAGAAGAGCGTAGATCACCTGGACTAACAGTTACAAAGTAAGAAAATACGACTTTGTTCTCAGATTTGTTTCAAAATGTGACTAAAATAGTAGGTTTTCTGACTTTTTTCTATAATAAATATCTTTGGGAGCTGGGACCGATGATGGTATTTTGCAAGCGCTCTGGATGCGGGTTGAATGGAAAGTGCAGCAAGAGTATTTGGGGCTACAAACTGTTAAGTGTCCAATGTATTTATATTCACAAAATTTCATTGCAATCTGAAATGGCAACACGGCCAGTCGAGTTGGAATTAAATAAATTTGTAGGGGGGTTGTGTTTAGGACACCATTGTTGACATAGGACAACGGAATTACGTTTATTTAAGGGGGGACACCAGTCTGCAAGATCGCAAATATCGAGTTTTTTGTTTTGTATTTTTGGAAAGTTTATCTCCTCAGAAATGTTGTCCTAAAAGAATTTTTCGATATTTGATTTCCTTGGAAAAGTACAGCCAAAAGTATGAGGTCACCTCAAGGGATAGAGTATTGCTAACATCCAAAAAATCACGAAAATTCATTATTTTTCGACCTTTAAGACAGGAGTCCCCCCTTAAACAAGAAACAGCTGTCTGCAAACTTTCAATGATTTCCTTGGCTAGGGATTGAAGTAAAGAACCCATATTTTGTTCCTTGTCACAAAAGCAGTAAAACGAGAATTTCATGACGATGATGGTTAGTGATCTTTAACATGGTTTTAAATAAATTTTACTATTTACTATGGTTCTTTTTTCATAGGCCAAGTGTTATCTTGAGATGTGTTCGTGTTAAAATAGAGAAAAATTGATACACTGGTCTTGAATAATTTGAACACTTCTCTCTCTATAAGAAAATATGTAATGCTAAACCTGTTTATATTTAGCAAAATATGTAATGCTAATTTCAGTTTATTATCGCAAAATATATCATTTTTGTGTCTTTGAAGTGTTATGTTTGCTTGATTGATACGTTAGATCACATTTTCCTACACCCCTTGGTTACAAACAAGTGTCAAAAATAAATTGCGCGCTTTCCCCCTCGAATACAGTACTTCATCTATGGATCATCTCTCTGTGAGGTTTTTGTTAAACATTTCTTATTCTATTGAATTACGTTCATTCATGAAGAACTGAATATAAATCTTCCAACTGGGAAACGTTATCGCACCCGTCGTACTTTCAACACACAAACTAGCATTGGCAGAAACCATTTCGTCTTCAACAGAAAAAATGCTTTTCCGTGTGAACAAGCAAAAGCACCTTTTTCAAAAGCTTTAAAATGTTTGTATGTATGGGAGAAGACATCTCTTTCTCTCAGACTGAACGGAAAGGAAAATGTTTTCTAAAAGTAAAGAGGAGAGCATAAACGTGAATATATATCCGTCTCGGTTTGGGTCGTGTATGTGGTAAAGTACGCGAAAAGTTTCAATGCGTACCTTATCGCAATGTGTCTCTTGTTTCGCTCGCTCATATTGTTCTTATATCGCTATAGCATATATATTATACAAATGCTGTATTTATTTTTTTTACCTGTATTTGAGAGTAGCACATTTTCTGTTATTTAATGTTATTTAATCTCATTTGATGTAATAAATCGGGATGTCAAAACATGTGCTAAAAATTAATTTTGGGTGTAGACCTGGCCTCGTCAGATTATAACCCTTTTTGTTCCAATGGGACATATACTTACAGAGCAACACTTTGCCGAATATAAAGATGTCGAAAAATGGATTGGTGATGAGTTTTCCCATTTTCCGTAAGAAAATCTTCAATTGTCACGTTCGGTTGGAATATGTTTAGTTGAAATATCTGTAATATTTTTATGGGACCTCCTCTCGATTCCAGAGGAGGAAGGAGTGTCATTCCCTCATAAAAACATTTCCCGTATCACATATCAAATTTGACTCCATTTGCTTGATTAGTTCTCGAGTTATGCAAAAGTTTGTGATTAGCAGCCCCCTTCTTCTTAGAGAGGGGATAGGTGTTTCGAACCTCCATAGAACCATTTATTTTTTTTTATTTGCTTGATTAGTTCTTGAGTTATGCAGAAATGTATGCTTCATTTGTATAGCAGCCCCGCCCCCTCCCTTAGAGAGGGGGAGGAGTATCTAACCTCCATAGAAACATTCATTGCACCCTAAAACCTACACATGCTGAATTTGGTTTCGTTTGCTTGACTAATCCTCGAGTAATGCAGAAATTTGCGTTTCATTTGTATGGTAGACAAACCCCCACCCCCTTATAGAGAAGGGAGGGGTCTTGAACTATCATAAGAGCCTTCCCCAGCTGTCTACATAAAATGTGTTGTTTGAAAAGTTGTTCGAAAATAAATCAAATTATGTAGGAAAAATAACATAGTGTTTTTTTTATTGAGAAAAAAAACAAAACAATGTAAAAACAATTGATTGGAAAATTATGGCAGATTTGCAACTCCAACCTCATTAATCGCTTCGGAAAGAGCTCTCAGAATGACACAAATAATATTTTTTTAGCCATTTTGTTTCAGAAATCGAAGTGCTTTGCAAGCGATAAATGTTACTCACCATATAAAATTCAACAGGAATGTATCTAATTCCACATCAGACCCTAATGAACATTATCATTTCTAACCATGCATACACTTGTGATCCTTTCCAACGATTGATATGCGATTCGATAGGCCGATACTACCGAAACCAAACCAAACCATTTCCTAAACGAATTTCCGGCCATGATTGACAGCGATGGAATTGCCCTATTCCTGCTGCCTTCCATACATAAAGAAACAGAACTCAATATAATTTTGGCCAGCCAGCCAATGGTCGAACAGCAAACGTTTCATCGTATTTTCGATGGCCGGGAATCAATCAAACGATCCCAATTCAAAGATTTTTTTTCTTTGCTGGTGAGAGGCAGAATAAATCAAGTTTTTTTTTCCACTGTGTATTCTGTTTTTCTCGAGATTCGCTGAAATTGTATGACTTTCGAGCGTTAACCATCCAGGTCACGTTCAGTTCATCACGAGCATCTTTCCTGGCTGTCCGTCCTTCTTCTACGTCCTGTCGGCGCTTTTGGGATTCCGATTTGTTCCCCCCCCCCCCTCCCTGTTCGCTGCGGAGTGTAGCAGCAGCGAACGTAAATTTTAATTTAAACGAATCCTTCGACTTCTCGGAATGGCACGATTATCCGCAACCGGGAGGGAAGCAAATAATTATCAAATTAGAATATCGACAACGAGAACCCCTCGGGAGTTCTGTGGCAGTTTTTCAATTTCATGCCCCCTTCGGAAAAGAAAAAACAAGATGCGAGGCACACGACGCGGCATTGCCTGCTTCATATCGCATTCATCGATATTCCGGTGCCAATTTTCTGCGGAGGATTCCATTTAATTCGTTCCGCTTCACTGCCGGGCCGTCGAAGAAGCTGCCGGGTTCTTTTTGAATCCCCAAGCGGGTCGATCGGTGGTCGGACTCTGCATCATCATCACAATCATCATCATCCCCCACCACTTTGCCATCGCTGCCGTTGGTTCTCGAGAGTGGGGTAAATGCGAACCAACCACAAAATGACTTTTCCTTCCTTCCGGAAAGGCGTCCCGGGAACCGTGTTGTGGCCAACCATGTCAGCAGCCATGCCAGCCTTTCCCGCTGCAGTCGAAGCGAAGCGAAAAATGACGAAAATCCCTGCAAAGTTTTCGCCCCGTGCCGATCGAACAACTTCATGGGGACGCAAAAAGCAGGTATTTGAAAAATGCCCTTTGAATACTAATAAAGTACTTTATGTTTTAGCAATAACGATTGCTCGAGAGCTGCTTCTCTTCGTCCATTTTTTTGAGTTGTTGTTAGCTCGACCCATTTGATCTTCCTCTTTGCACTCGTTAGGGGCGAGTGTCTGCGAGGCACCGCCGATGTGACCGCACTTGAGGAATATTGAAATCTTTCAACGCTTGCAGAATCGATTCTTGAGTGGGGGGGAGGTAGGCGACGGGAAGAGAGAAATTTTTCAATTTCGAAAAGTACGTGCAGTCTCGTGTGCTCGTTTGTTGTTGATGATGATGATGACGAGGCGAAAGGATGCTGCACGTTTGAGTGGTTACCATCGTCGTCTGGCTTTATTACATTTACCGCTCCCTTGGGTTCGCACACAGTTCCTGCAACCAATCAATTCTCTGAACCGGAAACTACAGCGATGTGACCACCCGGAGCCCACCCTAAACCACTTTCGGGTGGTACACATCCTTTTGTTTTCGCTTAATTTAAATTCGTTTGTGCCCGAGAATGTCGTCCGGGGTCCAGGGTTTTCTTTTTTCGGACACTCCCTGGCGATAAAGAAAAGTTGAAAACCTGCCGGGAAGAATAACTCGGCAGCAGTGCAGATAGTCAGGTGACGATGACAAATGGCTTTTTCTACTCTACTTGACTGGGTCCTTAGCGTAGAGGCTAGCGAGAAGAAAAAAGAGAACCGAAAACTTTTTGCCTTGCTTCCTTCATCGAGAGTGCGGCTCTACATTCTAACTCATTAGAATATTTGCTAATGCGAATTATATTAGACTAACGGCGAGAGGGGGCCTGCCACGACATGAGAAAAAACAAACAAACTTTGGGGCAAGGGACTAATCTTAATTTTTGTTTATGTAACAAGGACCACGACAAGCAGAAGACAGATATCCACGGCGAATGGAGCTACCTCTGTCGCATTGCTGCGAGGTTTTTTCGTAGCGTTTTCCTAGCGGCGGCCGGAACAACGAACTGGTTAATTATAGCTTCCACGATGGGTCCGGTGCAGGGTGCGAGGACCTTCGTCACGCAAACGAACCGAAATCGGGGGGATCTGATTCGGTTCGAGCAATCAACGTCAAAGGGGAGATCAGTTAATGATAAATTTGAGTAACTTTTATTGTTTGTTTTTTTTTTGCGCGTTTCGAGGAAATATTGTTAACGAAGTTTGGGAAGTGAACCTCAAAAATTATTTCTTCGGGGGACTGTTTGCTGGTTAATCAGTGTCAACACGAGAACTTATTCATGTTTTTCATTTGTGAAAGTGATTTTCCGCTTCGAGCCATATGAACCAATAATTCTCGGTTCTGCCTCGTATAAAGACCGTATAGTTAAAATGAAAGTTTCTAGTTTGTTCAAAGTATTTTTCATCAAGAGATATACATTGTGCCCAATCTGAGGATGCCTCGCCAAACGAGCTGTGCCTCTTTAGAAGCAAATTAAGCAAACACAGAGTATGGTCTTCCGTCCATACCGGTTTAGTCGTGCAATCGATCTTGATGGTTCCCCTGGAATTACCCAACATCTTTTACGCTGAGGATACTCGAAATAATTCCACTTTCCAACTTTAGTAACATCCATCGGTTTGTAAATAGCGAGCACCATTTCACTTGTGATCTTTTTGGTTTTCTTTCAGCTTATGTAGAACCCATTTTCCGATCTTCTGGACAATTTCTATGATCTTGAACGTCAGGAAATGATTTCTTGAGTAACATTTAAATGATCTGTGAGATGTTGTTGCGTTCGGATGTCATTCTTCATCAACAGCGTGCAGTTCACTGTACTCGAAATTTTTGGGCGATTTACTACTTTTCTTCGTTCCGTTTTTGGTTTGCTAGATACCAAAACAAGACGGTGTTGTCAATAATGCAACATGATGAGGACTATGACGAGGGTATAGAAGATTATTTTTTTAATTCTATGCAGTAAGCAGTAAACATCACATGTTGAGGCTTACAGTTGAAAATTTGAAAATATTCAAATTGGTTTTTTGTTTCTTTGTCGTTGTGCCGTTCGTTCGTGCTGCTTCAGTGCGCTTGCACCACATCTGTACTCTATGGAAATGAGAATAAAAAGCAGAGCAATAAACTATGCGTCTGTTGTGTTGTCTGATGTGTGGATCGATCATGCTCAATGCACATTGCGCCGAGCGAAATTATAGAGAATGTCATTTTAGTTTATTCCAGTATTCCAGTATGGCTAGCGAGCAGCCAATATTATTTGTCAAGATTGAGAGTGAAATTTGAAATTTTAAAAAAAGGCCTTTTAAATACTACGAAAGATGCGACAAAACCGCACATCAGGGCCACTGGAAATATATATTGAGGATTTAATTATTGAATTTCGTTCCTCCCTAAGTAAGAAGTGATAAACAAGCAAATTGGAAAACATTATTCCGTAGTCCTACGTTAACAAAAATGATAGAGAAGCCATTTAATTCAATAACGAATAAAACGGTGATGTGTGTTTGTTTGAACTATTCTGAGAATATGTCCGTGTTTTTGTGGACTTGTGTAACAAAATGGAAAAAAATATAAAACACATTCCACAGTCCAACGTCAGACTAATCCATCAAGTCTGTCGAAAACATATTTCTTGTCTCATCCTATCGGTATACGATCTTAAGCATACGAATGAGCTGTTATTCGTACGGTAAAATTATAATATAACTAGCTGACCCGGCAAACTTCGTCTCGCCCAAAATTTGTTTTTTGTTATCATTCATGTTTTCTTACTATGAGCAAGTTCATGGGTCCAATCGCAGAACTGTTCATTGATTGATCTTCGTCCCCGGGATTCGTCCCCGTTGAATTTAGTTTTTACTAGAAAATTCCCAGTATTTTTAACAAAACTCATCATTATAATAACAGATCATTTTCAGACACAATTCTCGTTCAAGATTTTTCAACCACTTGCAAATAACATGTTTCTCCGTTACATGGAATAAATGTTTTATACTGAAAATATGATAGAATAAAGACAGCCCTAAATCAGACAATTCCTTCTTCGAGTTCTGCTCTTATCAACACATCCGGCGATCCTTTTTTTGGTATAGATAGAAGAAGATTTTCTCATACCCAAGAACCCTCACATCCCAAATTGTGCTTGATTAGTTTTCGAGTTATGCAGAAATTCGTGTTTCATTTGTATGACAGCTCACCCTTAGAGAGGGGGAGGAGTGTCTAACCACCATAGAAATATTTATTGCATCCTAAAACCTCCACATGCTAAAGTTGGTTTCGTTTGCTTGATTAATTCTCGAGTAATTCAGAAATTTGTGTTTCATTTGTATGGCAATCCACCCCCCCCCCCAACGTATTTGGTTTCATTTGCTTGATTAATCCTCGAGTAATGCAGAAATTTGTGTTTCATTTGTATGACAATAAACCCCTCCCCCCCACCGAATTTGGTTTCATTTGCTTGATTAATCCTCGAGTAATGCAGAAATTTGTGTTTCATTTGTATGGCAGCCCACCTTAGAGAGGGGGTGGAGAGTCTAACCACCATAGAAACATTCATTGCACCCTAAAACCTCAATATGCCTGATTTGGTTTCATTTGCTTGAATAATTCTCGAGTAATGCAGAAATTTGTGTTTAATTTGTATGGCACCCCCCCCTTAGAGAGAGGGGGAGGGGTCTCAAACTATCACGAAAACCTTCCCCGGCCCCAAAAACCCCTACATACAAATTTTCATGTTGATCGGTTCAGTAGTTTCCGAGTCCATAAGAATCAGACAGACAGACAGACAGACAGAAGGACAGAAATCCATTTTTATATATATAGATTTTCATATGTAATTTATTTCCAGTTTTTAAAATGAAATAATATGAACCTAGCGTGAAACAAAATAAAAATTAGCCTCACTACTCCCTTTTATAACGCGTAATTTGTTTCAAATTTCCAAAATCTCTAGCCGTATTTAATTTAAAGTCTATCCACGTTAAATTTCGGACACTTTTCTTTCAGTGTAGTTTATGAAATATTTCACTAATCAATGAAATATTTCACTTACATGACAGCTGAAACCCTCCTCTTTATTTCGATGTCCAACATGTTTACACTCTTCTTCAGTTTGGTAAAATGGCGTCGAATCAAGTGGAAGTACGCAAACGCATTTTGCGCGAACGGCAGCAAAATCCAAAACTGTCGGTACGCGATCTCGCCAAAAAGCTAAGACTGCCGAAGAGTACCGTGTTTAGTGTGTGCAAATCGTTTGACCAACGCTTAACTGTGGATCGGAAGGTTGGAAGCGGAACAAATAGAAAAGTCAGATGGACCGAAAGGTGGTTAGCATTATTGAGAAACATCCCAGCCTTTCAGTTAGAAATGTGGCTGGAAAGGTTGGAATTCATATGTACAAAAAGTGAAGCAGATGCATGGACTGAAGGCGAACAAAGTGAAAAAGGTGCCCAATCGTGATGATAAGCAAAATTTCAATGCAAAAAGCTGTGCTAAGGTGCTCTACACCCAGTTTTTGCAAAAATGTTCATGCACCATAATGGACGATGAAACTTATGTTCTCGAAGACTTCAAACAGCTTCCGGGTCTCATTTTTTATACTGCAATGCGAAGAAATGCCGTAGCCGAGTGCTTCCGGACCAAGAAGCAGTCTAAATTCCCAAAAAGTACTTGGTTTGGCAGGCCATATGCAGTTGTGGCCGAAAATCCAAATCTTTCGTTTCTACCGGCACTATCAACGAAGATGTCTACAAGAAGGAATGTCTCCAGAAGCGGTTGCTACCATGCATAAGAAGCCACGACTCTCCAGCGTTGTTTTGGCCAGATTTGGCCTCTTGTCACTATGCAAAATCCATCCTGGAATGGTATAATGCACATGAGGTCAAATATGTGCCAAAAACAGCAAATCCACCGAACTGTCCAGAACTTCGCCCAGTGGAAAAGTACTGGGCTCTGATTAAGCGAAAACTATTCGAAACCAAGAAGAAAGCGAATGTCATTAATGATTTCAAGAGGAGATGGAAAAACGCCGCCGCCATCATATCTGAGGATACTGTACGGAACCTAATAGCAGAGGTTCCCAAGAAAGTTCATGAATTTTACAGACAACGTAATTAACATCGCACTAAGCCTTAGATATAAGTCTATTTTACCGAAATAAACAATCGGTTTTGTTGTATTACGTGAATTTTTGTTTTACTGACGTCATCTTGGTGTCCGAAATTCAACGTGAACAGGCTTTATCAAAACATGATATTGGTTACATCATTCAGACGTATTGGTCTTATGACAAAATTTGTGGACAATGTTGTTCACCTCATCAACAATTTATGACAAACATTTTCATATCTACACTCGTGTTAGTCCACTAAATCTTTGGAAAAAAAAGGAAGAAATGGATTTTTTATTTTTTCCCGATATTTTTGCTCACTATATCTACACTCACCAAGATCAAAAATTGTTCGTTGAATATTGCAAAACTTGAAAGCTTGAGCTTGAAACTTGAGCATTGATATGATGTGCATCCCGTTATCATGCGTTGATTTCTCTCATTTCTCAACAGCATTTCAAAAATCACCTAAAAATTCCGACTTCGTACTCTGTTCCTCTAATTTTTTATCGAATGTAAACAAATTTATTTTCCTTAAAATTTGTACAATACAGTGATATTGTTTTTTCACATTTATAACATTTATATTTTTTATAGTCTGCTATAATACAGCAAAATATTAGCTCTTTTTTTGTTAGGGTGACCATTTCCAAATAATTTTTTTTCTCATTTTTTTCCTAAAATTACCTTTTTACTAAATTCACTTTTTTTCATGAACTTTCTAGGAAAAATCAGAAAACGTCCCTACGATGTTAACTTCTATGCACTGTTTTAAAATTATTCTCTGTGAGTTTTGACGTGTTATCATTAAACAAACCTTATTTCCCTAGGAAAACTGAGGCTTTTCCATGTGATGGATTTAACATTCATAAATGTATGACTGTTTGTTTAGAATTTTTTTTTGTTTATTAGTTTCCAGCCGATTCCAGCCGATTTATAAAAATGTACCTAATTAACAAAAATGGAAAGGGAATAAATATACAAAATTTGACCAAAATCGAGGTCAACAAATTTTTGTCAATAGATTATCTTTGGGTAGCCATGTCTTAAAATACGGAATAACAGAATAATTTCTAATAAAATAAAGCAAATGTCCTGAACAGAAAAGTTCCACCATTTTCCCTCTTAAGCGAATTAATCTTAAAATCCGCACCGAATGCGGCTCCATTCCCAAACGGCGAATTTCACGTCTTCCCACCATATCACCTCCGAAGCAGCGGCTGTCTGAGTGCTGCAGCTAAATAAGTTTTACTGCAGTAATTTAGAAAAACGTACCTCGAGAATATGTTCAACCAAGTTCCACCCTTCATACCTTCATTCATTGCTTCCACGGAGGATGGGCCAGGTTCCGGTTCGCTGAAGTTTATGGCTTCCGATTCGAGCTAGGTGAATGCTGGGCCACAGCGTTCAAGTCGATGCTCCGCTCTCTATCTCTTCAAGCATATCTCATCCCATCCCGGCTTTTCGGTTCTTTGTCGCACACCAACACCGCCGGCAGTCGGCGACAAAGAGGTAGAATAAATTCATTTATTTTATTAAATTACAAATGAATTTCATTGTAATATGTTATTTGCTTTAGGTTCTCTCCCCCTTTCATGGATCTGGAATTTCTCACAATGTGCTGTGTGCAGCCAGCCAGGATTCGAAAAACTGAACACCGAGAAGAATTTTCCACCTTCAAACAAAGAGACAGAGTGAGAGAAGGTTAATGCAATTAGAAGACGATTCCAGCTGCTGTAAGGTCAACAGCTAGTAAAACACCTTCACGTGGGTCAGGTTGTGTCAGCACCGGGGGGAGGATTGAAAGAACTTTGTTCCTCCGTAGACCTATTGTTGACCGCGGGAAAGAGAAACGGATTCAGTGCGGGGGCGGTTTCATTCCGCCGCTCGCTGCGTCTGATTAAATTGCTGGAATGAATTACAACCAGCCAGCGCCGAAGGCGAAATAATGCAGGAGCAGTTTACAGAATTGATTAATTTATTGCCTTAATTAGGTTTATTCACACCGACTCGAAGAGCGGGTTTGGGTAGAGAATGGGTCCTGTTTGGTTGGTGGAATTTTGGTTCTGGCATTAACAACTGTAAACAAAGAATCCCTGGCGCCAATTATGAGTTTTCATCCCTTTAAACACTGCCCATCCGTGCTTTAGTCAAACAATTCTCCGCTACAGAAGAGGAGATTGCGGAACACGATAGAAACGTCAATTTGTCAAATTGAAGATCTCAACCCAAAACTGGAAGAAATTGTACAAAGCAAACATCTACGAAACGTTTGGCCGAACTCACGAATAAATTGGTTTCCTTCCAAATTGCGGACCGTTTCCTTCCACTTCCTTAGGCTCCCAATCCTCGCAACCGTCAGGGACTTCTTCTTTTTTTCTTCGTCCCCAGGGTAAAATTAACCTCGAATCCTATATTCCAGTGTGTTCGCATCGTTTTATTTTTATTTTACATCGCAAAAATTTAACACAAGCAAGAGAAAAAAAGGGAAACAAAAAGAAAATGGTTTTCCTTTGGCTTCCTTACGTATCATTGTGCCTCCCTGGAGGCGACATTTTTGCGGGACAATGTGTGCGTTCAAAATTGAATTATATGGAAACCTGACGCAAAAGGTTGACCGGGATCGGTTGCTTCTTGTTTCGATGAAAAATAAACTTGTTTTCCGTAGAATAACTGATGGATTGAAAAAAAAAGGAAAAACAGAATTTCAGAGTTCGATAGCGAAATACAATTAACAAAACACCACCTTTCGGAACCGCACCGGAAGAAAATGAGAATTTTAATATTTAAAAGGATTACACAAGTGTAATTTAAATATTGAATCAGCTCAAACACCTTCTTTCCGGTTTCTTAAAATAGAATAGCGTGGATATTTGCAACTGGTGGGCGTTGGAGGAAAAAACGAAGGAAATTTTCACACAAAAAGTTTTTTTTTCTCTTCATCTTACCCTTCCAGCAGAGAATTTGTTACACGTTGTTTGTGCTCACTATCCTCTGCCGAAATAATACGAAGATTTTCACAGCATCATCAGCAGCTCTAGCAGAGCATAGAGGTGTGTGAGAGTAAATATCGCCGTCTGCAACAACACCAGCACCAATTTCTGCTTTGAACTCGCTTTTTTTCTCTTCCATACTTAAATTTCTCGCCCCTCGAAAACTCGATTTGCCTACTACTACTTCTGTTTTTCCAGCATCCTGGCATTCTCAGCATCGTCCCCGTTGTGTTTACTCGTATCACGCTTCGTTAGACTATTACAGCTAATTCAATAATTCACATACAGAACGGGGTGGAAAAGAAAAAAAAGAAAAAAATAGCACGGATTCGAGAGAACGGTAGTTTGCTTGCTTTCCCTGAAATGGCACAATTTTGGGTGTGGAGGCGGAAAGGTGGAAATTTGGAGGAAGTTTGTTAGAAAATTGCATCAACTGAAAGTGTGCTCTCCGGCGTTTTCTCCGAGTGTTCGGGGTAAAAAAAAACTTTAGATTCTGAAAGTTGTTCTACGGACAATTTGAAGAGTTGTGCATGGGTTCTAATGCTCTGTTAGTAGATTTTGATCCCGTGAATTCGTGGAAATTGTTCAAAATAAATATTTTGTGGTAATGATTAGATGGGCACTATTGTGAAATAGACCGGACAACTAATATGAACGGTAGAAATATATTGATTCTAGCGCTAATAATTATTGTTGGGAAAGTGAATTTCTCCTAGCGATGCTGCAGCCAGATAGGAAGAAGATTTGTAAAATTTAGTAAAAAAGGTAAAATTTAGATCCATGGAACATTTTGTAACATGCGCTTTTGATAGGAATTCCGCACTTGAATGGATAAAAAATTAAATAAGACGGTACTTGATCATTGATGTCAGATTCAAAGAATCAGCTAAATTAGCTCCAGAATCAATTAACAGAAAGGAAACCAAATTCTGTAGTATTTCCTTGTTAAATAAGTGAGGTATTGCTCAGCCAATACGGTAGCACGAAGCCGTAAAAAGTAAAACGGGTATGATGGGTAGGATTACATATTCTAATTCAATGCTCCTACAGTTTATGACGTTTCAAAACTTGTCAAGTGCCAAGTCTCAAAAATTGTCACGTTTTTATTAAGGAGTAAATATTTTTGCTCCGAAAGGCAGTAAGCTTCAATTGACGAAAATTGGAAGCACTTCCATTCTCTCAAACAATTTCTCGATCCATTTCTGTACTTCTCTACTCAGGCCGTTAATAGCGAGCACCTCATTTGGCGATTGGGCACAACTGTTATATACCATTACTAATGTGAAGCCGAAAACGATACGAGAAGGATAATATTGCAACTCAAGTTCCTCCTAACTGCAGACTATTGTACCGTACAAGGGTATAAAATATGCTATTTGCTATTTTTATCCAAGTATCGCTCCAGCCAGCGAGCAATCAACAACATTTGATATGGCTGAGAGTTAATTTGAAATTATCGAATTGCCTTTTTTTGAAACACTATGAAACAAAATCACGCAAATTCTAAATCACGGTAATTCTAAATTTCTACTAAATGGTAAATTATATAATTCCATTTCTTTTCGAAGTGATGGAAATACAGCGCGGACTCGATTGTATACAGTCTCCGATTTCTTTTCACTGTATATAATCGAATCTTGCATATAATCGAATCAAAATAAATGTTTTTTATTCGTTTTTTATGCATATATTTTTCGTTTATTGAAAATAAAAGAGGAATTTAATTTTTGATTCATCTCCTTGAAGTCAGAAAACGGGTTACCCTAATATGGCAAATGGGGATGAAATTTTATGCTAGATGGGTTCCTGGCACCTTATAACCATTGGACCCTTCAGGTTTTTATGAACTTTTTGGCCAACGCTATGAACGCTTCGTAAGCCAATTCTGTTGCTTTCATTTCAAAGATAAGAAAATTTAGTACAGGATTTAGTAGGGGAACATCTAAATTAGTGTATTTCAATAACATTTCGAAAGTGAATAGTTTAGAAGTTAGTAATTTTTAATGTGTAAAATTTATGTCAAACTTGATTAATTCTATCAATAAAATTAAAGCTCTCAAACCACTCTACGATTTGTTCTTTCACTCACAACTTCTATCTTTCCTAATTTCGCCGCAATATCGATATAAACAACCCCGGGTGAAAATTAAAGCAAAATCTTCAAAAATCTTCAAAAAAAATTTAAGCAAAATCTTCAAAAATACCCCATTGTACTTATAGTAGCCACTTAAATTTCACCTTAACGTTAAAAGGTTACATTTTTTCTTGAAGTAAGTCATATTTGAACTATGAAAAAAATATTTTTTTTCAAGCTGTATATAATCGAGTCCAAAATTGTATATGATCGAATCACATATGATCGAGTCTGTATATAATCGAGTCCACTCTTTCATACCTCTACGTTAACAATGTGGTGGATTCCTGGACACCACCCTTCAATTTTTTTCGACATCTAGAGAAAATCGATACAAAATCATCTTGCCATGTCTTATAACTCATTCCAGACGTGTCAATACATTTTTCAATTGATCAATTGTTATCAATGCTTTGTTCTAACCATTTTTGAAAATCCAGTTGATCTGTTATTGGAAGTTGAATGCATAAGCTGGTTTGAGTTTCAAGAGACTATATGTTCACCAGGACCATAATTATTCGCGTTCAATTATTATTTTTTTCTGTTGGATTAACTCAAAACTTTATTTGGTTGAAATTATCAAAAGGAACCAGTTTTTTGTCAGCTATTACGATTCAATGTAAAGTCGATTCATTTTATAGGAGTTTCTAAATTGCGTAGAGTTCGGTCTTAAGCTCCTGCTTTTTCGAGCATTTCTATCAAAATGAAATAAGTGATTGTATATTAGTAATTCAATCATCGAGTAAAACAAATTCAGCTACCAGTGTCTGCGTTTGAGTTTGAAAAAAAATTAAAATCGGTTTTTTGACGTAAGACACTCTCTTCTCCTAAGCAAGCCAAATCAGAAAGTAGGTTACGTTTTCATAAAAATAACTCTTAATCATCATCGAGGTCGCAATATCTTTTGTCGATATGAACTCTAAAAAATTACGCTGTTATCCCTACGGTAACTTAAATTTTCAATCAATATTGTTGGATAAATTATTCATATATTAATGTTCAATATAATTAAAAGTTACTTAAATTAGAATAAAAAAAATCACTAAACAAAATTCTTAATAAAATAATAAAACACTAAAATAAAAATCTAAAAGCTCTTCTCGTCTTTTAATTTCATTTTAACCTTTGGATTAAAAATAATCTATTTTCGGTACGAATGAATTTCGATGATTAGCATATCAATCGATTCTGAATACTCTAGGATTCGTTTGATATAGTATACATCACGATTCCCAAATCTGTAAACGATTTGAATTAATGTAATTTGCATTCCTATTTTACTATCATTTGTTCTGCCCATTAAGGGGCTGTCCACATACCACGTGGACAGAAAAAGCACGATTTTAGACTCCCCCTTCCCCCTCCGTGGACAAGCGTGGACATTTTCATACCCCTCTCCCTGTTGTCCTCGTGAACATTTTTCCTTTTTTTGTTAGAATAATTGAGGAAATAACTGAATTGCGCATAAATTAAATTTTAGGTTCATTTTGTTTCAAATTTTACTAGCTGTGCCATGCCACACTTTGCTGTGGCACATTGAGGCTTTATTACAGAAAAATGAGTAGCAAAACAAAACATATGTTTCATATGAGTTTATTTTTGAAACACTTGTAATACTTTGTTTTTCAGTTGAACAATCCGCATCCGAATATAAAACACATAATTCCAAAGATACATATTCAATATTAGAAAGGTAGTTTACGTTCACAGCTTTGTTTCAGAAGTGTGTTTCTTCTATCTGGCAATCTTAAAGCTTCCTGAGGTATTGGCAGCAGCAACAACAATCCTTGAAGTGGATTGTATATTGTATATGAGCTTCATCAGTACCGAATTTTTAGAGTTTTTGAGTTTTTGATGAAGTAGGAGGCATGTACTGATATCTATAGATCTTCACTTGACAAAGGATTGAGGAGTAACGGGTCGAAATTTCAAAGCGACATGTCTTCGATATAATTGATTACATGAAAATAAAAAATAGAGCATTTTCAAGCTACAAATTTCTAGTTTAGGGATATCGTACTCATTGATTTTTTACTAACCTTACCCGAAAAGTTATTTGTATTGCTCTTTGGTTTCTCCCATTTATGTTGTTCTGATTTTCTTCCGCTTAAACCCTTATCAAAACATCACTTATGACATTCCAACAGTTTACTAGAGAGTAATTCAACGCCAAATTAATCGGCCACTGCCCCTCTCCACCCATTATTTAAAATTTGTTCAATTTTTCTAAAAAAAATAGCTCTGCCCGATTGAAATAAGTTTTTGAGAGATCAATTAACTTTCTATTAAAATTTAAAGAAACTTTCTCACAAGTTGAATAAAATAATATCTTATACAGGTTGTTAGGTAGTCGATCCGAAATATTTCAGATGATAGATGGTCATGTTTGATGATACAAATATTCCACGCTTATGGTCAAATCCCAACTACGAAAGAATTATTGAGCATCCTTTTTTTGCCTTAAACTGATTTTAATACAAAAAGTAAGCTGCTCAGCACAATTCAATTGCTTCCATTTGAGGAAATTTTGCATAAAATTCTGTTGTGGAACATTTAAATTAGGGGAAGATAACAAGAAGGAAAACAGTGTGGCATCAAAGAAGGAATTGTAGAGTGGTTGGAGAGCTTCAATTTGGTTTATAAAAGCGATTCAGTTTATCATGCATTTTTGGAAAATTAATAAAAACACATAAAAGACACATTTTAAATTTCTTCTTTACTTCTTTAGGTTTCTTGGTTACAAAAAATCCATTTATTGATAAATATGGAGAGTTTTGAAATTCTTGAACATGCATTATTTAATTTAATTCTGAATGTATAGATGATTGTATTTAACCAAAATAATCTTTCTGTCCTCGTGGACTTAGTGTATACCCCCTCCCCCCTCTCCGTGGACAAGCGTGGACATTTTCTTACTCCCTACCTCCCCTAAAGTTGTCCACGTGGTATGTGGACAGCCCCTAATGTGCATACCTGCCCATACCGTCAATAACGAGCAACTAATGCATCGGCGAGGTTCAATATCAGAAACGAATGAATCGAATGAATAAAAGGTTACAGCAATAAAAAATGGGTGGGTTATATCTATGGCATAACCGCAAGATTGACATGGGGCTACCGTTGGCTATAGGTAATCATTTGTTTGTATTGATCAAATTATTGATAGAATGAAACAATTTTCGAATTCAATTAAATTCAACATATTTGCTGTGTAAGTAAAGAATTTGAACAAACGCCATGTATTGTGAGAAACCTTGGTTTTCATCGCTGTGTCAGGAAACACATTTCGGTGGGAACAAAAGTTTCCCCAAATTGCATGTATTTACAATGCCGGTTCCTTCCAAGTATCTTGGTTTAGAAGTCTGTGTTGGGGAAACCGTAATTCGGGCCGATCAAAACGTGGTAGTTGAGGCGTTTAGATACCGCTTAACCTTTTACAGTTATTCATTTGCTTATCAAGAAAAATAACATTTTATTAATTGTGATAGATGCGTAAAAATAATTCCAATCAATTCATGCAAACATCTTTCCGATCTATAAAGAAATGTTCGAGTTATAAGCATTTGAAACCTTTCACTTTTTCCTGGATGTTCTGTGTTGAGGTTCTCATATTACGCCCCATATATTCCGGTTGGACGTAGTACCACGTCAAAAAAAGAAAGAAGAAGAAGAAGGTACAATATTTGTATACCACTGCGAATTAAGCGCGGATAAATCGCTCGCTCAAAATGCAAATGCAGCGTTCATTTTACAGACAATTTAAGGAAACATCGCGATCAAAGCTTCACCCGTTTCCAACTTATTGGGTATAAATAACTCATTAGTGATTTAGACTTATAGTCTCAATAAAGCTAATGAGCAGAAAACATGTTTTCCTAATGCTGATGTCACACAACCGAAAATTTGGCTCGATGCAAAGGAAGAGTGAAATATATCGCAAACAGCGATGCTATTTTGTTCGGTGAAAGTGCCGCGTCGATTTGCTTGGCGTCTAAAGGAGGGTGCTTATGTATTTTTTTGCATCACACGCACACACTTTTGTTGTTTTTATGCTTTCCTACATGTTGCGTTCGCTCAGTACAATGCGTACATCGACATAAGGAAATAAAATGCGCATTTTTTCCAGCTTTCGTATTTTTCTAGCGAGGGCAAAATAGATCATCGATCATCTTCAGCTGCTTCAAGCCACAAAGCTACGCAAATGGTCGGTTTTTCATATCGTTAAGTGGAGAGTGTTTGTGTATGATTGAATCACACGTGAGCATAGTTAATTTGCGGTTGTTAAAAGTAAATAATGGTAGTTGTACAACACATATAAAATCGCGTGAGGTTGCAGTATGTGTGTCAGCTGTGTGAAGAAGATATGTATGCTGAGTATTGGTCATTGGGAATGATGACAAATCACGACAATCACGACAAATGGTCCAACTGAACATTGGAACAAAAGAAATTCAAAAGGAACCCATTGAAAAAGTGGTGTCGAACTAACGAAAAAAACTAATAAACCAAAAGGATAAAACCATTTTTTTCCTCTTCCCGAATATGCTAAACATTCATTCAAATTCCATATTAATTTCAGAAAACAAATCCGTTTTGACACATAAGCTGTGAAAACGCATTCTATGAGAAAGAAGCGAAGCATAGGTGGGAAAAAAATCCCACCGACAAAGCTCTTCGGAATAGGTCACACTAATTGCACTGTCCCCGGCATTAACAAACAGCGCAAATAACACCACTTTCCCCTCTAACAACCACACATCCAATTACACACGGGGATGGTACCGGGGCAGTATGGACATACGTGGCTGGCCATTTGTGCCATGCTGTCGGGATACACACACACCGAACTGGACCCCCTCCCGAGTGCCGACGATGAACAGGAAGTCACTATATTAGATTTTATGAGTTTATTTTATTGGATATTTATTACCCACAAACCCACGTCCTTGGACCCGTTTTTACGACGAAGGCGGCAGCAGCAGCCAGCCCCGAGACCCGAAATGTGTTGGTGACCTTTGTCGCCGAAAATATGCGTTTTTGCGCTCCGTTCCTGCGAACCAGTTGCGCTGCCGAATAGGAGCGAGTAATTCAACATGTAGCCACTCCTGTGTCCCAGAGAGAGAGAGGGACAGGGGGGAAACGGTTTCGAGTCAATTCAACTACCTCTTCTGGGCGAGTCATACACCCAACTTGTGATTTACGGTGGTAGCAGCCACCCGCCGAAAACTGCAATTAGCGTCGGTTGAATTTTCCCGCCCGAGAATTTGTAATATTTTATATCTTCCGGCAGAAATTAATTTCAGCTAATATTTAAATATGTGGGAATGGCCACAACCATAGCATGCAACGGATGCTATGGAATTGCTTTCCAAGAGTGGTTGTTTCTTGTTGTTTTCCTACGGTTTTTCTGGATAAACAACAGCTTGTCTTGCGATGTGAACTAACAGAGCTAATCAAATAAAGAATTGACCATGACTGGAATTATCCTAGCCCGGATCGGGCGAAGAAGCCGAACTAATGAAAACGGGGGCATTAAATGGAATTGCGCATTGGAACACAAATCCAGCCGCGTTTGTACTTGGTACTGCAGCACTTTTTACACAGGAGTGCAGTTCAACGATTGTATAACTATTCCGTCTCGCGATTAGCAGACTGATTCACAGCTCACACAAAGTTCATTCAAAATAACACGCGCTTTCTACTCCCCACACTCCCACTTCCTGCAACATGTTTATGACCTACCGAGCAGCTTTACGATTGAGCAAGGAAGATAGCACTTCTCCGTTTACTTCCGAGCCGGAGTCGTCGTCGTCGTCGGGGATCGTAAAAAAAGAAATATAATTATCCGCGCCACGTTCCTTCAGAGGTTTTCCGAGAAAGACCGTCTCGGCTCCGGCCACCACACCTAACGAGCAGGATAAGTTGGGAACAAAGAAAAACAACACCAGGCTGTTGGTGCTCTGTATGTGCGATAAAATATTGCCTGTCGGACGGACATGATCAAGTGCGTGGGCGTGTGTGTAGGAGTGGGTGGGTGAAATGGTCGCAGTCCTTGCTAGTGCGATGATTGAAGGGGTGCTATTTTTCTTTTATCACTTGTTTTCGCATTGGGTGAAAACAGTGCTTCCGGCTTTGCAACAAGATTCTCGAGGCAGTTCGTACGCTTGGAGCCAATTTAGAAGAATTGTTTGTACCAAAGAGACATGTGGTAATTTTGAACGTCAATTGAAACTTATTTAGTGAAACTAATAAACCGTTGGTTAAACTCGAATTCTCTACACGAAAATATCATGCAACATCTCCATATAAAGGACACTGAGTGTTTTAGAACGAGTTAATTACGAATAAAAAGCATTATTGCAGGTGATGAAACGAGGATTTACATGATTGATATGCAAATATCGTCGAACAACCACCGTAATCACCTGATATTGTCCCATATTGACGTAGGACTACGTCTAACAGGAATATACGGGGGTGAAATGAAAATTAAACACTAAACATGTAGTAAAAATTTAAGATTTCGAATGTTCATAACTCGAACAATTCTTAATAGATCGCAAAGATGTTTGTATCAATTGTTTAGAAATATTCCTACGCATCTATCACAATGAACAAAATTTTATTTTTCTCCGGATAAACAATTGGATGATTGTGAAATGTCACGTTTTGATTGGTCCAATTTTTGTTCCTCAAATAGTACCGACCAAAAGGTACAACCAGAGTAACAGCGGAATACGGTTTCCCCAACACAGATTTCAAAACCAAGGGGAAATCGAAAGTCGGTGGCATTTTTGGAGTCGCGGGTAAGACGGACAGTGGGGGTATGATGGACAGGTGGTTGATTTGTATAGTTGCATTATGAATTTGAATTTTTTTTGATGGGAACCCCTTTTACATGCTATTCTAGAATATTTAAACCATCCCATGACAATGAATACTGATCAAAATAATAGGGAAACAAAAACCGAAAATCAAACATGATTCCACGTGTGGATGTAATTTTCGCGGCTTCGATATTAAGCATTTTAAGTGATTTAATTGCAAAATTGAATTCGCTGATGGTTATATTTCGGTTTGTGAGTTGACAGAGAAGCGATATTAGGTATGTACGGAAAAGTAAATTCTTTCGTAAGTGGTTAATTTAAATTATTGAAAAAACTGCACTGGTGGGGTGGAAATGGACAGTCACATCCATAATCACATCCAATGCATGATGGAAAGTGAAGGGAATAATATTGAACTCTCGCGTAACTTTTGAAAAGGTCCAATGTAACATTTTCGTCAACTCTAGAGAAACGAAGTTGAAGACCCGAACATTATTTCGCGAATTGTTTTAAAAGCTATCGATCTTTATCGCTGCTTTCACCACTAGCTGTCAAGAATAACTTCGTAAAACCAATCGTAACTGTTGTTCCTTGATTTGAGATTGAAGTTGAAGCCTCGGAGCGAAAAATGTTACATTGGACGTTTTGACTGCCCGTGTTTGCACATTGGACATATTACGTTGCACGATAAGAATTTGAAACTAACTAATAAACAACAATCCAAATATCAGCATTTCGTTCTAAAGACAGATTATAATTGTTATCACTCGTTTAATTTCACTGAAATCGATAACAACACCTGTAAGAAACAAATACTCAAAACGACCGAAGTACGACTTCGTCTTGTTTTGACTGCTTTGTTACTTCGGACGTTTCGGGCGTCGGAGGAAAGTGGCGTCCGAAGTAACAGCCGGGTGCTTAAAATCCGAATCTGTACATTGAATATTTTTTGTATCTGCGATAAAATGATGAAGAAGATAGATACGTGAACGATTGTTTTTGTAATGCATTCAATGATTGAAAACTAATAACGTGCATCCATTAACTCGATTTGCTTACATTTGTTACATAGGACCTTTTCAAAAGTTACGCGAGAACTCTTTTTTCTATCGCTTTCTCTTTTTGTTCTATTTCAGTTAATGGACGCACCAACACTGAGAGAGACCGAAATTATTCCTCTCGCGAGCGATAAACTTCTTCGCTTCGTATATTATTGACCTGTCCATATTCCCCCCACCACATGTTCATTATACCCGCATCAATTAAAATGTTCTACTATTCAGCTTTTTTAATTTCAGTAAAAAACATGAAAAAACACATTTTTATAAAACAGTTGGCAAATTATTTCGAAAACCAGTATATTGAACTGTAAGAAACTGCTTTTAAGTTTTGGAAAACATGAGTTTGCAAAGATACAATTGAAGTTTTCCTTAACATGTCCGTCTTACCCCCATCTCCCCTAGTGGTTCTCAGATTTCCATGAAAAATGTTGGTTTTGTTCTTTATTACAAAATATTAGACCCGTATTTTTTTGTTAGGGTGACCATTTCCATTTTAGAGTGGTCCAAAAATCGTTTTTCTTCTTTTATCCAAAACTAACTTGTTGCAAAAATTCATAACATTTGCACTATTCAAGCGATTTAGATGATCGACATATTCAATTGAAGCCAATAAGTGAACCTTAAATAGCACACGTGTGGGAAGACTGGATTCCAGTCGCATAGGTCTAGTCTAGTCACATAGGAATATTCAACGAAAACTTAAAACATGTTAAATTTGAAAAATCATGTCTCAAAAACGAAAAAAATAGCATCTCTGATATCGAGAAAAGTTATGTGAAAGAACGTCAGAAAAAATATTTAAAAAATATAGCGCCCTCTATTTTTAACCGCGAAAACTATGAAAAACTGACTCAATCAATAATTACAAAAACGAAAATCAAAATTTTTCCTCAAAAGTAATATTTTTCAAAAAAAACTAACTTATGAGCTTCAGTTTGAATGGTCTATCATCTGAATCGGTCCAGTATCGTACACGAAAATTACTCACATATAAATATGGAAAAAAGGTGAAAAAATTGTCTTTTCGAACCATTCACATTTTAAAAACGAAATCAAGAGCATATCTGATATAGAGATATGTTATGTAAAAAATCCTCAACTTTCAAGAAAATATATGAAAAAATAGCGCCCTCTAGTCCAAACCCATGAGAACAGCAAAAAACGACTACAATCAATTATTACGAAAACAAAATCCAATTTTTTCGCTGGTTCAATATTTTTTAATAAGAGGCTAGCTTCAATTGTCATTGGCTTCAATTTGATATGTCGATCATCTAAAACGGTTCAGTGGTTCAAAAGTTATGAATTAAAAAAACAGAGACATTTTTGGGAAAAATGGAAAAAAAAAGATTTTTCGAACCACCCTAAAATGGAAATGGTCACCCTAACGAAAAAATTAAAAAAAACGGGTCTAATGTTTTGCGGTAAAGAACAAAATTACCACTTTTCACGAAAATCTGAGAACCGTTATATCGGTTGGGCATGGAATGGCTGTACATGTATAACAGAATGAATGTATTTCCCTAACACGCACTTCAAAACACATGTGTCTGGGAGAATCGGCATTGCAAATATATGAAAGCTGCGGGTACTTTCGTACTCGCTGTACCTACAAAATCGAGGAGCTTAGGGAAACCTTCATTACAGATAATCTATATAAATAAAAATGTAAGGCTAAATCTGTTGGTAAGGTAAACCCGAAGAAGGGATGGTCCGATTTTAGCCTCCTGTATTTTGTTGTATTCGTCTCTTCCCGTAGATCAATATAGTGGAGAGAAAAATCGGAAAACTTTGAAGGAATGTCGGAAAATTCGAAAAATTGAATTCCAAATTTCTGCATAACTCGAAAACTAATCAAGCAAATGGAGCCAAAATTGGCATGTGAAGGTTTTACGGGGCACAAAACGTTTCTATGGTGAATACACTCCTCCCCCCTCTCTAAGGGGCTTTTTCTTTCTTCATTATACTCTAAGGGGGTCCGCAAAATCATATTCAACTGATGATAGTCAGGGGACTATGAAGAAATTCGCCTTCGCATTCAGTTGGAAATGATTTTTGGCTTCTACCAGCAGTTTCTCCGTCAACATGACTCAACAGTCATTCGGGCGTTTAGTTGCTTTCTCACTCTACGACATGACTATCTCATTGAATTTTTCCTCGTCAAACGGACTTTATCGCATATTGAAGGAACTTCCCCCAAAATGAATTCGTTTCTCAGTCTCATGTATCACGTATACACGTATCGATGTTTGAGTTCAACGTGGTTTGACATATACTACATGTGGGCTAGTTTTTTTTTTGTATCGTACACGAAAATTACTCACACATATAAATAGCGTGCAGTGTTGTGTTCAAAAACTCTGGCAAATTTGTGAATTATGTTGATATAACCCCGTTTTTCTGTATGTTTTTTTTCACCATCAAGTTTTCGTTCCAATTTATATGGACGTTAAGATTAGATTGTGTACGTGGGTCGATTTTCATTTTTCATCTTCGAAGATTTCGGACCCTGCTAAGTACCATTTTGAGGCACCTGTTTTCAATCGAAGATATAAGATTCTAGTCAGGAATCGAAATCGATTCTTGGTAGTATTCTGCGATGATTGGATTATCCGTTGGCATACGTGTATTGGGAAGAGGTCGCTTAGGGAGCGATAAATATGGATGAACATTTTTTTATGATCAATTCCCGACACTTTTCGACAGAATGCGTTTGAGTTTAGGGAAGTGAATGTTTATAGAACAACCTGAAACAAGAAGTGTCAACTGTGCCAACAAATGAAACCAAAAGCTGTGAATCTCATTCCGAGACTGAAGCAAAAAAGAACTCTGTCACCCTAATGGCATCTCTCACTTCAAAAGTGCCACAAGAGAAAACATCCACCATCGGATATTATTCAATTCCACAACATCAAAACAAAGCCAAACACCCATCCGAGGCGGAATGAGACAGACAAAGAACAATCCATTTATACCCTGCCGGCGGAACACATAAACGACCTTTTCCTGTGATTCTGAGGCAAGTCCCGCAGTGGCGGCGGCATTTGGCCCCTCCCTTGTGGCTTGTCGCAACACCGAATAATTTCGGTGCAAAAGTCACCCCGAAAAGCTGAGATGTGGAAATTGTATGCAATTTATCACTCGGTTATCTCACATTTCAGTCAGTCACTCAGTTCTGGAGAACTATAAGGGCAGTCGGATGGGGATGAGCGGATGGGACACAGTCTTCCGAGCTCGTCACCTTGAGCCTCACAGCGAGCTCGGAAAGAGTTTTGTTTGGGGAATGCGGCCTCCGGGTCTCTAGCAACCGCGCCATACCAATTTTTCATTTAATCTTTTTTTTTTTGTTGCAGTCTGCTCGGCGACTGTTCGGAGACACGGTGCTGTGTCGAACCGTATTGCGAGAGTCGTTTCTTTCTGCTGCTCGACTCAAGACCGACGCTCGGAAGAGCCCCCAAGAAAGCGGAAATAAATGCCACCATGGCCGACCGAAATAAAGAAGCGAAAAATGATAAATACTGTCTCGAAACCGAAGAGAAGTGAGCACACAACGTTTGAATAATTTATTGCCTACCTGATAAACCGGTGGCTGGTATATGCGGTACTTGGCTCTTGTCATCCACTCACGCTACACACTTGATCACACACCCACACACACAGGACGATGGAATCCTCTATTTTTCACGACATAGTTGCACGATAAACACGGATGGTTATGGGTGATGCTTGATATTCATGTATGCTAAAAAGAGTCGAAAAATACCTTCGCTACCGCGTCGAGGCAGCTCCGTGAAAAGAGTGCCTCTTCTTTCTCACTATTACTGGAAAATCTTGAAAAAGTGCCACCCGAGACGGGAAGTGCACTGGAGCTTATGTGTGTACAGAGTCTACGAGTAAATCTACATTCGCTGAAGTGGCTTTCTCGCATACCTTGAGGGAACCGTTCGTGGTTTGAGCACGGTATAAATATCTCTTTAGAATAATATGTTTGATTAGAGAGGAAATACTTCCGGGGATTCGATTCTTCAGCAGCCGCAACGATACCACTTTAACGCTTAGACACACTGGAAGTGAATCCGTACATGCTGTTGGTGTTTGGCAAAAGCTGACAGTTCTGTACAGCCATTTAATTTTAACTTCCGCCTCGAGACGACAACATCCTGCTGCGTCTGATGACTTCCATTCAATATTGACTTTTCGCTTCTGTTACACGAGAAATGGCACACACCGAGCGCGACTTTTGCAATACTTTAGTTATTAAAGTTTCTTTGTCAAATAAACCAAGCGACACTTGGTAATAATGTTTTCCTACACCGTGTTTTTTCCCTCTGTTCAGTTCTGTTCTGCTCCACTTCCACTTCCTATCCGCTCTTTGTGTGATAGTCGAAAATCTCTCCCCCGCCCTTTGGACTCACAAGTTCGGATGAAATGGTTGCGATGAGGAGGTATCGTTGACTCGTCCCCGATATGGTTTCATAATTAGAAAAGTTTGCCCTGATAGTAGTAACGAAGATGATGCTAGTGCTGCTTCTGCTGCTGCTGCTGCTGCTGCTGAAGATGATGATGATGGCTAATTCAATATTGTACATGCTGCTACTGATGCTGTCGCTTTTTGCCGCTATTGTTGTCATTTTTTTTTGGTTATGATTTGACGCCATATTCTTGTTGCCTTTGTGTCGAGGCGTTTTTCCCGGGTTGTTTTTCTTTGTTACACCCCCCGAACATGATATCCTGGGAGGTAGAGAATGTTAGCTTGCTCACTCAGAATAATTGTCAAATTCGCAGAACATTATTATCATTACTACATTGATTAAAGTGCTCCCAGAGACTTCATCGCGCGGGGTTTCAAGTCATTTGGTAGTGATTCCGGGAGCTGTGATTCCGGAAACTTTTTGGTTTTATGGTATACAAAGAACTGTTGTTGTGACAAAATGCGTTATTTTCATTCTTATTTTTGACGCAGAACTACATCTTTCAGTAAGGATGCCAAATCAGAAAATTTTCCACGTTTGGTGAGAAGTTATAGTTTTAACATTAAATCTTTGCGGTCGCTTGTCTGCTCTCAGCACCCAGTGCAAGGAATCGTACTAATCTTATACTTTATTCAGTCATGTATCAATTTAGACATTTTCTTAACGAATCCTAATGTGTGGTGAACCTGCTCACGGGCTGATATGGTACTTCTATGAATTCTATGGATAACGATATTCAGTGTTTATTATTATATTAATTATATTGAATTTGTACTAACGTTGGTGGAATGACTTGGGCTCATCGCCTCTATTCGAGAGAATTCCAGCGGTAGGCTGGTTCGTCAGACTTGTAGGTTAGTCTCGTGTGATATACACGAAGGAGAATTATAAAATATTATCTCTATATTCACGTGTCACGATGTTCGTGGCCGAACTCCTCCGAAGCGGCTCACCGATTTTAATGGAATTATGTACAAAACGTTTGTTAGGCATGATCAGATCACACATACCCGGATATCAAAATGTAAATCACGCTATTGTCATCAATCTAGGTAAATTATCAGCTGGATTGATTCAATGATTCGAATCAATATTTATGAATATGTAGTTACAACAGACGAAACAAACAAGAGAGCTCGATGGATTTTCATCATCGAACGATGATTCAACGCGACTAGGGAAATGTCATTCTACGATGTCGTGAGCTGGGCCAACAATTCATGGTCGGCATGTACGCGAAGGTAGGGGGCGAACGACTGCGATTCCTACGACACAATCGACAGAAGCGGCATGAGAACGAATGAGTTCACCTGCGAGAAGCTATCAAAAGCCATGCCGACACAGCCTTTGATATTGCCCTTTTCAAATGTGTTTTGTATGTAACACAGTAACACTTTTTTTACAAGTGGGTAAAAGTTGTGTACGAAAATTGTGTCTGATAATGTTTTTATAATCTTGATAAAGTTTTAGCGGAAATGTGGTTAAAAAAATATAGAATAAAAAGTTGAGCTGGGTCAGAACTATGTCATCTAAGTACTGAAATAGCATGAAGTAATAATCTTCATTCAAATGTTAACAATGCAAAATTGCTGTCGGTCTGCTGATCTGATAGAGAGTAAATTGCTCCGCAACTTCTATTTTTCATCAAGGCAAGGTTGCCACATTTCTATAGATCGAATAAATTTGAGTCGAAATCGTGGAATTCCTCTGGAATTCCGCTCAATTCCTCTGTATGCCATAGCTCCTATCGCCACATATTCGTTTGATCTTCATCAACGAATGTAAAACCATTAAAACATACTTACAATATATAAGTTATTGTTTAATCAATCACCAAAATATTCACTAGACATAATTTATTTGGCAGAACAACGTTCGCCGGGTCAGCTAGGTGTTATATAAAAACACATTGTTCAGTAAATGCATATTTAAAATTCACAAGAAATAAACAGATCTTGTTTAGCTTTCGTAATTCTACATAATACATGCAGTGATATATGCTCTTTCAAGGGAATTTAATTACGTTCGATATAACACCCATATCAAAATTTAATACGACCGCAAAGGGTTAATAACTATTTTTTGCTGCGAACGGATTTTGATTGACTAGGTAATTCTTAAAGATTTGTTCGGTGTTCTTCATTTGCTCAAGTTCAGATTGAAAACTGATATGATTATCCGGCTATTTGCATTTGTTGTTGGAGTAAACATATAAAAATAAATATATTATATATTAAACTGCACAAAAAAAAATCGAATAGAAAAATGTGCTAAACATCACCATCTAAACTTAACAAAAATTATTTTTCGCTACACAATTTGAAAAAAAAAATTCGTGTGGTAGATAGAGAACGCATAAAAAAGTTCTCCCTAAGATCATGCTATCTATTTCCCCCCTGTTATTTCTCAACTACAGTGATACAATACAAACTTTTTTCGTAAAAAGTCACATCAACTAGCGCATAAAATCTGTTTACACTGAAGTCGCTTTTTACGCGGTTGATACTGCGCGTAAATAAAACCGCATAAATTCCGAAGTCCGCGTAGAAAAACCGCGTAGATTCCTAAAACCGCATAAAAACCCGCGTAAAAAGCGACTTCAGTGTACTGTGGTTTTAGCTACATGTCGGAACTTTTTGCTACCATGCTATCATTTGAAATCATCTCAAGCACAACATACAGGGCGGACTCGATTATATACAGTCTCCGATATCCAGAGCAGAGTTCTCTCATTCCCGTTCGCGTCATGATTCGTAGAATGTAACAGCAAACGAATGCCACTGGGGGAAATGACTTCTGCAAGATCATCATATGTGAACATGAGTTATTCAGTGAAACGTTCAATCGGCAAAAACTGATCGTGCGATTTTCATTCTAGTCTCGCCTCTGCCAGCAGGTTGAAACGAGATTAGAAATCGAGGCCGCTATAGGGTGATCTTCTAATTGTTTTCGTATATGTTTGTATATTTAATTGTGTGTGTTTTTTTTTGTATCAGAGTTTTTGTCTAGCAGTTGTTTGTGATCGTTAGCAATTGGCTAATAGTCCGAGAATAAAAATACGTAAAAATTCTACAAAAGATCGTTTCATTCCAAAATTATATCTGATGTGATGAACAAGCGAATTGAATAAAATAATTTAGAGGTCCTACGCCAACAATGCAATCCTGTATTGGACACAACACTCTAGTCTGTTTCGATTGTGGCTCAGTTCGAAGAAGCCTTGACTGGATTGCATGTCAAACATGCTCACAGTGCGTGTGTTTTATGATTGAGAGGTCGGGATCGACTAGTTTCAGCAACTAGTCTAACATTCACAACTCTTTTCGCTGTAAATGGATTCTGGCGATTTGCTACCAATCGTTAAAAAATTAACCTTTGTGCTGTTCATTACGAATTCCCAGTCCATAGATAAAGCTCGAGTCATTGAAAATCTGTACGTACTGCTTATTTTGGTGCAGCGCTCCTAGTCGGATCTCAAATATTTTGACAGCAGTTTGTTTTGAAAAAATCCCCTTCCTGTGCTGAAAAGTTTGTCACGATTCATTTCGTTTCAAATAAGTTACACTTGATGGAATTTGAAAACACCCACTTCCCGGAAGTTGTAAAATGTGGTTCTTACGAAGTACGAAGGATGCATGGACGACGAAACGTACGCGAAGATGGATTAGGGACAGCTTCCCGGACAAAAGTTCTATAAAATAACTGGTCGAGGTGATGTGCCTAGCAAGTTCAAATTTATTTTTTCCGATAAATTCGTAAGAAAGCAGCTGTGGACAAAAACAGGATTTCGTGACAAACAAGGCTATGGATTTCAAAATGTACAAGCAGCAGTGTCTGAAAAAACGTATTCTTCCGTACATTAAAGCTCGCAATGGGCCTGTGAATCTTTGGCCTGATGTGACAACTAAACCGAAGAATTACTACAGTGGTATCGAGGCAACGGGGTGGAAATATTGAGCAATTGTCAAACAGAAGTTTGAAAGTTGTCTCAGAATGAAACAGAGCTGAAGAGAAGGTAAAACAAAATGGCCGCTCAGGCTAATTATCAGAGCATCCAAAATATTCACCCCTATTTTGTATTTCGATCGATTCGAAATATTTCGAACGACTTGATAAAATTCCATTCTGTATTCCGTTCGAGTTGTTTTTGCATTTCATTCGATCTTTTTCTCTTAAAACATTAAATGGGCAGAACGTTCGAAATAGCAAATGCGAAATTATAACTCGAACGAAATTACGGTTTCGAACGAAATGGAAATCCGTCGGAATACAGAATAGGGCTGATTATTTAGTGGTCGAAATATTTATTTTCGCTATTTTTCCTTTAATAAATTATTTTAATTTTCAGTATTCAATATTTCATTAACATAGTCCCGAATTGGATCCGTTTTTTACGTCCAAATAATAAACGATTCAAGCTTTAGTTCATATTGACGAGTAATGAAAAAATCAATTTCATTCGTATATTTGTACTGCATTTTTCTGTGCTTTCTAAGCCAAACCGTCAAAAAAGATCACTAAACATAGCGGCAAGGTACAACTTTTATAAGACAATATCATTGGAAAACCAATCGTGAATCATCGTACCTGACCTTTTTCATGAAATTGCTGGTCTAAAGTCCTGATGACCTTCAGCGACCTATGCGCGAATGAGTTTTTAAAGAAAATTTAAATCGTCCGGATCTAAATTACGACATCAAGCGGTAGCGTGTTCACTTGATATCAGGATAATAACGAAATAAATTCGTGGCCACGGAAATCGGGAATGAAAAATTACCATCAACGTCAAGAAACGGGAAGTAAATGTTAATTCTCAGCACTAACATGAACTGTTGATTGCTCGCTGTCTATAGCGACACTGGAACACTAAACTTGTTGAATATACATGTAGTATTTTGATATCTCTGAACAATTTTTTTTTGACGTGGGACAACGTCTAACCTTTCAATATAGGTTCCTATTTCAAAGTTTCGGGTGGAAAAAATGAAAGATTTTGAACGTAAATATTTCTTCAATTAATGTATGGATTTTGATTCCGAATACACAAATTAAGCGAAAAGATCTCCACGACTCATATAGTGGAAACTGAAATTACTGGTCTAGAAATACTAGAGAACAATGTAACGATGAAAGAGGTCGATTTTACTCGTACATGCTTTCTAATGCAACAAGCAGCATTCCTCCATTCCATTCAATTCGAGTGTTTACATGACATTGCTTCTGAGAATATAGTTGCTATGCCCATTTTCGTGCCGCTCAGAGCATCATGTTGCATCGTAGTGCGACGCCTATATAAGAGAAGGGAGGAAACTTACAACCTTAATCTGAAAAGTTTAAAACCTCTATAATTCATCACGTTCGTTACAACATTAAGTCAAACCCCGACCAGCATGATGAGTGTTGAGAGTTTGAGCGGCGCGAAAATGGACATAGCAACAACATTTCCGAATAAACTCTCAACGTGAACACATCAAGCTGATCGAGGTGTGATAGATGTATGGAAGGAAGGAAGGTATTGAATTAGAGAGACTTTAAACTCTGAGAGTTCATTCGTCTCTGATAGATGTATCTTCTTCTTCTTTCTTTGTTTTTAAGAGGCTTTAAACTTTGCAGTTCATTCGCCTCTAAGAGATGTATCTCTCGTCCTTCTCTTATATATGCGTCGCGCTACGATGCAACATGATGCTCTGAGCGGTGCGACAATGGGCATAGCAACTACATTCCCATATAGAGAATCACGTTGCTTGGAAGCGTGATGCATATGTAAGGGAAGGGTGGAAGATACAACATTCATTCACGCTCCGACTATGTTGACATTGAGAGTATCATCATCCTTTTCCATTGAAATATGCATTCAGCAGTATTCACCGTTGGAAAACACTTGAAATGGAAATGTATCAATTGAAAACAAAAGTCACCAATATATAATTCACCGGTCATTCAGTTCGATACGGGGCGGCAACGACAGCGAGGTTTTCTGAATGACCTTTCCCTTAGTTTATTTTTCTAATAGACCTTTTCCAAGGCTGGACTCGAATGAACTGAGAATATTTGAAGGCTCTATTCTTCAAAACATCATCAACATCAATAAGTCCGAACACATTTCAATCACAAACTCTCATTCGGCAATAGAATTACAAAAAAAATCAATTGGCTTTTTATTACCTAGGATATCATTTTTGAATTATCTAAATTTTAGAAAAGACTCTTTGGTAGAAAATTCCTTTTCAAGGCCACCAGGGTATGCGTGGATTCGTAGAAGCAGTCGAAGATGGTTGCTATATAATTCATTCTTGTTCTGGCAAGAGCAATACATTAGATTTATGTTCTTATTGCCAATTTGCATTCCAAACATCCACTGCAGCGCCACAAGCGATTTTAAATTAGTTCCACAACCACCACTGTCTACCTTTGATGACGCATGAAATGAACAGTGTTTACGTGTTATTCATTCAAACACAAACACTTTCCACCTAACGGTAGCCGTTCTACCCGTTAGTGGAAGCTCTGTTCAATGCTCGTGGTGGATCACACCATTGAGGATAATGGCGGGTTCCTTCGGCTGAAGGAAGCCTGGATGATAGCTCAGGTTTATACACGAAATTACACGGAATATGGTACTTAAGGAAGACCATTGGATGTGGCTTGCACTGGAGAGTTAAAACACATTGGAACAATCTCTAAACACGGTATTTATTTTGGCGGTCTAACACGGTAAACGTTTGGATTTGGAATGAAAGGTATATTGGTAGGAATCTTCTTCATGCACGTATTTGTTTGTATGCGTTCGCGTCGGGCTACTGTGCTGGTTGCGGATGCGTCATACACCAAACACTGCATTTAGAATGAGAGGGATAGATTTGGATGGGAATAAGGATAGGGATCGGAAAGGGAAAAGACTTTGTTGGATAACTGCTCCTCTTTCGCGCTGTCGGTCGCGAACATACTCCCCCCGGGCTTAAATCGGAATTGGATCGCACAAATCACCACGAGTTGCCCAGTATCTATGACTGGAACATGGAGGGGAATGGAATTCCAGGTAACCTCTCGTAGTGGACAGGAATCATTCAATATGTTCCGCATTTCGTCATCTGTCTTGGGGAAGGATGCAGCGAAAACAAATTGACACGGTTGACAGCTCCGGGATGAATTACAATCGCTGTTATGATGTCCTTTACGCAGGTAGTTGTAACATATTTTCAGCTCATGGATTTTGGCTTGTCGTTTAGGAACGGATATCATACTAAGTACTCCAAATTTATAGTTGGGGTGCGCACCGACACACAGGGCACCGGATGGCTTGGCATTGATAGCACACATTTCGGTATGTGCACCTTTCATCGCGTTGTTGGGTTTCGTTATTGCATAGGTTGGTTGAATGGCATAATCACATGATGGACTTTCATAGCATTCAGGGATGACATAGCTTTCATCAACGATATCGGCATAGGTTAAAATCACAGCTTCTGGAATAGATGTTTTCCACATCTTTCTGGTATCGTTCTTCAGTACTGACACTTCGGTTAGATTCTTAGCATCTGCTTCAAAATCGGTGGGAAAATGTATATCGTCAAAGGCCACTGCATTAAAACGCGAAAAAGTCTCAGGCTCATCTTCATCTGTAGATGTGCGATCCGCTAATGGCTGCTGCTGAACAATAATGCGGGGATGATCGATTGGTGGAAATTCAACTTGCTGGGGGATGGAAACTGGGATCGGACACATCGTTTGCATCATACGTTCGACCAGGACACATGTTTCGTAATAGTGTGCCTCAAAATCAAGGTACCATTCATCATGTTCTTTGAAATGATCTTCGTGACACATAACGTATATTCGATGATGGAGGGCGACACACTCTTCAAAATGACGTTTTGAATTTCTCGCATAAACGCTCAAACTTGCGGCATCAATTTCGATTTCACTCACCGCCCCACAGACTGCGCCTCGAATACGCGTTATTTTTGCCTTCGCACTGTCACGTAAATAAATCAGTCTTTCTACATCCGCCATTTCTTCTTTTGGATTTACTTGCATTTGTGTGTGTTGCATCAATGAGATCATATGAATTGGAGAGAAAGAACACTTGAAAACACACACAATGGTATATACACGATTTCAGGATCGTGCACGTTCGGACACGTTACAGAACGGCGCTTAACACACGGCGTCGTTTGTTGGTTAGTTTCTTCTTTTCACGGGATACACGGATTTTTCGGGAAACACTACACTGGAAACGTCTTTTTTCCTCCACACAAGCCATGGAAAAACACACAACACTCGGTTGATTGCAAGTCACAAGTTGCTGGGAGCAACGGAAGTGGGCGCTCGGTTGAGCCAACACATTGTAATTACCACGGCTGTGGTTCACTAATCCGGTTCGAAGGACCAAAAAATGGTGGATCACACCATTGAGGATAATGGCGGGTTCCTTCGGCTGAAGGAAGCCTGGATGATAGCTCAGGTTTATACACGAAATTACACGGAATATGGTACTTAAGGAAGACCATTGGATGTGGCTTGCACTGGAGAGTTAAAACACATTGGAACAATCTCTAAACACGGTATTTATTTTGGCGGTCTAACACGGTAAACGTTTGGATTTGGAATGAAAGGTATATTGGTAGGAATCTTCTTCATGCACGTATTTGTTTGTATGCGTTCGCGTCGGGCTACTGTGCTGGTTGCGGATGCGTCATACACCAAACACTGCATTTAGAATGAGAGGGATAGATTTGGATGGGAATAAGGATAGGGATCGGAAAGGGAAAAGACTTTGTTGGATAACTGCTCCTCTTTCGCGCTGTCGGTCGCGAACAGCTCGCTTCTTGCATATTCTGAGAATGCTTTCCGACGCGAAAAAGCGGAAATTGAGGTTGGCCAGGGCAAGTATAATACTCACAGTACTTTTCCTGCCAGTCGTCGACGAACATTTACCATGACTGAGATGGATTTTCAAACAGGTACCGTTCTGGATCATATTTCGGACACTTTGTTCTAATATCTTGATATGCTTAATGCACTGATGATATAACTATAACATTAATATCACGATTGCTTCTTCAGAGTAATCCCTTGGTTTCACTATCAATTCATTTGAGAACTACATTTGGATTATAACATAATCGGCAAAAATCTTCCAACACTACTCACTATCGTTTGTGTTAGACGTTTGCTTAGCGTGAGCACGTAGAATTTACCCGTTCATCAATATTTAAATTTCTCCCGTGTTTCATCAGTTCTCATCATCGTTACCAGGTTACTGTGATTGCTTGGTAAGTGTTTCGTAGTTGACTATAAAATATAATCAAGTGTAATGTAATTTTCGTTCAAAAAATTACAAAATAAAGTGTCCGAAATTTGAATTCAATCTGTCCGAAATTTGATTTTTATTCGCTTCATTTGAAAAGCATTTTATTCGATGATTTTTTTTATGTTTTCAATCAAATATGTGCCAAAGTTAAAAAGTATATTGCTTAAAGCTTAAAAGTATATTGTACTAATTTATTAAAAATATCAACCAAATAATACCTGTGCATAAAATTTAGACCTGTTTTCTGCATTATATGTCTTAAGCGTCCGAAATATGATTCAGAACGGTACCCATGTTGTGTGATTTCAATAGTTTGCTTTCAAAGCAATTTTTAAGTTTTTGAGTCAATAAATAAGAAACATCACTCATGTACCTTTTCTGCTTTAGAATGAACTGAATATCATACAACTTCGCCGGGACTCGAATATTAAACTTACACCTCAGTACAGAAATGAAAGACGTAGTGCTACGCCAAAAACTCATGTCTCAAAACTTGTCAATCGAACATTTTTGATTGCAGCGTAAGATTTGAAAAAACAAATTGCAAAAAAGGTTCTGGAAACCGACACTGGGAGCTGATGAACCGGCGCTATGCATCGATAGGTGGAACCAGATTTGTGTCAACTTGGAGCTATCGAGAAACGGCGAAGTAGATAAAGTTGTAATTTGTGTAATGGACTAAGTTGGTCATTCTGTCACCCACCCAGAGTAACGCGTTCTCATGCACCAGTGTAGATATGGTCGAAGGAAACAATGATTCGCCTTCGGGCACCCGACACGCGATAGTGAAGCAGTCAGCATGAAATGACAGGCCTTTATGAGTATGTATATATGCAAGTTGAACGCACGCAATCATCCACCAAGTATCAACAACAATACAGCCAGGGGCGAAAATTTACCGAGCATCGGGAGCCAAGATAAGAGCCCCGATGACATTGCAAGTCGCGAATTTCTTCCTTCAAGGCTGAGGCTGCTGCTGCTATCGGTGATACCAAATTATTTTTAAAAGGGAGCAAATTGGCACCGGCAAAGTCCCATAAAGGAATATTTATAGGGACGCCGGCGGCTGCGACCGATGTCATACCCTATTTGGTGGGATGAGGGTATATCCCAGAAGGTGCAAATCGAGCATCTTGTTTTCAGAATGCGTGTGTGTGTGTGTGTGTTATTCTCCAAAATTGGTACTTTCCGAGCAATGTTACTCATATCTTCCGATGAAACCAAGATTTTTACTGTCTGCCAATTGTGACTTTTCTTTCCTCACGGCATCGCGACATCGTTCCGCTCTGGAAGACCGTTTACATTTAATCAAGGCAATCTGGCGGAAAGTGGCAAAAGAGATTTCGCATTGATTAAACCCGTTCTGGCAGAAGATTTGGCGAGCAGCGGATTGGGAGGGGGTGGCTTATGTTTGTGTCTATTCTCGGTATTACCAAAGCTGAGCATAATTTAGCCCATTGTTGTATCGGAGGCAGGCAGGCGAATTTTATTCGGAAAACGACAACATTTCGGCAGCATCAAATCGCACAAAATACGACCGGATGTGCCGATTAAATTTCTGGGAACGATATTTCCAACACTTCTCGCAGAGAAGGGTGGAGGGATTTCAAAGCGACGGAGGAAAGTGTGAATTAATTCGACATCCTAACCGATGGAAAAGCATTTAGCCAGAGGAGTTAAGCTCGGGGGAGTGAGAAGATGTAAAATGTGATCCAATAAAGTTGCAGGGATATTAGGCGAGAAGATTCCGACTTATTTAACAATTTTTAGTTTGTGAATTAGTTTAGAAGAATAAATTGTTTAATTAGATACGAATGGGTGTTAAAAGTATTATGCTGCTGCTGCTGTTCGCCTACGCTCGAGTGAATCAGTCGAGCCCCGAAAAAGTTTACCGTTCCGCGCCAAAAATAGAACGGACGTTTTGATTTGAGCAAAACAATCCCATCACGGTCGGTTAAGTTGATTGTTGGGGCCGAGCCTTTCTGTTGGTTTGTTGGGGGGAAATAAATAACGTGCTGTTGGCAAGATAAAGCTTAGAGGAAAATTACAGCACATGGAGAGCATTCTTTGTTTTGCTCGTGTTTGCCTTCTGCTGGTTGTCTTACCAAAGCTAGCAATCGGAACGTGTTGAAGACGTTTCATTATTCAAGACTGCTTTCCGATCCGGTTGTTGGTACGTCTTCCGCTCTGTGTGTTCAAACGCTCCATCAATTTATATCGGTCGGAAGCTGATCAGGCAGCGTTAAATGGCGTGTGTATGTGGGAGTGTTTGATTGCCAATGGAACAGCGAAGGAATCTAATAAAAATTCTACGCAACACTTTGGATGTGTTCTTCATTTGTTGGCCGGAATTCGATGAACCAAAAAATCATTCGTTTTCGGTAGATTCATTTGGTCTTCCGGCAAAGTTTGTTGAGCTACAGAAACCTCCGACACTCGACCCTCATCTAGGAAATTTCATAGTCCTCTTGCATAGTCCACTTGAGCATAATCCCATTTTCTTCCCTTAATAACCCCAACAACACATGCGGTGCGATGCAATTCTTTAATGAGATATAAATTGAAATTATTATAATCCCGTTCCTTCATCTCTGAAAGTACGACCACACTTGGAACCTTGCAGATCTAATTGGCTTACCAGAGTTTTCTCGTCCATTTCTGTTTCTGTTGCTGCTGCTGTTATTACGCTAGTGGAAAGATTTCTGTGTGTGGGCGAAATGGGCGGAAAAAAATAGACACACTCACACAAATAGTTCACTTTTTTCTCGTTCCTTTCCCGTTAGTTAGCTTCACTTATATCTTGAACAATCTCACTTCATGAAACTTGAGCACTACCCGCGCTCCACACGCTAATCGAATAGAGAAGAATCGCAACGCCCGCCGGAAGCTTCAAAATCACCCCAATGGCGCGGGAAAAAGCTTATTTCAACTAGACGCTTGGACGCTGCTTTTTTCTTGTTGTTTCGCCGAGGACGACGCTCCAACTTTCCTACTTCTGTGCTTCTTATCTGTGTTGTGTAATTCACTTCTTTTCCGATTTTAACTTTTTTTTTTTCGCTTACACTTCCACTCGGTACAATGTGTTCCGGTGTGTATTTAATTTAATTTCGTATCAGAGCTGTTTGGTTCATCAGACGTTGTTTTGTTGCTTACCTGTATGGGGAGGAAAAAGAAAATACAAATTAAATTAGATGATTGCTTTTCTGGTTGGCAAAGAAGTGTGTAATTGAACTTGTTGGTATTCGGAACAACGGGCGGAAACGTTTCGTTGAGCAGCGAGAAAAGTTTTGCAGCTGTGCTTCGGAGAAAAAAAGTTTATGGAATTAGCCGGCCTAATAATCCGAAAAGCACCCCCATCAAATTCGTTTCAGTCCACAACTCGCTCGCTCCCGTTTCTATTAATTACGACCGAAATCCAATTCGCAAATAGTCGAGTAGTCGGCTTACGAAGCCCCCGTGCGGACACACACACAGCAAAAGTCCACACAGTCCCGATATCAGTGGGAAATGTCAAAAACTACAGCGAAACAAAAAAAACCTGTCCCAATGGTCCTTCCCCCATTGTATCCGAAACCGAAGCGCTCGGGAACACACAGCACAGCAGTGCCCACTTTTCAGGCATTCGATAATGATTGATCTGTTCCGTACAGCCGGGATGGCCAATAGAGGGACGGCACTTTCGTCACATACCTTGCTGCCAACAGTAGCAGCATCAGCAGCTAAAAGTGGTGGAAAAGATGAAAAATGTTGCGAAACATCGATGTCCGCTGCTGTGCAGCAGAATGTAAGCCCTGGGGGAGGAATAAAAACTGTAACCTGGGCACAAAAAAGTAGAATCCTTTTCAGTGCGTTAGGAAGAATAAAAACATTTGGCTCAAATGGTTCGCTCATAGTCGAAAGGTTTTTCGAAAGGGTTGAAGTTATTGTCATTTTTTTTGGGTTTGTCTATAGAAGTTTTCTGATGATGAACAAGTATTTATTGCGAATTTATTCTGAAGCCATACGAAACCATCTATAATTCAAATTTGTTTTTAACGATTCAATTAATGACATATTTAGAAAATATCCGCGCACTTTCAGTGAAATTATTCTTTTTTTATTGAATAATGAATAACTCCAATTCTGTTTAGATAATTTTATAATGCAAAGCTTACATTTCAATGAGTTTATTTTTTTAAATGTTATTTATTATATTTTCGAATGTTCTTCAAATATAACCCAGTTAATTCTCATTAGAAAGAAGGTGAATAACCTTCCGCGATGAGGGCAATTTAAATACCAACATGCTTATTTACATGCTTAACATGCTTAAATACCAACATGCTTACAAAAAGAGCAAGTAATTTTTACTCTTTTTTCAAAAATGATTATGATTATGAATGATTATGTACATGACTATAATTATAACATTGACACAATAATCTCGATTCCCTTTCAATCATATTAATCATACGAATAGCATACCAATCGTCGCTAGATTCATAAATATTGCTAAAATCATTCAAATCGTCGTTCTCCGCGTCACTTGGAGTGAAACGTTACGTATTATACGGATTCAACGGATTGAGTGATTTCAGTCTACAGCCTTGATTGAGCGTTTGAGTGCGGAGGAGCGCCTCTTTTTATATGCCAAAAGTGCGGTTAGCGCTCTTCTCGTTTTAATCTAACATTCTTGACTTACTCTACTTCACCTAAAAAATATTTTCCAACTTCATTGTATAATGAGATGTAATCATCATCACGCGTATGGATGACTTGGTGAAATTTGTAAGGGCTATCAACGTAAATATTTGAGAATTTAGAAAAATACGTTTTCGAGAAAAATGAATTTTAAATTTCTAAATATTTATTTTCAGTGTAATCTTTCTTTAAAAAAGTTTTGGCATTTTTTAATTTTTTTATATTTTAATTAAACAATTTCTTACATGTCATCCTGTCACCAGAATTTTGTAGATATTATAGTTTTTGAGTAATAAATTTATGTGAAAAATGAAGAAAAAGATTGACCAATGTCTGTACACTTATAACGTTTCAGTTTTATTTGAGATGCTGCTGCCAGCTGTTTAATTTTATCTCATCGAAAAATTTGTAAATATAATTTCCTGAATGTATCATATATGGCTCAGCGTAGGTTTTATTTATCAATCTATAACATCTTTCAATCTATATTTTATTACTCACAAGGGGGCTATGTGTCGAAGGGCACGGACGGAAGCTCGATTTAGGATTGTGATTTCTTGAAAAATTTGTTTTTTTTTGTAATTTAGTTCTTTCAACCGTTTGAAAATCCGGGAATCTAACTCTTTTAATGCGTGAAATAGTTGCTCTGCAAAGGAGTCTTTTTGATATGGATCCTTCGAACGGGTTGTAAGAGTTTGAGTGGGAAAAAGAATCCACTTAAAAACAATTAAGCCGTAACGTTGGCGCGAACGCAAATAGGAGATCATCATTTGAAAAAAAAACTATATATATTGTATATCGTATGTTTTGTGAGATATAATTTATTCATAGAAACCTAAAAAAATACGAGTTTCAAGCTAGTTGAGGAGTCAAAATCCGTTTAGAAACAACTGAGATATAGCCATTTTCATGAAATCAGTTTTAGATATGTCATCAATAGTGTACCTACCATGAATCGAGTCAATAACTACTTCGATAGCAATCTCGTCTATTTATTCGCTAGTTTTTAAGCGTTTTTCGTTCAAAGTCTCCCCAATTGACGTTCAATGTCTCGTTTGAAATTTCTTAGACTTGTCTCAAAACTCTTTTGATTGGTTTTCCGGCGTTCGACATTTTTTATTAAGTTATTATGGGTTCATGTTATCTTTTTATTCTTACGGTAGAAGAATAATTGTAAAATTAACATTAACACAAAATGGCGGATTTTAAAAAATTCGAAATGAAGACTTTTAGTATACTTATTTTTACAGAGAAGTGTCTTCTGACATGATCGCGTCTGAGTAAGTCCGAGTAAAAATTGTGAAAATATGTTAGTTGTGACGCTAACCACTCGGCCACGGGAGCACGTCATAATACATTATATATGCTGAATGAATGAGTGCTTCGTCTCTCATACTGATAGCAAATTCTAGTCCCTCCATTATCTAGAAAGTTCTTTGCTTGGTACTTTCCTCCTTTAGAAAAAATGTTATACTACATGAGCTGAGAGGTCTCGGGATTTTTCAACAGATGGCGCCACTAAAAATGTACAAGATTCATTTCGAGAGGTTCATCTGTCACCAGCTTATGTGTGAAGTTTCATAACATTTCGTTTATTTGTTCACATATCACAAATTGTTTAAGTGTCACTACCTGAGCATTCGTATAGAAAATGGGAAAAGAGGAATATCGTATTTTGATCAAACATTGTTTTTTGATAGGAAAAAACTCCTGAACAATCAATGTAGTGATTGACGAAATGTTATGCCACTTCTGCCCCTTCTAGAACAACAGTTTATCGGTGGTTTAGTGAATTTAAAATGGGCCGTACAAGCACCGCAGATGCACCACAGATGCACCTCGCTCTGGAAGGCCAAACGAAACTACGAATCCAGAAATCGTAAAACAAGTATATCGACTCGTATTGAACGATCGTAGAGTGAAGTTATGCGAGTTAGCTGAGGCCGCGGGCATTTCAGAAGAACGAGTGGGATACATTCCGCACGACATTTTGGACATTAGGCAGTCTGCAGAGTGGCTGATATGCCATGAAAGCCGGCCAAAAGACCAAAGGTTTTTCGGGAAGGTTGAGCCTCCGTCTTTTGGGATGCGCATGGCATAATCTTCATCGATTACCTCCAGAAGGGAAAAACAATTACCGGAGAGTGTTATGCAGCGTTATTGGACAAACTGAACGACGAAATAAAGGAAAAACGGCCCAACGTGGCGAAGAAAATGTTATGTACCATCACGACAACGCACCGTCGCATACGTCCATAAAAGCGATTACTTTTGGGAACCTGCTCACCAGCCATTACTATATGTTCCCAAACCTCAAGTGGTGGCTCCAGGGAAAGAGATCCACATCCAATAAGGAAGTCATCGCAGAAACTGAGGCTTATTTCGAAAATTTAGACGTTTCGTACTAGAGAAAGAGAATCGAAATGTTGGAAACTCCTTATACCAAGTATATTGCCCTCGAAGGAAACTATGTTGAGGAATAAATACGGCTTTGTCCACAACAATACGATTGTTTTCAAAAAAATCCTAGGACTTATCAGCCCATTTAATAAGCTAACATATTGAGTGATCAAAAGTGATATAAAAGAAATGTGATAAAAATGAGAAGTCACTGTATTTGGAATCTTTTACTATTTATATACCTGCAATAGAAATTTCTACGAAATTTATATGACTATATATTTGAATTGATAATACGGCGAAGTCAATATCAGAACTCCAAAACTGCCTTGTAGAATCATTAAAAGGGCTTTCGTTTCAATCACTACTATAGTACTATAGTATAGCATTGCAAAGAACAACCGCCTCAAAAATTCTAAGAAGAATTTGCCGTACCTTCTGTCACAATTGGAATGTCATAAAGTCTGCTTCATTTAATATTGGAACACAAACAATTGCGTGTAGTTCAGTCATTTATTAACGAATTCATAATTTGTTTTTCATACAAATGTAGCATTTTCTTTACTCTTTATTAAAAATTATTCATTGCTGTTTCGCAGAAATTCACGTACATTTCCCGTAATACGGCACATTAGGCGGCGCACACCCTTTTCGTCCACCGTTTTGGCGATTTGATTCCACCAGTTCTTAATTTGAGTCATGTTCCTAACAAGTTTTCCCTTTGCCTTAAGCCTCCGCTTCGTGATTGCCCAGTATTTCTCTATCGGCCGGAACTGGGGGCAGTTTGGGGGTTTGAGGTCCTTCGGTATTACGCTGACCCCGTTCGTTGCGTACCATTCCATAACCGTTTTGCTGTAATGGCAGCTTGCGAGGTCCGGCCAAAACATTACTGGACGGTCGTGGGCACGAATAAACGGCAGAATCCGTTTCTGTAGGCACTCTTTTTTGTAGACTTCTGATGTCATTGTCTTGTCAGTGAGAAAGACTTTGGTTTTCTGTCCACAACTGCATATCCCCTGCCAAATCATGTACTTGCGGGCGAATTTATCCGCAAACACGAACTTAAATTTTGCAGGTACATCCCCCCGAGCCGTCGCCAAATAAAATTGTTGACCTGGGATTTGCCCAAAGTCCGCCTTCACGTAGGTCTCATCGTCCATCAGAATACATCCGTCGAACTTGGTCAGCACTTGGTCGTACAGCTTTCGAGCACGGATTCTGACCACATTGTTCTGCTTCAGCGTCCGATTTGGCTGTTTGCTGGCTCGGAATGACCTTATTCCTTCCCGGAGACGAATTCGTCGCGCCGTACTGTGAGCGGCCTGGAACTTATTGGCCAAATCGCGGTCTGAAAGATTGGGATTCCTCTTGACGGCCTTGATGACTTTTCCACGCAGTTTCCGGTCCACAGTTCCACTCCGACGCTTCGAATGCGGCTTCCGAGCCGTCGTCAATGTTTCCTTGTACTGCTTGATAACACGCCATACGGTATTTCTGGGCATTTTAAGCTGTTTAGCTAGCTTAGATACCGACAACAATGGATTTTCAAGAAAACTGTGCACAATTTTATCTCTCCGTTCGGCTTCCATGGCGGTTGTTTACAAAATGCTATCGTTTGGTGTTATGACATAAATACATGGTGAAAGGTAATGAATTTCCCGACACGTGGGTGAAAAAAGTTTCCAAATCCGTCCACTAGGAGCGCCACAATGAGCAAAAGAATTTGTTCCAATATTAAATGAAGCAGACTTTAAAATAAACTACAATTGAAATAGTGTTACCAAGTGTTTTCAATGTTAATAAAAAATGGTTCCAAATAAATGTATGTAAAACCCCCAGGTTAAAACCATCCAGGTTAAAACCATCGAAACCACTTTTTGGTAGAAAAGTGTAAACCATACATGTATATTTAGATTCAGAATCAGCTGAATGAAAATGATACCGTTGGATGGATCAAACTGTTACTAAACGAATAGTCGAAACATTAATTGTAAAAAAATATATATATTACATAAAGGAAATATTTTCAAGTTATATTTTTGGAAGATGTCTTTCGGTGTATTTGACAGAAATTGTGTTAATGTGTTACATTAATTCCTTTCATTATTCAATAAAAGCTTAACCGACACAAAATACATACAAGCTATGAGTGTCCATAGCGTAGCCCTGAAATATTGTGATGTGAGCCATATCCTACAGCTATTTCCTCTGAAACCGCTAGAAACATATGTAGTGGATCAATTCAGAATAGTCTGCTACGAGCCCAGCAAAATCAGCCTACAAAAAAAATGGTACAGTGCATTAACTGTACCATTTTTTTAGTTGAACAATTGAGCCGAACATCGAAGGTCAAATTCCTTCAATATGCTAAAAGACATGAAAGAATCATTTCACTGATCGACAACGCTCGACCACATGTCGTAAAAATTATGAATGGAGTTTTGGAAGGTTTTTATTTTACTATTACTTTATTCCGACAGATGGCACATATTTTAATCTTGAAATACTTCGCCTCATACGAAGAAGCTATTATGTTTATTTTTCTTCGATATTATTCAGAAATGAGCTCCAGTTAAATTACAGGGAACCTCAAAAAATATATTCACTATCAATAGATTTGCTGTGAACTGACCACTTGCCTTACGTTTGGGTGGAGTAATCACTTGAGATGCTAATCTCAGTGTAGTCCAGAAATATGAAACTTTATATTCACAAATAATTACATTTGAAGAAATTGAAGATCACTACATTCTGAATTTCGGTGAAGACGCTTCACACTTGAAATCGGTGAAACGGAGAGGTCCCATAATGGTTCACACCGCCAGTCGCGAACTCCGCTCCATCCTTGTGCGTAGTCCGCTGAAGGTACGCATGTTACGCTCAGCCACTGTCGCACTATTTATAAACATTCCTACGAGTGGGAGAGTCGGGCGCGGCATGCAAATGAAGGAAATCATACGTCGATTCGATGCCCTCTCGCCTTCGATGCTGGCGAGGTATAGAATCGGCACCGAAGTGACACGGCGGCGGCAGCAGGGCAGGGCCAGGACGTGTGCGTATGTTTCGAGCCTATAAATTCCCATGTTTGTCAAATAGGAACTGACAGACAGCGCTCGCGATCGAGCGCGTTGGAATAGAGATAGAGAGAGTGAAAGCATTTTTTTTCTTGTTCACTCTCGCTGGGGCAGAGATGAAGGGAGGCTGGTGCCTGTTATACAGCAAACCAACCAGCATCGACAATTGTTCGCGCCGGGCTGCCTGTGTTGTAGGCTTATTTTTTGCCCAAGTCTCTGTCTCTCGCTCGGCCAGGATCCCCTTCTCGAGTGCCGAGCCACCGAGTTGTTCGAATGGTTGTTTTTCCACACAACGCCGCCTCTCGTGATGCTGCTGCTGCTGAGTGAGCTTTTGATATGCGATGCCTTCCAGCGCGACTCGACACAGAGAGAGTGTTTTGTGTTCCGAGGCGCGGTGCGGATGTTGGCCAATATTTGAATAATCAATCGATACCCATTTAGATATGTACACGTCGTTGCGCTCGTTGATTGGTAGACACAGTGACAGGTTCTAATGTCGGGATATAGCGGTTTAGACGGAGTTTAATGTAAAATGTTGGATCGTCAATACAACCATGGAAGCATTTGATCTGTGTTTTTTTTCCTCCTCCGAACTGTCGGAAGCGAGATGGAAAATCAAAGCAAATACCAGCAGATTTAATCCTATGGATAGTGGGTTCTAATTTCGAAATTGCTACGTTAGTTCGAGGTAAAAAAAAATAGTGTAGTCCTGTTTGAACTGTATCGCAACTAGTGGCATGTGAGAAATCGAAAACCAGAGCTCGTTTTCGTTCTCCCGAGGATGCGCTGTTATCTGTTAACCTACATTGCCGTGCGACGGGATTTCAATAATAATGAAAAATGTGTCGAAGCTAAGCCGGGCGAAAACTCCACTTTCCGTCGGGTTTACAAATCGCTAGCCATAAGTTTCACCAGCGTGAGTGTGCAAGGTGTGCGGCGGCGAGGGAATTCTTCGTGAAATCACGGATCGGGTTTTCGGCACTTGACAGCAACATTTTTCACCGTCCCAAAGGATTTTGAAGTGGCAGTCTTGGTTAAACTGCTCCTCTGCACCTCGCTTGAGCTCTCCCTCCCACCGAAGTAGCCAGGTACTTGGCGGAATGAGCATGTTTCGCACAAGTAGACAGCCGGTGACAGCGATGATGAGGCTTATGGAGAAGATGATTAAGCTACACCTGATATCCGATGGTGCTGTGGATGCTATGGCCACCCAGCTATGTGTATGGGAAAATACAAGAGAGGATGGTTTTTCCTCATCGACTGCTGTTGCCGATGCTTCCGGGAAGCACAATGTACTCGAAGACGAAGTGTGCTTGGAAACTGTGTTGATGCGATAAGATGAGAGGCTTAGCAAGTGCTTTTGTGGTAAATACTGTGGAAATCGGTTGTGGTGTGCGATTGAGGAACAATTTTTGTATGCACGGACTTATCCCGCCCCCCTCAGTTATGATAATTACTTCATTATATTTTTTTACACACGCTGCAGAAACTCTATTTGCGATCCCAAAATTACGTGTATGCGTCACGAAGCTATCGCCAGAATCTATTTAAAAAGTTAAAACTTTCCCTACGGCACAGCAAACCGCAGCAATGTGAAGTAGTAAAAACCTGCATCGCATTCCACAGCGCCTTGTGGCAAAGGGACGGATAACATGGGAGATAGATTAAATATTTTGCTATCTTTATTACATCATCTCCAGCATCCAGCCCGTCAGCCAAACGTTTTTCTCCTTCTTCGCTGACTGACTAAAATTTACGAGCTACTGCCGAAGGGCTCCCAATTTCTTCTCTCCCCGGGCTTATGGTTCGTTCTGGAATTCAAAATTTTTAAGGTTTTTGTTTGCCGCCAACTACGAAAAGGGGGGGAGTCAGAGGGAGTATGTTTAATCAAGTACAGTTTTGTGCGAGCGAGAATCAGATATTAATATTTTCATTCCCGAGAAAGAGACATAAAGGCTGGATAGTCCCAGCCAAGCCTGTGAAAGGAGTTTAGCTCTGGATAAATATTGTTTCGGCGGGAATACAGTCGACGAGTCGGCGGAACCAGTTGATAAAGCGTGCGGTCGAGTGAGCGAAGGATGAAAATTAAAATCGGGAGTCGGATTCCGCAAAATTGAAAGCTCCTCGGGAGAATTGCCAGACGGAGCAAATTGTTATTGTACCGCGCTTTTGATTGCCCTTTAGTAAAACGAATAAAAACGGGAACAACACGTGACAACAGAGCCATAAATTTTACGCTGCTGCCTCGGCTTGTGGCGGCGCTCGGTGCGTGATGTGTTATTTAGTCTCAGGAGGAGGAAACGGCCTTCCCGCCTCTGTCTCTCACTCGGTGGTTAAGGGATCCACGGAAGACGTATAATTTGTTATGTGGGCTGCTCGATGTGTTGGTTTGCGCTGCCACAACATTTCGCTTCGTAATCCCTTTACTGCCTCCGATGTATCTTCGTGTTCTCAATAGACCAACATACTTTCCCGAGAGCAGAGAAGAAGATTCCGGGCTGATTCCAAGGTTGAATCGTTATAAATTTCAAACGTCTGAAGTAAGGGCCTCGCGCACCGAATACGGAAAGGAGAAGATGAAGGCAAGCTTTCCCAGGTTGGGTGATGAATGTGAGCTCCAATTTTCCGCCGCTCGAGCGCAACTTTTGGCACGTAGTACACAAAGTAGCGGGCGTTGAAAAAAAACCCCCGTCTCTAACGACCTGTGTCGAGCGGCAGCATCCGGAGCACGACGTGAACCCGCGCGCTAGAGCGAGAGCAGATGATAATGTGCATTAAATGTGCTCATAAATTTTATTTCAAAATATTATATGTTCTCGTGTTGTTTAATTAGATCTCTGCGCCAGTCGACAACGTCGGCGGAGAGATGCTAACGACTGCAATAGTGCGCTTCGTCCTGATGTGAGGCTCGGTGCTCGGTTCTCGGAGGATCCCCGTGTACTGTGTACTTTACCCCAAGAGGCTGCTCGTTGCCACTGTGTGGCCTCACCTTTGTCTCCTGGGTGAGTATGTTTTAATTCAAATGGGAACCAGGAACACCGATAATAATGCTATGACACACTCTCTCACTCGCATGAAGATGATGCGGATATTGTGTGCGATAAAGCTAAAGGTGTTGACTCACATATCATAACTGATTCCATCAGGCTGATAAGATGATGGTGATGATAGTGCTTAGTGTGGGAAAGGTGTTTAACATTGGGACTCCTATGGAGCCAAGCGAAGTTAAGCTGTGAGACTGTGGGCTAGATGCCCCTATTCAGGTGTAGTAACACAAAGATAAGTTTATGTAGAATAGTCTGATTCGAAAAGTGTCTTCAAACAATGCTGCGGCAAACTTTGCCGCAACGGCATGGATTACACCTTTGTTACAAGATAATGGTTCATTATTCTGTCTGGAAAAGATTACATTATAAATATTCTCGGTACATATATGGGAACGTTGTGACGAAACCCAATCGGTGCAATTCCCGTATACTACGATTATTCTAGGCATTAAATTGTCTGTTCTTTTGGATTTCTTTAAGCGGGACAATAAAAAACTCATACGAGTCCAAATGAATGCTTCTTCGAATCATTCGATCAAATGGGTTAGACCATTTCTTTGAAATACAATAAGCATTCTATCTTTTTCAATTGTAATTCTACTGTAACCAATTGGATTCAAGCTACCGACCAATGTTTGAGCAACACACAGTAATTGCATCTTTCATATTTGTCCATATACCTTGGTAACACATACAATTAATGAAAATTCATTGTATGTGTAACGTCCTGAAAATATGTTTTGTTGACTTTCTTGCATTGTTTTGAAAATGGGGTCAAAGCAACTACAAAAACGCGAGTAAATACTGCACAAAAGTGTTGAAAATCCGTCTGTCAGTAGCGTTCTAAAACGCTTCAGTGAAGGTTGACTGTTGATCGGAAACAAAGATTCGGCAGAAGGAGTAGATAAGACAACTACAAATGCAGAACCGAGAATGACGGAGCGCAACCCTAGTCTTTCCGCGCGAGAAAAGATTAGATAACATCATTTTTCGCACAAAAAGTGACGATAATAGTAGGTTAAAAGTCGTTTGAGATATTTAAAACTCCGAGCTGGGACGATTAGCAGGAAAACCAATGCACAGTGGAGCGACTCCACACAAAGGCTGAGCAAGCAAAAAAAAAAATTTTTTTTATTTGGGGCCCTTATATGGCACCCTCTTCTATGCAGTATTTTATTTTCATTCTTTTTAATATGATTTTATGATATATGAGCACAAGCAAACTCACTGGGCGTTGAAACAGTTTATGGACGACCGCTCAAAACAAACAAGTTCTGCTATAAATATCCCCACCCCTGAGGAACAGAAATTACACCCAGCATGAACCGACAGCCAGATTTATGCGTGAGTTCAACGTGCTACAAAATGTTGTTTCTGTAAATATGACATCAAGAAATTCTTTTCTGTAAATATGACATTCAGAAATTCGAAGAAGATTAAGATTATATTTAAGAGACCAACTGAATGTATAAGTTTTAAGTTTGTATTTTTTATGTTTTCTGTATCCATGTTTAATTTTAAGAAGGCTAACGGGCTTACAGCCTATAGTCCAAATAAACAAATCCAAATTATAAAACATTTTTTTAGATTAAAAATTAACACAATACAATTAATGAAAAATAATTACAAATCAGAACAATAACCTTCTTCTTCTTCTTCTTCTTCTTCTTCATAACTGCCATTATGAATCTAATCATCTTTTCCTGATTCAACAATTGTGTCCTTCAATATAAATATTACTTCATCTAGAAGTCTTTTACAATTACTATTTTCCTTTTCAAAATATTTGTTTATTATTGGATCTGTGAAGGTGAGGAGATGATTGACCATGATTAGTATTTTCTCGAATATGAGTGAAATTTGGAATTCAATATACTTATCAGCAGGAAAATCCCTTAAGCTGCTGTATTCATTTCGTCTTGTGATTATCAATACTTAATTGTTTCATGGATTAGTTGTCTTTATAATCCGGTTCCTTTGGTGAAGAGAGACCAAACCATGAACAAACAACTTACTCGACGTTGAATTATGTGGTACCGCTGAGGTTTGGAGGTTCCATGATAAAACTCAACGAAATTATGAATTTGATTTTCTAAATATAACTGACATCTATTCTGATCGAATCGTAGGAACATCGACACTGGAATCACAAAACGTTGTAAATGGAACTGAAGAGATGTGGTGTTGCCACAAATGTTCTTTTTCGTACAACGAACTGAAAGCTTTACTTCTGTTTGCAACGGAGTACGAAGTAAAAATCAACCGGCAAACGGACTATCAATCAGTTTGTGTGATAGAAAATCTTGTTCAACAATTCAAAACGACTGAGTGTTTTCAATAGATATTGTTTTTAATATGCTCTGAGTGATAAATTGGTTTGACATTATTTCGATTTAATAAATATTTTTTTACTCTTCCCTCATTCTTTTTTATAACTTTTTAATGATAAATTTTGTGACGTTTCTCCCAAATTTAAATTTCATCCTCTACAGATTGCTGTGATACGAGAATGTTCATCAATGGACTATTATGTTTCTGATTTAATTGGGTCCTAGATAAAATTTAAACATTAAAAAAAAATAAAGTGGAAAGAACATGCTATCGCTTTTCTCACTAAAACAACCGCGGCAACAAAACAGTTTTTTCTACAAAAAAAAAAACAGATTTATTTTGAGGTCTGCCTACTATGATCAAATTTTACAATATCTAATGAAAGAGATTCGTCTTGTATAGTTTTTCGAATAACTTTTCCTTTGACGCCAAAAACTTCTGAGTTATCATTGAAGCTGAAGAGTGTTTCAAAGTAAAGTACATTCAAAACTTTAAAAAAAAATCTTAAAAAAAAAACAGATTTGATGATATTGCACTCATATGTGGGATTTAAGCACTTGAATATCATAGCAAGAAAAGAGAAATATAACTAAACAACTGACGCCGATTTCGTTTTTTGCCTGATGGCCAACGATTCACCACTGTACAAGTGGCACGTATTACTGCTATTGCAGAAAACCGGCTACACTACCTGTGAACAGACACGAGAAATTATTTTTCAACGTGTCCTCATGTTACTTCTGTTGTTAAATTCTAATTAGAAGGGCAGGACTGGGAAGTTCTACCCTATCATATTCATCAGCAGTGCAGTGAAAATTCAAACTTAATCGAAAGAAAACTATAAAAATGATAAAGAATACCTTTAGTCATCAGAGAAAGCATTGCTCGATTGTTTGAAATTGGTTAACATCGTTGATTGAGATTCGAAAGGGTTGTCAATTACCATTGTCAAACGAAAGTTATTTCCTATCATTTGATCGTGATGAATGTATTGATAAAATTGTTAAATAGCTCCTTCCCGTCAAGCCTGCAGTTTTTCTCAAATCAGTTGCTTCTCTGTTCCTCTCCGGAAACAAACCAAAGCATCGTCGGGCGTCAATTGAGTCTCAGTCACTACTTCAATTGAAAGCGACAAAAGTAAATCTCAAATAACAGCATGACGTGTGGCTTGAATGAAAGTGCAGTCATTCAATAGAAATGGAAGGGATACAGCGAGGAGAGACTTGTACGTTTCATTCGGAAAATCAGTACATGAGGCCGCAATATTTCTGTGAATAGAAGGGTTGTAAAGCAATTGTGCGTTCGTATTCAAATGAATGAATTAAATGAATATCAGCATGAAAAAAATAATGAATATCAGCACTGTTCACCAGGCATAGCTACTCAAGATTACTTCTGGTTCCGGTGAATGCAGTTAGCCCCGACAAACAGGTTATAAATCGTTTGAGGTAGTTACAACTCCGAGCTTGAACAATAAGTAGAAAACCAGTGCAAAAACGAGTACACTAAAAATGTATGACACGATGTTCACAAAATTGATTTGAGTGTTGATGGATGATGAACGTGCATTAGAAGATGGAAAGGTCAGCGATCAAATCAATCAAAATTAGCTGAAAAATATACAATTTCATAGGCAGCAAGATTACAGCGAAGAGTGTCTACAGTTCACACGTTCTAGCAAGATTTGGCTTCTTGCTATTGTGGAAAAAAATCTCTGATATGTGGGAATATAGTGTAAACATCATGACTAAAAACAAAACGTCCGATCGAAATATATCGAGAAATCGAGAAGCAAAATATCGAAAGGAAAGGCAAAAGATATTGCCAAGCATACCGTGCAAAACCTCATGGAAGGAATCAAATGTAAAACTCGAGCATTTGGATTCAAAATGAAGAACTAAAAGTTTTTTTTTATATTTATTTAAAGTCAATTTTTTACTCATTGTGATTGATTATCCCAGGAAAGTAAATTAAAAATAAGTTTTACAGCTAGTTTCACTTTATCTGTGCCTTTTTTCTGATATATGTTTTCATTTTAATCAACATTTGGATAAATTCATGACTTCCAAGACACCGTTTATGCTGGGAAAACCATTTTCAAACAAGATTCTTCAACGAAAGCTTGTTCTCCGCGAAAGCGGGGAAAAAATAAGTGCTGTATTTCAAACGGCCGCTCAGGTTGGACCACGGAGTGAAAAAGTGCGATGTTGGATGTTCAAAGAAAGGTACGAAGTTTCGTCAAGATCATTGGTTCATTTTTTTTTTGAAATTAGAACTTAAGGATAATTGCAGCTGGAAAGGGATTAAAAATATCGGGTCAATCGCGATAATTGATACCAATTCTTACGAATTTGATTCATGTTGGGATTACTCTAAAGCCAATAAGAATATGTCGAAAACACATTCCCATAAATATATAAAAACGAGGAGACTGAGATGTTTGACGTTGGATTTAGTTTTATCCATTGGACATATATTTAGAGGATTTTGAAAAAATTGAAAAACTGTGAAAATTCATGAATGGATTATTATATTTTTGATTTGATTTGGTCCTAGATAACATTTAAATATTTAAAATTAAAACAGAGTGGAAAAAACTTGCTATCGCTTTTCTCACTAAAACGACAATCCGGGCAGTTTTGCGCAGCGTCGGACAGTGTTCAATTGAAAGCTTATATTTTTATCTAAATTTTCTCGATACCGCGGCAAACTGCGGCAACAAAATATTTTTCTACAAAAAATCATAGAATTTTTTTGAGTCCACCCTACTATAATCAAATTTTACAATATGAAAGAGATTCGTCTTGTATAATTTTTCGAACAACTTTTCCTTTGACGCCAAAAACTTCTGAGTTATCATTGAAGCTGAAGAGTGTTTCAAAGTAATGTACTTTCTATCGAAAAATTGTTAAAAAAAGTCAATATGCCAAGCTTTGAAAAATTGAAAAGCTTTGAAAAATCTGAAAATAAAGATTTGATGATATTGCACTTATATGTGGGATTTAAGCACTTGAATATCATAGCAAGAAAGGAAAAATATTACGAAACAGCTGACGCCGATTTCGTTTTTTGTCTGATGGCCAACGATTCACCACTGTACAAATGCAACGTATTACTGGCAATGTCTACAGATAACAACTAATGCGAATGAAGCGAGCTATTGCAGAAAATCCGCTGAAAATCGATCGCGGCACGAAAATTGTCTAATGATCAGTCTTTTCTCGATGGATTTACGAGATTTATGCATCAAACGATTTGAACACCACTAAAAATATGAGACAGAATCATATCCGACACTGATTGCATAAAAAAAATCATTGCTACTAAGCTCAGATGCTCCGATTTTCGGACTACGCTGCATTGTAAATTTATATATTCCAAATGGAAAATTGAATAAAACAAAAGTGTAAATATCAGTAAATTTAATTAATCATCTCTCTTTCTCTTTCTCTTTCTCTTTCTC